>NC_084667.1:53176069-53482735 GCF_028389875.1 Rhea pennata
TGGTCGCATGTAAGAAACCCATCTCCTGGATAACTCTCCGTAATTCCCTAAAGGTATTGATTCTATGCCAAGGATTACCGGCGACAAAAGATGTTAGAACATGACGCTGTATCCATCCACTAGCTAATCAATACAAAGAGCACTGGAAGACCTAAGAGTTTACAATAAAATACCTAGATGACAGCCTTGGACAGCATACATGGCAGCAACCTAGAAATGGACCCTCTGAAAGATGCCTTCAGCCATGCAGACAGATGCACTTGGAAAATCACACCATACTTTGCTGATTAGAGTATTTGATCTGTGAAGTGGAAAGTTCAGCTTCTGTTTAGGGTCAATTTCCAGTTTTCGCCAGATCTTATTGCAAAGAAAAAGAAAAACAGCCTATATCTTCAGGAAACGTACCTCTTTGTGAAACAAATAGTTGCAGAGACTTACAGTGTTCCATTTGCACCTGCTATGTGTCTTCCCACCCACATTTTGGTGTGTGACAATGCTGCAAAGGTATGTTGAAATGCTATGCTCTGTATAAGACATATCCCACACAAAGGAATTTAAAAGCTACTAACAAGGTAAGTAAAATCACAGGCTAAATTCTGTTCTTAATTATGCTGGAATCAAATAAGCATTAAAGATTCTCCAGTCAGAAAACTAGTGGATTTGTACCATGCTAGTTGTAGAAGTTGAACGCTGATGCGTAGGTGGATCAGGAAGTTATGGAAAGAGCTAAAATTCTTGGCAAATTTCCAGAGAGAGAAACACTGCTAAGCTCAACAAGCCAGACTGTTCTCAGTATGGCCCATCATGGTTTGTATAAAACATCTTTGATTTAGTAGACATGCTATTTCCTCTTTGCTTGATCTGTTTAATGACCTTTTTCCAAGCTTGAGGAATCTGGATAGTCATTTTCATTTTGACAGACTGAGAATTCCGTAACAAAGTTAGGGAAATAGAAGGCATTCAGAGTGATAACATTTCCAAAATGAGGAACATGTCTACAGTTCTGGGAAAGCTAAATTACTTCAAGAGTAATTAGTGGATTTCCGAGACATGTGGTCATGTCTTTCATTCAGAACTGTACTAGTCTGCTTCCTATTAGATGAAAGAAACTAGCTTGCATTTGTAGCAGTTCTTTTCAAAACAGAGTAAAGACTAATTTTTTTAACTAGCTGAAATGCACATGAAAAACGGATGTAGAAAATCTAGACTTCTGTCACTGATGTACATACCACTTATACACGCTTTTTCAAATACAAGGAGTTTCACATATTCTCAAGATTCTTCCAACATCCCTGGGCTATCCAGTGGGACTATCATTTCCTTCAGCCAAGGAAGTTGAAGTAGACCTTATGTGAACTGACCAAGGTAACAAAGAGTTTCAGTACCAGGTTCAAGACCAAAATATAACAGCAGGCTCTCACATCTCATCTGCAGATTTTCCTTCTTTTTTTACAAAAGGGGCAATCGTCATCACTCCACTTCACAGACAGTGAAACTAAAACAAAACAATTTTTGCAAATAGACTCGTGAACGGTCACCCTGCAAGCAGGGTTGGAAATCCTGCTCTTTTGAGTCTGATTTCGTACTATTATCTGCACTAAGAACATACCAGTTCCTGGGAGCCACTCGCAATGCAACAGCCAAATAATGTTTGTTGAAGCAATTAGAGATTTAAAAAGGAAACAAATACTGAAGTAAAAATGTACAGTGCAGAAGTTCATAAGATTATCACCAGCATATACAGTAAAAGCATTTTAGTTATATTCCAAGGAGGCAGAATGTGAACCTAAACGCTTCTAAGATATGCAAATACACATTACAAAGACTCGCTACCAAGCTTTAGATCAGCTCTATGTGCATTTGCTTGCTTTTACCTTTACGTTCTTGCATCATTTTGATTACTATGGATCTGCTTTTTTTGCACTCAAAGCGCTTTAGAAACAAGCGTGACACACACTGTACAAACAGATCAGTTCTCTGGGGCAGGGAGGCTCCTCTTACTGACTTTAATTCATACTGGGAAAAGATGAGATTATGCAAACTTAAGACTCTAGAGACCACAGATTTGTCCTGACAAGAACATTTTAGCTTTTCTTCCTCTTCCCTGGGGCCAGCACTGGTGCCATTTGTTAGCAGAAAGCCTAGAGCCATGTGTTAAGCAGCAAAGCAGAGCACATACAGTCCTTCTGGGTGATTTCCATCCCTTCACGTTGCCAGAGAAAAAAACACTAGAAAATATTAGGCTACTGCAGATGGAGTGTTGAAAAGGCAACATTATGCTATAAAGCAGGACAAATGTACCTTCTGTCTCCTGGAGAACATCCTTCAACACCTGCCAGCAACAGCTTCTCTCCAAGATTCAGTGCAGAAGATGCTGCTACTTTTCAGTGCTGCTGAATTCAGCTTAACAAGGATAGAAATGCTCTAAGAAGGGAATTGTACGTATTCTAAATAAAGACATGTTAGCACCCCTACAGGGGCACAACCCAGGCAATACCAACGTTTGTTTCATTCCAGTAAGTCTGACTATTAGTCACGTTCACGCACTGAGAGTAATAATCAGATGTTGTAGTTAGACATACACGACTTGTACAGACAATTCCAGAAACTCATTCACACTGTGCCAAAACACAACGTGCTGCCAGTTACAGAGGGAGACTCTCACTCCAAGAGCAGGGGGAATAGCTGGTTTCCAAAATACAAGAGTCTCAGGCGACATGAAATTTAAGAACAGGCATGAGTTCACAGAGTCTCAGTCTGAGAATGTGCTTGTCCTCGGGAAACCCTTCGGTTTAGCACAACAACAGGAGGAAATGCACGGAGCACTCCTCACCACGTCTCCACAGGAAGGAAAATTGATTGCACTGTTGAACTGAGAAAGCAGGAAAAAAAATCAGTGTTCAGAACTGCAGAATCACAACAGGTGCCAGTATTTTCCAATCTTTAGGCATGTAACGTCGACATTTCAAGCTTCTCTGTCAAGCATTTAACGATAGTCTCTTTAGGTTACACAGGCATTGTCTGCACAGCATATAGGAGAGCACAAAGGCAGGAAACTGTCAGGAGATTTGGTGCTTTGCTAAAAAGAAAAGCAGAGAAGATGCCAAGTTTTTTGTGAAAAAAGATGATCACATGTTCAGTAACACTAAAAAAGGACGCAACTGCAATATTGATTATATTTAGGCTATGATAGCTTCTGAAAATGCTTTGGAGCCATACGTAAGATGACACCAAATTACAATACCAGCAAAGAGAACAGAGCAATAAACCTATGTTGATTACACATAATTTGTCACTACTGCAATTTTACTTTACAGACCACTTTCATACCAACATGCTAAGATAAACGTCATCCTGTGTACTTCAGCCAACAGAGAGCAATAGTCGAGGTTTCCAGGTAGGAATAGATAATTACAAACAGGAAAAAGATGAAGTTTAACAGGCTTCACACTCTGTTGTTCTTTCTAAACGAGAGATCAAGGACATGACTTTTAGTTCAGAGCACTTAGAGTCATTACAGGACTTTTTATCAATGAACTAAACACACTCTCTACATTTAAACTCTAATTTCCTTATATAGTTCTGGTTGGGGTATAAAGACAGAGGCTTGTCAATCAAACAGACGAATCAAAGGAAAGTATTTGCTTCGCGACTTAGTGATGGGGAAACCACAAAAACAAAAAAGCCTCCCTCCTTCCCAACAAGCCTTCCTCATCCACCCACATTTTTTTTCCTGCAAATGGTGGAAGACTGGAGAAAAAGGCAAGCACTACTACCTACCAACAACACACTGGGAGAGGCCAGCACGCTTGTGGCATTCACACTTACTTCAGCCATAAATTACCCCCAACAGGAGAGCAATTAGTGTGTGGATGTTTCACTGGAACCACCACGTTGAGAAAACCAATGCAACCACATCCCTGAAACAGCCAGGGGGCTGATTTTTTTGTGATGTTTGGCTTAAACTGTACTGCAAAGAAAGCAAAGGTAGGCTGCTTCCCACATAGATCCTGCCTCGTCACCATAAAAGACAAACATAAAGTGATATCCTCAGAAAGATGACACTACCACAGCTTGCACAAAGCTGGAGACATGTCCAAGCCAGGCTGATAACAATCAAGAGCCGCTCTCAGGGCATACCAAGGATACGTAAGCATCTTTCAACATCATAGCTCCTCCACACTTCCTATTTCATTTGGTTCACATGCTTTCCTGGTAAGGCTAATCTACTTTAATTTGCTTTTTAAATTGCAGGATGACCCCTATAATATGAAATGTATACTATGAAATAGAAGATATGCTTCTTTTGGCAAAAACTAAAGTCTGTTATTGAAGTGAATGCCTTGTCATCAATACCTACTCTTAAATCTGCCTGAGCAATAGATATCTTATAAATACACCCATGTCAGCTGGCCAACACACTCATGTTGTTCTCTATGGCATAGGTGTACTTTTACAGCTTTCCCACTACATATATTTTGCATGTCTCTTTCAGATAAGAATAAGAAATTAATTTTTCTGTATGAAAGGCAAAGAGTGGGATAGATGCTGATGGAGCAGTGTGGGGAAAAAAAAAGAAGTTCCGAACACATCATCACTAGCTTGGCAATTATCTTTCTTTTTTTTGCAGTTGTTTGAAAGTTAGCTATGATGAAGTTACAATACTTTGCTCCCCACTTTGTTTATTCTAATAAGTAGAAAATCCAAGAGAAGCCTCCAAATTCACATTTAATACCACATCTATCTAAAGAACCAGTTAATATTTTCAACGGATTTTCATTTATTACATGTCATAATCGCTTATGTGCAGCACTGTACTCATCTCACTTTAGCTTCTCTCAAAAAAGACATAAAGATTTTAATTTCCTTTTAATTTAACCTTGGCAGCCATTTTCAAAAGTGCCTACGTTTTGCAGCACGAGTCTTGTCATTATGCTCTGCATTATACAAAGCCGCCAAAATCCAGGGTTAAACTGCAGTCAGCCAAATTTCAGACTGATTGCTTCTTCAGGTCTTGAGAGCACAGCCCAGGAGCTGTTCGAAAGCTGCTGCTCAGCACAGGCAGGGTCCTCATGCAAAAGCCTCTAGCAGCATCCCACCCCAGCCAGCAGGTACAACCTGGAGGCTCCAGCATTTTTAAAATAACTTCACATGCGTTTCATTCCAGATACTCTTCAAAGAAAGCCAGAAACATCTCATCTTGCTTTGGGTTTTAATATTCATCTGACTATAGTATAACTAGGAGGGATGAAAGTCATGGGACTTGGACACACAAAACCTGCTATTGTTTGAAGTAGTTTGTAGGTTTCTAGTTTTCCTTAGGTTTATGACAGTCCATAACAGAAGAGTGTCCTCCCTTGGAAAGACCAAATGTCCACCCAACCTGGCATTAAGAAGAGATTTTGCTCTTCAGGGTGAGGCCCATTCTTTATATTCCAGGTGTGCTGAGCCTTATGATGTTTCCAGAGGAAGGAAACTCAACAGCATTTCTAGCATTTGCTGGAAAGCAGCTCTGCAAAGAAGGACCTGGGAGTGCTGGTGGATGACAAGTTGACCATGAGCTAGCAATGTGCCCTTGTGGCCAAGAAGGCCAATGGTCTCCTGGGGTGCATTAGGAAGAGTGTTGCCAGCAGGTTGAGGGAGGTGATCCTGCCCCTCTACTCAGCCCTGGGGAGGCCTCATCTTGAGTACTGTGTCCAGTTCTGGGCTCCCCAGGACAAGAGAGACATGGAGCTACTGGGGAGAGTCCAGCGTAGGACTACAAAGATGATCAGAGGGCTGGAGCATCTGCCCTGCGAGGAACAGCTGCGAGAGCTGGGTCTCTTCAGCCTGAGGAAGAGAAGACTGAGGGGGGATCTTATCAATGTGTACAAGTACCTGAAGGGAGGGTGTCAAGGGGATGGGTCTAAACTTTTTGGGGGCACACTTAACTCAGTTGCTTAGAGCATGGTGCTGCTAATGCCAAGATCACGGGTTCAATCCTTATACGGGCTATGCTGAGGGTTGGACTAGATGATCTCCAGAGGTCCCTTCCAACCTTATGATTCTACAATTCTACAATTCTTTTCAGTTGCCCCATGTGACAGGACAAGAGACAATGGGCAGAAACTGAAGCACAGGAAGTTCCACCTGAATATGAGGAGGAATTTCTTCCCTGTGAGAGTGACAGAGCACTGGAACAGGTTGCCCAGAGAGGTTGTGGAGTCTCCTTCTCCAGAGATATTCAAGGCCTGCCTGGATGCAACCCTGTCTAACATGCTCTAGGTGACCCTGCTGAGGAGGGAGGTTGGACTAGATGATCTCCAGAGGTCCCTTCCAACCTTACCCATTCTGTGATTCTACATAGCTTGTGTAGTGGCGAACTTGTTCACTTTCCCCGCTGGAAACTGTCCCTTAGAATTCACTTGGTGTCTCTCTATTTTTTCTTTTCCTTTAGCCCCTACTCCCCTGCCTTTGCCAAGGAGATGTTCAGGGTTGGTTTTTTGTTTGTTTTGTTCTGTTTTGGGGTTGGGTTTTTTTTTTCAGTAACAAGATGATGTCTGATCATGAAAGGAGAAATCAACGGAGATAATGGGTAGTAGCAGATGTCTACAGAAGAATATAAAAGCACACACAGCTTTCAATGACTTTATCCAAATCACAACCCTTCGCAGCTGCCCACATTCTTCCATTTAGGGACTTCTTTAGGAAACTAAAGGGTTTATCTATTCTTGATAGATTTTTCTACCATCAACCTAATTGCTTTCTGAACCCACGCAAATCAGCATTCACAACATCCTATGGCACTGAGTTTCCCTATTTATGCATTATGGGATAATGAAAACTGTTCTTTTATTTTTTTTTTTAAAAAAACTTGCCACCTACTACTTTTATACCTACCAGAAGAAACAACACATTGCTGTTCTCATTCATCATCAGCATGCTGCTCCTGACTCATATATGCCTCTATTGTACTCCTTCTCAGCTGCCTCAAGAAGTTTTGAGTTCTGTATTTTACAGATCAGATTCTTTGCCCAGTGAAGCTACTGTACTGGGAAGGGAAAGAAAGGGTCTGCCCAGTATAATGAAGCAGTTCATTAACACAATGAAAGTTTGTCTCAAAAAAAATTTGCCTTTGCCTGCAAAGAGTTATGCTGAATCTTTAGGAGAGACTCTTACAGCAGCACAGACAACCAGATGACCTTGTGTTTATGTCATAAGACTGGGAGAAAAAACACACTTCTTCTCTAAGCTTTCTTTGGGACATTAGCAAGCTACTTAAACGTTGGGCTTCAGTGTACCAGGCTATTATCTAGCCTTTGTAAGGCTGAAATGGACACTGTCTGAAAGGAACCAAAACGTTTGGTCAGAAGAAGCAGGAAAAAGCCAAGAGATTATTATACTCATAGATGCAGGTCAAACTGTGGTTGCAGTGTCCTACACAAGGTCTGTACATCTCATATGAAAGTGCAGAGAAACAACAAGCCCAGTTACTATAACTAAAAGTGCTCTGAAAAGATCAAAGAACTAACTTTTAGGTAGTTCATATTGAAATGTGCTTAGTTCAGAAGGGAATCCATTTCAGCAGAGTTATAAAGAAGATGAGATGCTGCACTTAGGCAGATCCACTGAATTAAACATGCCACATTCTTTTTGTGTGATTTAGGAAACTAATTAGAGGCTACCATCAGAGCTATTCTGTAACACTTATGCAGTTAACTCAGGTTGTAAATCCTCCCACCCTGCGTTCAGAAGAAGGGAGTAGCTTTGTGCTCCAAGAAACTGTTGCAGGCCCAGCTCAGAATTTAGTAGTGCTGATGAAACTAACTTTCATCCACATTTGTTTCTACCCCTGAATTTTCAAACATTGTATGGATGGAGGCAGGGAGTAACATTCCAGTGTGATGCCTGCAGGGAATGAGTTTTCTAAAGGAAAAGAAAAAAAAAAACCCAATAATTTGCCTTATTTTAAATAAGAGATGGCATGCCATATATGTTCTGCTCATCAGTTCCCACTGAGGACAACAGAGAGATAGAAATGAGTTTTAATTTTAGGTTAGCTTTAAATCAAGAATCAGATTTTGTACCTGGGTTGGGTTTTTGCATTTGCTTTGCGGCAGCAGATGAGATTGGTTCGAGGCTCAGCTTGAAGAGCTCAGAAAGCTGCTCAGATGCTTGTTTTGAATGCTATGGGGATGGTCAGACAGTTCAGAGAGCAATCCCTTACAATGTTCTCTAGCTTGCTCTTGAAGTGGGGATCTGCTCAGCTGATAATACAGGCAAGCCTTGTTCCCCTGCAGCATGAAGTGAGCCAAAATTGCTGAACTCAATTCCGTAACACAGCTTCTTTCTATTACCTGGAGAAGGAGCTGCACATTCAGAGGCTGTTACAATTCTGAGCTAACAGAGGCCAGGCAATGAGAGCTATCTCCTTACTGTGAAAAAGTTACAGCATGGAAAAAGAGTATTTTTCTTCTGCAACATGCAATGTTCAGAGCTTGATTCAACTCTGCAGCTGGCACCCCATGATGTGATACAAAGCATAGGCTGTATAGTGATTACAGAGGGCTACTGTTCCCTCAGGCTTTCTGTTTGCTAAATCTGAGCTTAATACTTCAGAAAGTTTTAAGCCTGAAAACCAAAGTAAACAGACTTATCTAATCTTATTAATATTGCTTTAATCAGATAATTATATCAGAGGTGTTGGTTTTCAGGAGAGTTATTTGCCAGATGATGGTGTAAATTTGGTAGATGGGCATTTTCCCATTGGGAAAATCCTTTAGTAAGGGCATCGTCATTCTGTGCTATAGACGTGCATTTGCAATGGCAAAAGACACTTTCAAGACAAGATCTGTCTCAGTATTATCTTATCCAGCCATCAGCTAAAGATGTCTCAAGTGGTACAAGTTCTCATTACAGAAATACCAAACAAATCTTGTTTTAGAAATAAGAGTTCTCTGTTCAACTCAGTCTACCAAAGTTTATCTGCAACTGTTTACAAACAAATACACCCAGCTTAATTAAAAAAAGAAAAACAGCCTATTTTATTTTGAACTACATTCAGTGACATATAGCCAGCCCACAGGTTTTTCCTCCCCTCCATCAAACTTTGGCTTTAACATATGTAGAACTTCATTTTGTGCAAACAAGTTTTCCTACAGGATAAGGTTATTACATTAAATTATCATTAACTTTAATTACCATGCTCTTTCAACTTTGGATATGTTACCCAGCCCTAAAGATATGACTTTGTTTTGAAACTACAAAGTAGTCTCTCTCTTGGATTGTTTTTAAAAACCACTACATTTATTTAACCCTAATGACTATCATTCTAAAGGAGAAGGCTAAAATCACACTACTGAAACTGTAAACGCCAAGTTCCCAGCAGTGCTAATCTTTCTCTGATCCCTTCTTCCAAGAGGTTGCTCCTTATAATCTGATCAACCTGAAAGCCAGCATGAACTTTTGGAGATTAGCTAGGGAAGCAGAAAAGAGGAGGGTGAAGTAGGGTGGGGAGAGTGAGCATAAGAGAAGTGTTTTACTGCAGATATTTGCTCACACTTAATCTCCAGGGTTCTTTCTATTAAACACACTATATTGTTTGAAGACAATCCGTACTAAATGTCTATAACTCCTCTTCTGTCAACAGTCAACAAGGCCCAGCACTGACACTGGACTGAATTTAACACCTACGAAGTAGTAGATGGAAGGAGCAAGGTAGCCAGGAGTCCTACAAGATCTCTTCTGGCCTTAACTCCACAAAACACTCCAAGCTTGCATTTGGTAAATTGAGTACAAAAGGGTTCCAGAGACAAAAAGAGGAGACTACAAATTTGGAGAAGTTGGTAGATGAGGAAGAAAAAATAGCACTGCATTAGGTTTTGGCTACTTTCAGGGTCACTGAGATTCAAAGCTCAACCAATATTGTTTTTCATTACTCTCACAGAGAGGACTTAAATACCACTGTATGAATGCTAGAGCAAAACAGTAAGAAACGAACCTTGAAAGGTAATCAAGAGACTCAGAAGCTCAAAAAAAAAAAAAAAAAAAAAAAAGGAAAGAGAAAGAAAAAACAGTTGATGGGGCAAGTTATAGCTCTGAATACAACTTCTGCTAGAAAAATTAAGAGACTGGGCATCCACTGCTGGTTTTGAAGACATCTTTATACTGTGCAATTAACTTGAATTCGAGTCTTAACTCAGATGACATTTACACAGAAATCTCTGACCCACACTTCAAGGTACTTCACTTCAGGCAGACGTTAGGTCTGGGACTCCATTTTAACTCCAGCTAGTACAAACCTACTTCCCGTTAAGACACTGTTAAAAACAACCTAAAAACTTTAAACACATCAAGGCTCATGCTACAGTCCCCCACTCCTATCACAACATATTGCCTCACCACTGAGGAGCACAACTAGAAAAAGCTGTGCAGTGCCTTGGCCCATGTCATACATGGGTGAACACAGCAATACAAAGGGGACATCCTGCTGCAAACTTCACGTGCAACTGGGCCATGATGGGTAGCATGGATGTTGCCCAGGTGGCCAGTAGTCACACAAGCCTCGAGAAACAATCCCACTGTCACCAGTGCTCCCATCGTTAGAGAGAGAGCTTTCATTAAGACAACATAAACTACATTTACTTCCTCCTTCCCCAACTCAGTGGAGAAAGCAACTAACTCCAGGAAGAGTTAGAGAAGACTTGCTTCTAGCATTAGTGATACCTGAAACTAAAGATAAACAATCAAAAATTACTTCATTTGCTCTTAGTATTCTCTTTTAGCATGCTGTTTGATAGGAACAGAGACATTTTTTCTGTTTTGTTCTCCTACAAAGCTAACACCTATGGTGTGTCATTCATGCTCTGACAGAATACTGACATTTGAGTACCTGTTTTCTCACTGCTTCATAATCACTGACAGTTTAAGTTCTATCAAATGATTAGGTTTTATATAGCTTCACAAAACCAAAATGGATTAAATTTGGATTACTGACTTCTTTTGCAATGTCTCTTTCAAAAATTAATACTATGACTAGTAATCTATTTTCATGACTATTAATGCAATCCCTCCTCCCCCCCATTACACAGCCTGAATTTCCTTATCCTCTGAACTTGCCTTCTCTTGCTCAGTTGCCTGACTTCTTTTGGCAGGAAGTTGCTGAGCACCCTTCTGAAAAGCAGCAGCACTCCTCTATCTTTCTTTTCTAGGTCATCTACCCAGGATGAAAAGGGAAGAGTTAAAAATTAGAGAAGAACAAAAGATCAGGAAAACCAAAATTCTTCTGCAACATCACTATAAGTTAAAAAGGCAAGAACTCTCTGATAAGACCAACAAATGTTACTTAGAATTGAATCAGCTGGATAAGAACTGCTATAGGTAAAACAGGGTGCTCTGAAAAATTCCACTTATCTTTCATTTGTCTTTCATAAAACAGACAAACTACCTCTGTGGTACCCAGACCAATGATAAGTCAAAGCGGAGCTATACATCGCAATCTCATTGTATGCACGGCAGAAATGACATCTGCAAGCTGAAAGAAATCAGATGCTTTCAAAATGAACACCATAATCCTCCTGCTTCTAAAAATCAATGTATGTTCCTTTTCATTCCAGTGCTCTAGCAAAATTAGGGCTCTGCAAGGGCCCCAGGAGACAGGCTGGCCTTTCCAGGGACAGAGGGAACTATGCAGCAAATCCACCATCCTTCACAGAAGACAGGTCTCGCTCCTCCAGTGCTCTAGAAGCATTCAAGCCATGCTGTTCTGTGCATTAGTATTTTCTTCACTGTTGAGATTTATCATAAGGTTTGAATTAGTACTTGGCTGATAGTATGAGTTCTAATAGACTGCAATTTTGTTTCCCTGTAGAAACAAAAATCCATGGAGGTTCCTGGTACAATGACTTTACAATCCTAGTTTTTAACTCTAAGCAGGACATGCACAGAAAAATTTGTGGACATGAATGTGATGGACTGGGCACCACTCATCTTCATCACCTTACAGAAGCTTAAACCTCTTTAAGGCTTGCAACTTTTATAGTGCACTACCCACCACAGCATTTCACAGTTGACTGAAGAATTAAGGAAGAGTCTTCATAGCCCTCTTTAGCTTTGCCTAGATACTAGAGAAATGACAGACTAAAGCATGAAATGATTGATATGATGCTATAAAAAGGGAACAGGATCTAAGTGGGTCTAGGAATTCTCATATTCTAATTTGTGTTTTTCTACTCAATTTTGGGTTGCTTTAAGTAAATCTCCTAGGAATGGCACATTAAGACATTCCTATAACGATTTAGTGAGCAAGTATTTATGGCAAGGTTTATATAACTACCTACACGTGGGAAGCTCGGCACAGTGTATTTTTAGCATCAGATACTGCAGGCTTCAAAATAACGACAAAACCTGAATGTTTAAAGAAACCAGGTCATAGCTCAGCATTCAGTTTTCAACAAATACCCCACTTATATCTGTGTATAGGTATAATTAAAAGCTGTGTGGACACTGTGGTAGGCTTACTATTTTCCCATAATATTGTAGGATTACTTGTACTACAGTTGCACTGAAAGGTTTAATATAGACCAGTTCTGGGGTTATTTTTTTTGAGTACTGTGAAAAAACACATCATAAGGGATAGTCACTACCCCAGAGAAGTTTCAAACTAGACAAATAGGACGGATGAAGGACAGAGACGGGAAACAAAAAAACGGAGGGGCAGAGAGACTGGTACCTGCCCAGGCACCATTGGAAAGGCTTGGAGGAGACTCAAACCTTTTAAGTCTCAGCCAAGCAGAGCTCTGCTACAGGTTTGGCTTTAACAATTTCAAATCTTTTCCCCACCTTCCTGTTTGACAAGGTACCCTCACTTTAAAGGAGGTAATGACAGTTAAGTTTAATTCCAAGATTAATCCTGTGTGCCCTACAGCCAGTAAAAACATGCAACAGCATCTTACTCTTCCATCCAGAAGTTGTGTTATATGATGTATGCAGAGAAAAGCTCAGGCCACTAGAGCACACAGCAGAAATGCTTAAACTAGAAAAAGGTTTTGAAAAGGCTTATTTTATATTTTAATACAAGAAAGAAGAGGAAGTCTATACATATTTAGGTTTCAAACAGACCAGCTTCCCTATACGCCTCAACAAACATTCAGTGCATGTGGATTTACCTTGACAAAATGAAAAATGGATTTTCCCACAAGGGCTAACCAAGTATGGAAATTTATTTTTAAAAAATTCTCTTGGACAAAATGAAATGAAAAACAAAGACGGCATGAGAGCTTAGAAGGAGCAAAGGGAAACGAACCAAAAACAACAGCATTTGACCAGACACATTCAACTAAATATGAAAAGTACTTGTTTAACTTTTCAGTTCCAGGCAGGTTTTTACTTTCACTACAACTAAATACATGCTAATGATTTGGGGAAATTTATTAATTTACAGGCATGGTTAAAAATAAACCTAAGAATAAGTATATTTACATTTAGGATATGTTTTGTTTGGTGATTCTTTGATATATCTAAAATAGAAGAAAAAATAATGTGATTTTAGGATTAGGTAGAGCTAACTACAAAGAGGTTTTTCCCTAAGATAAAATCCTTGGGACAAATCAAAAGGTAGCACTAGCCTGCGTGTGTGTGTGCATGCCTGCACGTGTTTTATTCTCATCCAGCTGATACTTACTACACTTTGAATCCCACCTCTCTCTTCTGTCCTTGTCAAAATTTAAGGCTTCAACCAAAGGTGAAATGGCCAATGCAGAGAGGTATCTGTATTGGTAGAAGAAGTTGGTATTGCTTTTAGTGTATACTCACTATATTATTTGGTATAAACTCACTGTGACTAAATTTGGGCTGGAAATTAAAAGAGATTTTTATCTGTTAAAATATCCAGGTTCCTGAGCAACCTTCCAGTTGGCATATGGGGTGGGGAAAGGGCAACGAACCGGACTCCTCTCCCCCTGGAGCACCCCGGGACTGTATGACAAAGTGCCTACAACAGTAGGATGGGACTTGATAAATCTACATGTGTTCTTCTGTAATAACACATAAAGTCCAATTTCGTTGTAGACAGAACAAAATGAGGAGGGTTTGATGTCCGGAGAGTAGGGAAGGTTTTGCAGGGAAAGGGAAGGTGAATCCAAAGCCCCTTTTCAGCTGCTGTTCAGTCCAAACATCAGTCTGTCTGGCTCTTGTTTTTTTGTGTGTGTTGTTGGGTTTTTGTTTGTTTGTTTGTTTGTTTTGGGGGGGGGCGGTTGTTCTTTCTGGAGGGCAGAAGGGGGAGCAGTACGCTCACAGGTACATACGTACCACATCTTTAGCTGTATCAGGTACTTCCTTACCATCTTTTCCGTCAGCTCCTCTGCCATTTCTCCCTGTCTGTGGTTTAATATTACAAATGGTTCAGCAGCGATTCTGGTTTTATTTGTTCCTGTGTCCTACGTCCTTGCAAAAACCTACTCCTGCCTGCCTGCTTCCTGCCTTCAAGCCCTGGCATACTGCCCCCAAGCTGCACCAGAATATGTATTTGTGGGGCCATGCTATCATACACACCAGGGAACTGACCCAGAGTAAAAATAAAATAATGTTGGAGGGAGGAAGGGAGGGCAAGGTTTTAAAAATTGGATTAATTCCCTGGTCCCACCACAGCTTGACCCAGCAAACATTTGTGCTGGCTGAGGCAACGTAGTGGCATGCCATTGAGTTGGGACAGGAACAAGCAGGAGGCAGTGAAAAGAGCTTAGGTGGCTACAGCTGCTGCATCTGGTACATGACACTGGTTTCCAACATCCCAGCTCTTCACAGACCAACCCGTGAAGCTACCTGTGCTTGAAACAGATAGCACTGTTGTTTCAGCAACTTGGCTATGTTAAATGATGCCACTGATTACACCTCTTCCACCTGTTGCACAGAGGATTTACCCTAATCCACAACTGCATCTTTCAAAGTAATAACCTAAGGAGAAGGCAAGAGGGAAGAGGCAAAACGCTGCCTGATCTTGGCTCGGGACAGGCGTGCGCTTGCAAAGAACTGCATCTATAAGGCAGTTCTTGCCAGAGGTGCAATTACCATCTGGAATAGTTACTCTGCCCCAACACCTGCACGGATGTAGCTGTGCAGAGTACAAAGGTGCTCTATTCTGGTACAGTTTATCCCCCTTCCCACGCAGGAAGTTGTGTAAGAGCATCCACACTAGAGCTATCACTTACCAGTACGAATGAAAAGCAGCACACCTAACGCAGACAAACTCTCAGGCTGTCCCAGACGGACTCACGGGTAACTCCAGCCTCCCCCTTTCCCTGAAACCATTATGAGCACAGCTTGTTTTGCTTCTGTGTATAACCGGTTTACAGCAGTAGTAAGCTCTTAATGTTTAAGTTCAAAACAAATGGACAAAGCAAAATGTTTGCAACAGGGCCTAAATTTCTGTCTCGGATGTAAAGCAAAATACTTTCCCAGGAAAGCAAAGCTCCATGCTCTTACCTCCTATAGGTGTTTCAGAGAGTCTGAAAGAACAAATCACTGTATTCCAAAGGACCTTTAGCTAGGCAAAATGTGGAAAAAAAGGTGGGGAGGAAGGGGAAAGAAACAGGAGATATCATTTTCTCTCTTTTTTCTTCTCCAAATTCTGAAATCATAAAAATGCTGAAACCTTACCACCACAACTTTTAATCTTGTTATAAATGAATTATTTCTTCAAAGAAAATGAAGCCGATATTTTCAGCTCTCACTTTTAATATAATTTTCTTTCAAAATACCGACAAATAGGGGCAATTATTATCAGCTCTAGCGCCTGGAACATTTACCTTCCTGCATTACAAGACCTTCAGGGGGAACATCAGACTACCAGCATTGCCTATATTTCATGAACAGCACAGAAAACGGGAAAGCATACAAACATTGTGGGAATATGTTGTAAGAGACAACACACAGAATGACTAAAAAATCAAACAAATTTAGAGCTCAGCAGTCCCTAAGCACCATAACTATCTAGGTAAACAAACTCAAGATTCAGCAGTTTAACTAATTGGCATCCTCACAACCGATTAGAAAACTCAGTGCCAAAATTCATGATTATTGCACTAAAATGTCAGTGTAGATTTTATCCCCAGATCTCAAACAAGACTTCCAGGTTGAGAAGGCAAAAATCAGCCAAATAACAACCCACTTGCAAGATAACCTAGACCAGACTTATTTATGCAATGGCAAAGAACCTGTAGTAGAATTGATTTCCCTGTGACATAATACAAGGAGTGTTCATTTGAGTTGGTTTAGCTCTCTTATTTGAAGCACCCCTCCTGAACTGTGTATATTCTCCTGCCAAAACTAACTAGCAGGGTTTTAAAAAATATTTTCTTAAATAGGAATTAAAAGCTCTCCCCAAGAGCAGCAGTGGCATCAGCAAATTACACAGTACAAGAAATTAGTTGATACGGTACACTTCTCTCCCTCTAGAAAACCAACACTAATTGCCCAACACTGAGGTAACTGCAGTTTATCTCCTAGCAAATTCTTGCAAGGGTTCCCAAATCAGCAATTAGCATCCGTCCCATTGTGCTTCTCTGCCTAATATCTTATGCAAATTATACAATTTATAGCTTTAGATTTAATGTGTGGTTGCCTAACGAATGCCGCGGGGCAAGAGGAGCCTGCTGACTGAGGAATGCATCCACCCTTCAACTGCCTCACCCTTCTGAAGCAAATGACAAACTCATGCCACAGAT
This sequence comes from Rhea pennata, assembly GCF_028389875.1. Lineage (NCBI taxonomy): Eukaryota > Metazoa > Chordata > Aves > Rheiformes > Rheidae > Rhea > Rhea pennata. Next base: position 53,192,770 of record NC_084667.1, read on the forward strand.
TCCTGCACTAGAGGAGAAACATTTGCTCCTGCTGCATTAGGTCCACACGAACAGGTGCAGACAGACCACAGCTCCCCTTTCAGCATCCCGAACTAGGTGGAAAGAAGTGAGCTTCAGCCCAAAAGTCTCACAGCCACAGTAACGTGGGTGCCCAGCTAAAACACCCTGCTTTTCACAAGAGAGTGCGCCCAAGCATGTTTGAGTCCAATTGCATTCACCCACGGAGACATCCCCTCAGCGTCAGCCCAAACCAACTCATACCATGTAGCTCTTGCATCAGCACAGGTGGGCGTATGCGTTACAGGTCTCCCTCCATGCTGGGCCCACACAGGGCTGGTGTCTCACAGTTTCAGCAAGACATTGCTAAGCTCGCTGGCTCAAGCTTTAACCAGTTGATGCTTTTCTTTCTGAAGGACAATTAACACCTGAAAGTACCGGTCTGGAAAGGACCTCAAAGGTAGCTATGCACGTCCCATTGCATTCAGGCAAGATGAAATGCTCACATCATCACTGACAGATGTTTGTCCAATCTGTTCCTAAAACTTCCAATTAAGGAAGTTCATAACTACTCAATTAGTTTTTCCCAGCACTAGTTTGCCCCAGCTCTACAGCAGCCCTGCAGCCAAAAAAATCCTCAAATCCTACCCTACTTAACTCCTTCTGCTGTCAATTAAACCAATCACTTCTTATGTTTCCTCTGCCTAGCATGGCAAACAACCGATCGCTGTCCCCTCACACATCAGCCACGATCGGACCTGCCACGTTCACAGGCTTCTCTAGGTGCTGACTAACCCGCAGGAGGATCCCTCTGTGAAGCGGGCAAGTGTAGCTGGTGTTTCAGAGTAAACTGAGTCCGAGTCGAGACCTTGATCTCACAACAGAGATCAGAAATGCCTGGTTCCTGGCCCTGAGGAACAGTTTCTGTTCACTGCATTTCTTGAAATATCAGATAATGCAAGTCAGGCTGGAGAGCTCTGGAACTAGACCTATTTGAAAAACACAACTGTTCTGCAGATCTGGCTGTAATGAAACTGCTTAACAAGACTTATGGATCCTAAAATCTGAGTACCATATTCTGGCAGATTCAGAAATTCCCCTTGACATACACCTCGCCCTTAATGCTGCACATAGACTACAGGCATTATATCTGGACCAGAACTTAGCACAGGATGGGGCTCAAATCCAGTCTCCCTACTACTGACCTGGATAGACATTGCATCCATGCACCAGCAACCAAATAACCTGGTGTGAAGGAGTGAGCACATTCAGTTTTAAGAGAAGAAGCCTTCCTCAGACTATTTTAGCATCTTTTGGTCAAGAAAAGGACCTTAATCAGAATATTTATATCAGTAATGATGATGTAGGGTAGGAATATTTGCAACACTGACATTTTGCATCTCTGCAGGATAGATTTCGTTGCTGGCTGCTTGTGGGCACTCAGTGTGAGACAGAGCAAACACCCCCACTGTATCTCAAGCTGGTTAAGGAGGAACTAGAATATGAACACTCTCTTGTGTAGGAATCCTGACGCTGCATCTAAAGTTAACACGCTTAGTAACAGCTGAAATCTCACTCTCCTCATCCCAGGAGACGCTAAAGAAGCTAGTAGCTGAGCTGCAGAAAGGGAAAGATACAGCAACTATTCTGATCATGGAACACACTTGTAAGGCAACCAGCAGAGTGAGACTGGAAAAGTACTATCTGTTCATTTGTTTTTATGTTCACATGGGAGATAAATTTTGCAACTGGTAGGTTTTCATCGGAATTTCATTAGGTAACGAGGGAGAAAATGAAACAAGAATTTTAAAAGTCACTTAGAGGTCCCAGTGCTCTAAGTAACACCCTATCTCAAACAACACACAGAAGTGATCTGGAGGAAAACCTTTGATCCTCCAGTAGAACAAGAATTAATAGACAAACTCACTCAAGGATGTTCCTACTGTTAAGACCTTGTCATATATTATCAACATCTGCCCAGCAGTGCCACGGCTCCTGCCCTCGCAGGCACAACCTTGCCTCACTCCACTGAGATTTCCTTTAACAAAGTGCAAGACAGAATTACAGAAGAAAAGACATTACAACTACATTATCCAGCTATACTTCTGAAGGAGCAGCTTTAACACTTCAGGCTGTATTTGAAGTTCCCACTTAACATGCAGAACAATTAAAATAAAATCCCTGAATTTCACTCAGGAGAAGGTAAAAGTGCCAAAATATTACTACTTTTACCAGGTTTAAAATTTATGTGGAATTGGAAAACTCTTTAAACCATCAGTGTCCTTTCAGGCACTGTTACTTCACAGGAGATGGGAACAGAACATAGGCATTATCAAGCCAAATGAGACTACAGGTCAGCTGATAGTATCATGTCATCTGAAATCCACTGCCAAGTGGCAGAAACTCAGAGAAAAATGAATACATGCTGTCCCCCAACATATCCCAAGTTATGAAAGTTCAGAGTTCATAAATGGAGTTTTTCTAATTTCCACCAGTCATTATTGTGCATCCCAAAGCACGACTGTTTGTAAAGCTTCTGAACAAATAGCATATACTTATTTAGTACATCTGTGAAAACTTCCTTTCTTTTTTCTGTTCAAGTATGCTCTTAGTTGATATTTTATGGCAATTCCACAGACAGAATAAGCTCTACGGGAAATCTCAACTTCAACATGGTAGGAAAAGATAAAAAGGAGAACATTTCTCCTTTTTCATTTATCCATTTTTTATTTGCCCAGGTTTTGTTCCATCTCTTTTGGTCCCAAGTTTATCTCACTATCTTCTTGTGTGGCTGTCTCTTGGCCCCAACTACAGTCCCTCTCCCTAGAATTTCTTTCATTTCTAATGTGTATTTTTGAATTCAGGGAAGCAGAACTGAACTCAGTCCTCTGGAGAGAGAAAGCATTTTATTTCCATAACTGTATGCTCAGTATCTTCCAATGTTATTTTTGGCCCCCATAATCTTTTTGTTTGATTCTGTTGGCAGGTTCTCTTTTGCCTACGGAGGCACAGGGGGCAGAAGTTTCCAGTGCACTATCCACTGTGATGCCAAGGTCCTTCCTGAGCAGTGAGTCAATTCAGAAGTTAACAATGCATGAACGCTTGTATTATTTCTTTGTGGGCCCAAGAGACTGCAATAAACTTCATCTGTCGTTCTGCTGGCTCTTCCCTGACCTGTGGTAGGCCCACCTGATATTCCTGCCTCCCATAGCCTGGAAGAAAAACAAACAATTGGGTTTGTCTGAAAGATTTGCCACCCTGTGTTCATCCACCTTTTCCAGAGAGATAATAAATATACTGGAACACCAGTAGGATGGAATGTTTGACTAGCCACATTGAAAGTAGTTTATTTATCTCTGTCTTTGGTGTCTGTCTCGTACTTTGTGACACTTCTGTTTACTTAATGTTAGCTCTCAAAGGAGTGATTTTTTTTTTGGAAAGTTATTTCAACATGCTGATTAGTATCTATCTATCCAATCTTCAGCTGACAGCTTCAAAGAACTCTAACAGGACAAAAATAGTGAAAGCAACCTGAGTAGCATGGTCAGACACTGCCATTTGGGAGATACATTTTTTTCTACTATTCAGATTATTTTTACCCTGATTTAACAAGCAGTGGCCCATTCTCAATGCACAGAAGTAAACAAGCTGCGTATTTCCCTCCAAATGCCACATGTTCTGCAACATGCTCAAAGCAATTCATTTTGCCCATCAAACAGGATGCAACGTATGCCTGTAACACTACCATGCCTTGTTCTCAGCGCAGCATCTTTCCACTTTCATTGACCTAAGCTGTATCCTGGAGAATCAGTGTTTCGTTTCCTTTTTAAAAAAGCGACACAGTGACCTTAATTAACTATGGCTACTGACATTCCAGAAGAGTTCACTGTCTCCACACAGCCCTGCATGTCTATAGATGGACGTACACACCTTCATTTTGCCCCATAAACAGGATTTACAAATTTGAAAAAAAAAATTACAAGAAAAATCAGGATTTTCCAATCATTACAGTAAGAAAGGTGCCCAAAACAGGAAGAAAGACAAAATCTTTGCGCTGTATCAAATGACAATGACATTTTATTCATAACCTTGTCTAGTAAGGCAGGCCATCATGGAGGTTTGGTTCCACTTAATAACAAACCACACAAGAAAATCAGATCACCTCAAGTCCCTCCCGTCAAACTTCATATTTACAGCCTCTTCTACTTTATCTACAGAAAACTATACAGAGAGTGCACGAGAGGGAAGAGCCTACTGATATCAAGGAACAAAAAGGCACTCAAGCATTCATTATTTTGTTTGCTGATATGTTCAGATGCCGTAACAGTTGCAAAAAAAAAGCCAGCAGATAAATGAAAAAGCAGCTGATACTGCTTTTAGATTGGATGCTAGTGAAACTGGTGAGCAAAGGTATCCTCTTCAAGGATCTCTCAGGCACTGTTACCATCAGCTGATCCCAAGCTAATTTGACAAAGCCTTAAAGTCAAGTGAGACTCCTCATTAGGAGGAGATTAAAATCTATCCAGAAGTCTCACATGTTGGCTAGATCCTTGTCTGGGGCAATTTGATGGATGTTATTTTTCTTGTCCAGGTTAGACTACTGTATCATATTTTGCTGCTGAAGAAGCAGTTTGTTGTAAAAGTAACATGAACACACCACACTGGAACTTGAAGAATGTTCTGCTAGCTGAGCCCTGGGTTCTAATTCAGAGAAAAGATCCTATTTTTCAAAACTTTTCTCTTGACTTACAGTCTTACGTAACGTGAGTAGAAACATCAACGAGAAAGGCACCTGCTGCAAAAAGTATTTACAGTTGTGTTTTTCATTGGTACTGCGATCAATTTACCATTTGTTGCCCCTTCTTTACTTTTTATAGCACACAAGTATTGGGAAAAGCATCTTCTCTTGCTAGATACCAGCCAGGGAAATTTCAGCTTAAGATGATCAGAATAACTTGAAACAACTCTGCTGGAATTTAAAATACTGGGTTTATTCAATGAAGACTTCTTCATGACCAGAAGAATCCATGTTCCTCCTTTCCTTATTCTAAAAGGAGAAAATTATCTTCAAGATTTATTCTGTACTCTGGTCCCAAAAAACAAACTGGAGATGCCTTAAGAATGCCCCATGAAGCAGACTGCGATATGGTTTTTATCTTTACCCCCAAAATCTTTTATCTTTACCCCCCAAATTGAGTCATTCTTTCTTTAGCTCCACCCAAACACAAACACAAAGTTCAACAGAAGTTCTTCCTTGAATTGCTATAAATTGTGCATGTTTTCAGCTTCATCAAGTATACAGTGCTTCATCAAGTATACAGGGCTTTGAAATGACGCACATGGATGTAAAACAAATATTTCCAACACTACTATGCAATAAATGGATAAAAGGCTCCAAGCTTGTTTCTTTGTAGCTGCTGATAAGCAAATGAGATTGAAAATGTGAAGTAAATTCCACATATCTGGCCATAAAAGCATACAAGATTGAAGGATTAAGCCTAAGTGCCTCCAAAAGTAACATCTAAACCTTACAGGCAGGCTTATTTTGAAAGCTCAGTAACCATCAAGACTGCTGGAAGAGAAGATGAAGATAGTTTATTAGTTCAAGGAGTTCTGGTTAGCATACTAGAAGTCAAATTGCAGAAAAGCTTTGTGTTTTTTTTTTAGTCTCCAGGCTTTGTGTCTGTATTGGACTACAGAACCAGCTTGGATACTACCTAGCTGACGCACCTTGCTCAGCATAACCTTACTACTGACTGGGTAACATGAGGAGCAGGGACTGAGGGACTGTGAACAAGTATGTTCCTTTCCATGTAGGTACCCAACTACCTGTTTCCTACCTACTATGGGACAAAGTTTTGTCCTCAAAATAATGGAAACCTGGGGAGGAAGAGAGGGACAAGAAGGGAAAAGATGAGTATATTCACATCTAATTTTCAACATTTTTACCTCAGGAAATCCTTTTTTAAACTACGTTACAAGAGCAAGCTATGCAATTGTACAAAAAAGGAGATTCTGGGTTCCCTCTATTTCTTTTCCTGCTACTTCTCTCAGGATAGTTTTAGTCCTTTGGAAGCAGCTGTCTACTTTACAATAAACAAGGTCTGGCTTTGAAATATAACACCAAGACGACCATGTCTCTCTGTCAACCCCCTCCCATGTGAATAAATGAGCTTTTTTGAGAAAGATGTCAGGTGATACCTCCTTGGGTCAAAAGTCCCACAGTCCTTCCAGTTTGACACAGCAGGGCTGAGATGTACTGAAAATGCTGACAGCCACAGTACAGAGCATTGTCACATGCAAGGCTGTTATGTGCTCATGCTCTTCGGACAAAGTTCTTGCAGCCACAGAGAACATTACTTTCATTCCAACTACTTCCCTCCATGCTAGCATACTAGTTTTGAGACAGGAATTAAAATGTAGTGAGTGAACATGCACCATACTTGCAGCAAGTTAATGAGACATCTGTTTGCATGCCCTCTTGGTGGAAAGAGGATGTACAATCAACAAGGGAGACTTTTGCATCCAAACACTTGAAGGGTTATTTGCAGTGGCTAATGTCAGGCCTCTAACTCAGATGCTAAAGTGATGTGTCCCTGCATAAACATGTGATCCTCAGGTGGATGATTTAGAGCCCTTTAATTAAAAACAGATTTTTCCTTTCAACTTATTAGGAGCTTCAAATATAGACAGAAGGTGCCTAAAATTGAGCTGCAGTAATAGTCTTCTCCTCCCCCTCTGAAAAGTAGGCCAGATAATAGTGACCATAGTTTCAAAAGGGGAATGCCTAAAGTTATACATCTAAAGCTATTTTCAGGCACTTTAACTGGGTGGCCTAATTTTGACAAATCCTGAGCATGCAGCACTCCAGAAACACAAGTTTCACATCTTCCAAAGACAAAATCAGGCTACTTACTTCGGCATCCAATTGTAGATACCCAGTTTTCTGCTCAACAATAGATCTACTGTATCTACTAAAACATCACCTAAGAACATTGCTTGACATCAGAAACTTACTGTATCAGAGTGTGTACATGAATATTTGAGAAAGGGGTTCCTATCCTGAAAAATGTGACATCTAAAGGGAAAAGACAAGCAGAGAAGCATCAAGACAAGGAAGATACACCAGGCTGACTTGCTGTGCCCAAGGTCATGCAGCAAGTCAGACCCAGTGCTGAGCAGAAAAACCTAGAGTCCCAAATCAAGTGCCTTATGCATTACATCATGCTGAGCTTCTCTCTTCTGGTCACAGAAGATATATGCAGCTGTTCAGGAAGTATTTCTTTAATTACAAGAAAGAAAGAAAGAATCCAATTAAGAAATTCAGAGAAGAAAACAATGCTGTTGTCCTCCATTCCTCGATATTCTTGAAAATCAGAAAGCACCACACAGAGCAGCAGCATTTCATAATATGGCAAACAATCACACATAAACAGTTTGAATTACACATGGGGATGAAAATATCATACCTAAATGGTTTTATATTGTTTGGCATGTCTTCAGGGAATAGTTCCTGTACTTCAAAGGCGGCTGTTGAGAGAGGGAAATTCAGGAGTAACAACTTAGTTCACACAAGAAACCTGTTTTCCAGAGGAATCCTATGACAATAAATTTATCTTCAAATCTAAAATTTCTAAATGAATTATTAAAAATAATCTAAGAACAAGAAGATATTAAAATCATGGAAAAAAATCCACGTGCAAGTGATTAAAGAAATGAACTCCAGGGTCTGCAATACTTAAGTCCAAACACTATCCAAGAAACCTGTTAATCACTTGAGACCAAAAAGGAAGCTGAGTTATAAGTACAAATAATAAGTAGAGCAACTAGTGAACAGCATGTTTATCTCAGCTCTGGTTTGAATTCCTTCAGTTTAGATTATTACTTGTAAGATATGTAGAGAATTTTAAAACCTTTTAACCTTTAAACTAAAAACGCAATGTAAAAAAGGCTAGATTCCTAAGCCTACTCACAAGCGATTATCTACTACTATCTTAAGCATAGTTTAAAAAGTCAGGTCGTGAGTTTGTGGCTGCAAGATCACAGCTTTTGAACATGGAAATTCAGTTATTTTTCGAGAGGTCAGAGCCTGCAAACAGCTGAGACAGCTCCAGCCATACAATTCCCTGTTAAAAACAAAATTTCCAGTAAATCATGCTCCTAATCTTTCACCAAACATTAGCGTATCTGATCTAGAGCATTTTGATATCAGAAGTCATTCTTCACAGATAAGTAAACAAAGCAGCACAACTGCTGAGAGTACACTCCTATGCCAACAAAACTCTGCAGTGATTTACTTCAGAGAGACCTGCCAGCTATGTAGGACACAAGCTGGGAATGCAAACTGTTTTTTAAAAGTCTTTTGAAAAAAGATACAGAAACGAAGGTTTCCGAATGACTAGCTCTTTTAGAGATTGCACTCAAAATAACAGAGAACAGGATAGAGGAAGTCACAGCCCAGATCAGACTATTTCTTCCAAAAAATAATCCACTAAAAATGAATGTTAAAGTACCTCTTACTATAATTCTTAGATGAGACTCTCACTTCCTTGTAAGGCTGGAATCTGGAAAAAAAAAACCCTCTCTACAATTCCCCTGAAAAACTGTTAGCTGCACGCTGGCACACTGGGTGCAATATGAATCCGAACACCTCCGCAAGGACTGACTGGTTATAGCGTCGGTTTAGGACCTGGAAAGTTCATGTTCATTTCCCATGTTCATTCCCCAGTTTTGCCCAAAATTGTACAGCTCTTGCCTACTTATATATAATTCTACTCTCCACCTCAGTTTTTCAATAGCCACAGCACTCAGTAATAAAGACAAAAAGTGTGCCACAAAGCATCTTTCCTATCCATTTCTCTGAGGCTAGAGCAAACCGCTTATCTTTCAGACCCCGGACCCCAGATAGAGCATGCTACAGGACTTTCAATACGCCTAAGGATTTCCGGATAGTCAGTTTTATACACTTCAGATGGGAACTCCTCTTTCAGGAAATACTGAGAATTCACTGTTGAAAGGACAGGTAAGGCATTAATTCTAGAAGATAGAAGGCAATATCTAGAAGATAATTACTTTTAAATCAAATGGCTTATAGAATGCTGAGCCCTACTGCTGCAGACTGCAGCCATCTCAGCCACACCTGGTATTTTCAAAGACGTAGGTAACAGATGCAGGAGGCTTCAGCATTGTACGTACTGGAGAGAGCAGAGCACATGCTTGTATTCCCTTTAACCAAACTGATACATATCTTTAATTGTACAGTTCTACAGCATTGAAATGAAATGTAAAGAGAAGATCACAAAGACAGACTATGCTACACTTCTATTTACTCTAAACCATAATTCAGAGAGGTAATGACCACCTAGATCTAAAACCAGTCTCCAAGACAGATATTGAATTTTCATTTTAAAGATTTTCCCGAGCATAAGATTCTTCCTCGCACAAATACTCAACTCTCTAGAGTTCAAGACATTCCCTTGGAAAAGATAACTTCTTGCACTTAACTTACCCCATTACACCAAATTTGTACCTTGTGATAAAACAGGCTGTCTAGTTGCACCTAAATACTACAATATTGTTCTTGGTAGCGACTTCTATTTTGAAATTTTGAAACAAAAAAATGAAGCTCTTAATACGTCATTCTATTTACAAATGTATTACTTCTTGTTTGAGTTTTCTAAGTGCTCATGGCCTTGGGGTTTCACAAGACAGTAGCAAAGCAGAAAACTCTGCTGATTTGGAGGTGAAAACAAGGAGGGGGAAAAAATATACCATGCTGTCTATAGGGACCTCTCCTTTTTTGGTCTCCTGAATTTCTCACTGCAAATCATTACACATAGGAATACAGAGATTGATCTACTTAGACCAGGCCAGGCCAACAAGTTAGCCAATTATTCTGCTCTCTTGAGATATCCCCTGCTAAATAAAAAAGCTAAATTCAATGTTTATGTTATGGTATTTTGATTATGAGATAGAAATAAGCTGAGACGTAGTCAGAGAAGGGGATTTGGCCACCTAGCAGTGCCGTGGTCAGTGAAAACTGCTTTCCCCTCCCTAGTTCCTCAATTTTATTAACAGTTTCTCTTCAAAGTGTCAGATTTGACTGAATCCAAACCTACCTTTTTTCCTCCTTAAGGACTTAGTCTTTTTTCTCATTGGTTTGATCAGAGGAGACTGAAATACTTGCAAAAACCATTTACTCTCCTGAGCATATTGTTCCCATAGGGACAATAATAATATCAATTACAATAAAAAAAAAGAATCTTTTCACTGTCAGAACAAAAAAGCAAGCACTTCTGCAGAGCACAGGTTTCACTTAGAACTTCTCTCCCCCTTATATACCCTGCAAGAACCATTTCAAAACAAAATTCTTTAAAAATATTTGGACATTTTCCATTAAAGAGATTCCAAAGCATAAGGGAGAGGTGTTGCAAATTATTAGTCTTATTCTTACTTTTACATAGTTGAGAAGCTCCTAAAGACACTGCTTTGCAGGGCAGACAGTAGGCCTATAAATTCACATTTACAAAAATACAAATTGACAAGCTTCTTCTCAGCCCCTAAAGACAAGGATAACACAATCAAAATGATAACTGCAACACCAGCACATTAGAACATAGTTCAGAAAAGCAATTTCCCCAAACTATAGTTGAAAAGAATAGTAGAGTTACTTCAAGAGTTACTCTAGATTTAATCTCAAAAGACAAGAAATACTTCAAGAAACAGCTGCACTTTAGTTGCTAAATACTAGCTATCAGTGATAGTATCAGTGACAGTGTCAGTGACAGGATCAGATACTATCAATGAAAAGAGAGTAAAATACTAAGTGTTAGCAGTCTCCCTCCCCTTTTGTTTAAAAACAAGCAAGAAAAAAAAAACTCGTAATGTTAAAAGAATAATACATTAAAGTCTCTCAGCACAGAAGCTAATCACATTAGGTTAGGATGACAACAGAAATAGAAAGGAAACTAAAGGCCTTAATTAAATGGTAAGATACTAGAACCATTCAGGCTCAAATGGAGCGTCCTTCCAAATATCAGTATACAATCCGATGATGCCAATTAAAGAGAACAGTCTGCATCAGGTAACTAGCCAAACCCAGAAGTGAATTATGTTTCTTTCTAGCAATTAGCTAAAGCAGTAGGATTCCAGTATTTCTGAAACATCTTAGCTCAGTGTACAATTTTGTGTCTTTTAGTCCTTTCCAGAAAGGATTTTTCTTTTTCCATAAATCTCCCCCAAACTCAGGCCTCAGGATTCCCATACCAAGCTGTTAAGTTTGTACAATCATGTCAGTTTACCAGCACACACACACAAATATTTTCCAAGCTTCTAGGAGTACTTACTGTGATAAATATGCTTCCCATTAAACCCACGTCATATTTTAACCAGATCCAAACCTCCTTCTTACACTTTAAGAAACAAGAGCATTGGATTCCAGAGGACAATCCTGTGACATAGGAATGCTTCAGGGTTTGTACTCCCATGGAGAGACAGAATGCAAGGGGCTCAAAACCACTATTTAAAACGGCATGTCCAGCCTCCAGAAACCAGCTGCTTCTTTCTCTACAAATCCCGAAAAAGCCTTCTGGGAGAGCAGGTGATTGGCCTACCTTGCATGTATGCCTCTATTTGCCGAATTAGCTCGTAAGACTTGGATCGGTCCAGAAGTGTCCGAATAGCTGGAAGAGGGTCCAGGACAATGGTTTCAGGGTGAGCATCAATATATTCCTGCAGAACAAATACAGGGGGAAAATAAAGGCATTAGTTTGTCTGAAAAGTGAAAAATACTGACTTAAGTACGTAATCAATCTCTAGTTTTCCTTCAAGAGAAGGCAAAGAGACATTGGCAATGCAGGAAGTGACCTGTCTGGACACTGACATTTGAAATAAACACAAACTTGACAGTTGTTTTAGGATGGCAAATTCCTCTTGTGGACACACCATCAGCAGTGAAACCTGTGCTGCAACCACATCATCTCTGAAGGAGCCAGTGGCAAAGTGCCACAGTAACAGCTGTGAGCAGGGCTGAGAAAAGCAATTAGGAAAAGAAAGATGACATACTGCTATCTTGGGGTCAGCCTTGCAATTGCATTGAATTACTGCACATGAACATCAAAACCGTCTGAGTTGAGCTCAGAAATAAATTTAGGTTCTTTAATGTTGTTGTTTTTACTGTCCTCTAACTGTGCTGAACAGAGCGCTAAGAGCTGGACGACAGCGGCTGGAAATTGTTTGGCAGAGCTGCAGAGACTGCTGCTTCAGTGTGTCCTCCTGGAGTTTTGAAAGCCTCCATCTTGCTACTTCTCTAAGCTCATACTCTCCTTATCTGACAATAAGAAATATCCTTATGGATCTTCATCTTGGGAACTCAGTTCCCCATTCCCTGAGGACATGACTGCAATACATCTTGGCCATGAACACATACATAGCTGCCAGATATTGCAAGATAAGCTGAGTTCCATCCTTGCCCTCACCCTCATCCCATAAAATCAATGGGCTTAATCATCTATCCTACTCACCCAAGATCAGACAAACTTTTCCAAAGTTAAAATCTGCCTTTGTTTAACGTAACTTCCCAAAACCATCTTTGCATTTCCACTCATTTCTTCAAAAGCATTTGTGCAAATGCATGGCAAATGCTTTTCCAAGTGATTGTTTTCATTAAACCCTATTTCCACATGCTACTTGCTTCAGTGAATGAACCAAAGTGAATGTGGAACATTCCACAAGATACCCAAGAGTATGATGATGTGGCCTTGGGAGATGCACTTTGCTGGAAACTGAACTAGAGGCAAAAGAATGGAGATATCTATTCCCAGCAACTGACTTTGCTCCAAACACTGACTAGCCGAGTGGGTTGGGTTTTCTGTTTTGTTTTGTTTTGTTTTTAAAGCAATGGCAAGTTATTGCTTGCTGCTGACTAAACAGTCTGAACCGATGGCTTGCTAAAAAGGGATTATTCTTTTGAGGCTAAGAGGATCCTGCACAAGGGTTTAGTGAACCCACTGCATCACTCAGAGCACACACGTGGCTTTCCTTCACAGGGCCATGACGCACAATTCAATGGTAATTCATTGCCTAACATATATAATAATCCCTGAAGAATGTACAGAGTGAATTCCCCAAAGACATCCTTAATTGTGCTGCCACCTGGGAAAAAGAAGGGACAGAGCCTTTTCCAGAGTTGGTCACTAAGACTGTCAGATCCAGCTGCTAAGTCTTACACTTGCAAGCAGTGTCTCTGGATAAAAAGCCCCTTCTGGCTCTCTGGAGCAGGAGATGGGTTCGTTTCAAGTCATTAACACCCAAAACACATAGACAGTAATATTCATTAGTCTGCTGCCCCCAGCACATTCAGAGCTTCAAGTAGTGAGAACAGTTACCTACAAAACTAGGCACTGTCAGTGGAAGGTACAAGAGACTGTCAGCTCTCAAATACAGAGGAGATTTATCTGTTTTTAAACAGATGCCTTGTTACCTCAGGCCTCTTAAGCAAATACATCTGTGCTTCTCTACACATGTTGTGTTCACAAACAGCCAGAAGACATCTTATGGCATTAGGATGTTGCAGGGATTAGGGTGCTAGCTTGAACTTGCTGATCATGAAAGTCTGAGTCTCTCAACATATCTAAAGCATAACAAGAGAGCTCTTTTGTCTCTCCATGTATCAGCTTAAAAGACAGGAAGCTAACAAACTGTGCAACTTCATCAGTATACTGGGAGGATGAATGTGTTAAAGACAGTGAGGAGCTCAGCCAATATCGTAGTGTGGAGCCATGTAAGTATGCCTGGTAAACAGGCTAATCGAGCTGTGGTCCTGAAATGTGAGCTCAGAGGAGATCTGACAGCAAACATCCCAAAGTCCTTCTGATGCATGTCCCTGCTCTTCCTTTCATACTGCAGTGATCCCCTCTGCCTTGAGTAGCCTCTGTTTCTGCAGTAAATTCAAGCTCCCCATCCCCTATTGAGCACATCCTCATTCTTTCTCTCCTACATTCATTTGCCCTGTCTTTGCCATCGGTCTTGTTCACATTAGTGCTTACACTCACATTGGCCTCCATGGATTGAACAGTTTTCCCTTTCCTCTAGTCCCTTATCCACCCTCCCTAAGCTTACTGATACTCAGCTCAGCATTAATGACTTCCTCACTTTCTGCGCTCTTGTGCAATCAACATATTATGCTCATTCATGTTACTCTAGATATTTCCAGAAAGGACCTTGTCCTTTTCTGCTTTCTATAAGAGACTTGATGGTGCTTTACTTATAATGATAATGACTCTAAACTGATTAAAAAATCATCTAAGCCCTAAGCTTGACACAGCATAATGAAGTAGAACAAGAACTAAAGCATGATTCTGAAACAATTTTACACCAGGCAATACTTCAATAGAAGCAAGCATCTAAGCTGACCTTCCAGTGACTGACTTCTTTTCCAGCCCCAATGGCCACTCTTAGGCAAATGGATAAAATACCAATGCACACAAAGGAGGGAGCTGTTTTCCAGAAGCCCTTTAGAGTCTGGAGGACTTCAATGACATATCCTAAAGTTGAAAAGAACCTCACAGAGTAAAAGTAGACAGCTCCTTCAAACATATGCAAGAGCCAGAACACAAGCTCTCTTTATGAAAAGAACAGCAAATTTCTCAGGCTGCCAAGGGGCACGGGGATGGTAAAACTCAGAGACTGTCAGCACAGAGCAGTGAAGATCTGCATCATCTAAGTAAAGAAAAGGACTAGGAGCAGAAATAAGGGTATTCTGGAGCTAATCTTCTGGGGCTTAGCCACAAACCTCTCATTTTAACTGAGTCCAGAAAAGGCCTCCCCTTTGAAGCAGAGTCTCTCAGTATAGAGTGAGGCCAATGTATTTTCATAGGCCATCTCTATTTGAGCACAGCTGGGGGTAAGCCCCAAGGATCAACCATTTAAGAGACGGGTGCATCAAAATGCACTCACCTCTTTGTAACTCTGCATCTATTCTTATGGTATTATGTAGCCCTTAAATTTCCATCACAAAGAGTTAACTCTGCATTTCAAAAGCAGAACTATCAAGCTGCAGAAGGATATCCAAGACAAATCACCCAGCCCCTGCCCTGGGCATGTTACACACCAACATTATCCCAGTCTCCTCCACCTCACTGCAAGACCTCATCAGCATAGGCAAAAGAAAGAGTTCCGATACCTATGCACAAAAAAGTACTCAAAAAAAAGAAAGTACCAAACCCACCCTAATTAATAATATTAATTAACTAATAACTAATTACCACAACAGGAAACTACAATAAGAAAAATAAATTTTGCCTGATTCACAGGAAGAACTATGGTACCATATAAACATTGATTCTTTACCGGGAACCAATGCTCATTCAGACAGCACATTTTACTGAATATATGACCAAGAAGATCACTCAATAGGCTGCAAAAGTCCTGATATTGCCTAAGACACAGCGGTCTTCCCACAGCACAGAATGGATGCCCAACCAGAAAAATGGACGTACTGATTATCACAAAGGGGGTGAGTCTAACAACTGTGACGGTGCATGAGCTACTAACAAACATGAAGTTGAAAAACAGAGCAGATGTGCAGAGGAAAGACAAAAACACTGAAGCCAAGAGACAGCTTTAAAGCAAACTTTCAACTTTAAATGTTCAACTTATCTTGGGTCACCCCAACAAAACAACCTTGGATTTACCGAAGACTGGTATCCAACAGCAGATCCAAGCAGTCCAGGCAACAATCAGGAGGATATTTAGGCTTTCCAACAATATTTTGAAAGGGCTCTGTCCCTGCGCTGCAGTTCAGCTTGACCTAGACAATGTCTATGTTTTCCTCTTTCTAATCTTTGACAAAACAAAAGCAAACAAGAAAAAACAAGGACTTTTTAGTAGATCCTCCTTTGTTTGTATTCCAGGCTTGGCGTTCAGTAATGCTGTGTACCAGCCCTGTTACTGGCAGAAGGCCAGCAATGAAACGTGAAATCAAAGAGAGACCGTGTATTTCATGTTCCCTATTAAATAGCTCTGGATATAGCCCCAGATTGAAAAAAAAAAACCTTTTTTTTTTTTTTTTAACATATGTACATATGAGAATACAACCGTGTGTCATTCTGCCCAAAGGTAGCTAAAATATACATATTTTTTAAAATATTTTAACAGAAAGTTGATATCATATCTATTGCAAATATTGGGGCATTAGATGGTAAGAGATACTGAATGACTCACTGAGTTGATTTTATTACTAAGTAATAAAACTTCCATGATCTTTTGTTTAATATTAAACAGAACTTCCACAGAAAAAATGTTAGCAAATATAATAGTAACTGTATGTACTTCTTCCTGTGTACAAAAACATAAAGATGATTGTTTCTAACAATCTAGATCAATATTTTTCAAGCAGAAGACAGATGTAAAGAGACACACAAACTTGTCAAAAGCCACAGGAAGCTGGATCTTGAACACATATTGATCTCAAATTTGTTTGTCTCTCTAAATCTGAAAGGGATTCTTGCAACGTAATGGAGAAGAGAAGGGGTGAGAGATTTTCTCTTTTATTTTTGTGTTTACTGTGCATGTGAAAGCAACCTTATTAGTACTCACTTTCTCAGTTTTTCCTTCAAGAGTCAATCACATCTGGTTTTACAAACATCTACCCACAGGAAGCTATCTACCAGTTACCACTTGAAGGACAGACTCTTAGTTAATTTGGCCTGCCTGTGAGGATCTTCCAACACAAACATATGAAAAATAATGTTTTTCAAATGGGAGAAGTACAGATACAGACCTGGAAATTCAGGTGCAAACAGACCATTTCAGCTTTGTGTCGATCCTTTACCCCCAAAGAAAAAGATTACTTAGCTTTGATAGTTTCCTTTGTCTCTTGCTTTGTTTCAGCAAAACATGTGAAAAGAAGTTTGAAATGTGTATTTTCCACTCACAGAGTCTCCAAGGGTATGTATCATCTTTTTGAAGCCAAGACTTCTGATGAAAGCAATTAGTGCAGTAGGAACAATGCACCCTCCCCTTCCCAACCCCTAACTCCTTTCCTTCCACAATATGCCACTAACTTTCCTTCCTCCTGGCCCCAAATCCATCTAAGGAAGCTTCCAGCAAAGGAAGATCAAGAATAGAAGAGCTCTTCCTGGAAACCCTCAGAGTAAGAGGGCCAACAGCAGGAAATACGGTGGTGCTGGGAAAGATGGGTGGCGAAAGAAAGTAAACACTTTAAATTTACATCAATCTGACTGCAGAAGCCTGGCATGAAAATAGCTTGTTATTTCAAGAAGGCTAATGCAAAGAGAGCCTTTGCACAAAAAGTTCTGAAAGACAAATTAATAACCCTATTGATTTTCCATCACTTGAACCATCATTTTGAATGGAACAGACTAATAGAAGGCTGCAATGAATAAAGTTACTCAAGCCCCTGTATAGCTATGACAAGCAGCTGTTCAGAGGGTATTTTGTTCTATGGGAGCATAACAAATTCCTCTAGTCAGTGTCCTACACAGGCCAAAATAGAGACATATTCACTTTTCAATGTCATAAACTTTGTCTGGAAGGCAGGAACTGAGGTAGTCATGTCAAGCAGTATTACAGTTCAATTTTCTTTCTTTTAAGAAGGCAGGAATTGAAGCATTAGCAAGTGAAAGGGCTCCTTGGGGACTATGCCTCTTCCCACCTGACTTCTCTCCCATATTCCTCTGGTCAAGAGGGAACCAGCAAGGACTGTAATAGTTTTTATCAAACAACAAATAATCTATGCTCAAACAGCCTAGACTAGCACTACTGTGGGTAGAATGGTAGAATTATTATCGTTTCTACCCTCCTCCCAAAATAAGTGTCCTATGAATCAAATGGAAAGATTTCTTTACTTCAAAGGGTCATTTTCATGCACTTCACAAGATGCTGCATGAGATCATCTTTTCAGCTTTGGATGAGATCACTAAGTAGTCATTATTTAATCTTCAATGCAACAGAAAACAACTTGCACCTGCCAATACTCTCCTGTGGAATTGCAGTCCAGATTACATCCAAATGACACAAGGACCTCAAAGCTCAGCCCTAAAGGTTGTCCTAGCAGCCAGCAACTCCCCCTGGCCATTTTCAGAATCTGCTTTAACAATTATTACTTTTTTTTTTTTTTAAAGCAATTGAGGACAATCAAACATCAAGAGAAAAGGGCATGCTAAGAGGCTTCCTAATCTATCGGTACTCCGCAGCAAACCACAGCACAATTTTTCACAGACTCCAGAGGGCAAGCACGCAGACTGATGTAAATGGGAAGCCAGTTTCCTACTCAGCTCTCATGGGAGACTATCTAGGCCTTTACAATACAGCTTAAAAAAATAATTTTTCCAAAGGTCATAAATGTAGCTTGGCAGAGAGTTCCTCCTCTCGCAGGCAAGGATGCCTTGCACTCCGCTTCCTGGCAGATAGCTTTATAGAGACAACAGTAAGACAAGTGCCAGGTTTTACCTCGCTGTTACATTTATATCCAATAGCAAGAAAATTAGCATCATGAGTTGATAGATAGACCGTGCCTGGTCTGCTCAAGATAATCAGGTTTTTTAGGTCAATTTAATAAACAATAAGGGAATCAAACTATTTCCACTTGCATGCAGGTGCCAGAAATACCACAATGCTTATGCTAGGTCACACACACAGAAGCAGTTCTCTTCCAAAGTTGTCTATTTTCTAAGTTGCTCATTGATTTTAATTGAAAATAAAATCAAACAAAGCAAAACAAAAAATACTTTATAAAAAGTGGATTATTACAAATGATTTCTTCTAAGGAACACACACCTTACCTAATTTCTAATAGTTCTCAATACTCCTAAAAAAAATAATATAGCAGAGACACAGATGGGTAGTAATCTCCCCTGCATCCAAGACAACGTGAGAGTACACACCCTTCAAGCACACTCTGCCACGTGTTTCAGTACTGCTGAAACAGCCCACTGCTCTGTCAGCTCATGGGTACATGTTTTACCAGCCAGCCAGTGAAAACTTCCTGCATGCAAGCGACAAGAGGCTATACCCAGCTAGCAGAAGCCCTACACATAGCAGAAGCCCACAACCTGGTTTCACAGGGGTTAGGCTATCATTCAAAAATGTGCTCACATGGGTCCCTGCTGTCTATTCTAGAAAAGGAACTTCTCTCATTTTGGAAGGTGCTGGGAGAGGTTACAACTCCATATCCAAAGTCAGAAATACATATAGTCCAGAAGTGGAAAGTCTAGTTTCACTACACTACATGATTGTGGACAGGTCATCCACTCTGCTGTGATGAAGAACTCCCTATTTGTGAAGAAAAATGATTACATCAGACAGAGTGATTACTGCAACCTGCTCTGTAAATCAGATGTAATCACAGCTACTACAAATTCATATCAGAGTTCCACTCAGAAACAAAACAAATAGGTTTATTTTCCTGTGACAGTCATTCTTAGCTGCCATAAAGAGTTCTTTCAATTAATCTCAAAAGGAAGTTATTACCATTTTCTCTAATTTAGAACTTGCAAAAAAAAAACACACTTGGGGATGGAAATGGGATGGGCAAAATCATGTAATGAAATGGTGGAAAGGGAAGTGACTGAACCATAGGACAGAAGCCCCTTCTAATGCTATATGCATTAGGTTGCACTTACTTGCAGGAAGATGACATTATACACAACAAGAATAGATGTATTAGATAATAAAGTGTTTACTGAACAACCAAGAACTAATGACAGGGAGAGAAGAAAGAACATCAAGTTCTCCGCTAACATTCTTGGCTTTTTTAATATTTTCATTTGTGGTTAAATTTAATATTCCTAAAAATGAAGGCCTTGAAGGCACTAGCCAGCTGGATCCAAGCATTTCGCAAGAAAAATTAGACAAGTTTTTTAGTGCAGCCCTGCAACAGACTTTCTAGAACCTATCTGGCCAAAGCTTGCTGTTGTGAGCAAAGCAATGCTAAAATGGAACTAGGCAAAATGTTGAAAAGGGAACTGTTTCTTTTAAGAGACTGACACTACTGTCACCTGTGACATGAAATGAATTATGAAAATTTAGAGGTGATTTCAAAACACGAACAGGCTTCATCATTTGTCCTCTGCCCAGAAGATGCCAATATAAGATAATACTTGGTATCCATAGGGTGTTCTTCACTCAAGTTATTTCTTTCTCATACAAAAGCAGTTAGTTCAACTGCATTTACTAATCAAGTGAAGAGGCAGGGAATTATTTCTTCTCCATCCAACTTGCTGAGACACTTATCCTCCGTTCCATCTGCCTCTCCTACTTGAGCTCTGGAGGAAAAATATAAAGAATGTACTTCTGCAGACAGTGGTTTTCTGATGATAAATGTCTTTATCGATTAACAGGCAAGTAAAGGGTTCTCTGGCTTACATGTTGCATATGTATCAGACATGGGAGGAATACCATTGCTTTCTACAACACGTAACACAGGATCCAACTGTATATTAGCAGAATAAATGACTTCAGATTTCCCACCAACAGCAAATTAGCTTCATAAGAATCAAAGTACCACTTCAGCACTGGTATTTACAGGAAAACTAAGCAGTCCTTTACTAAGAAAGAGAGACTCATTTATGAAATGGAGACAGTGAGCTGAGGCACAGAAAGACATAAGCATTCTACAGCAACAGAGATGGGAACAGACTAGAGAACTGAATTTCAGCCCTATTATCTAGTCTCTGAACAGTTATTTCTGTTTTGGTTTACCATAACCTAAACCTATTATAGGTTTATATAAACCTATTATAGGTTTTATATAAACCTATAACCTGTTACAGCCTAACCTGTTTCCCATTTGTTCTCCATTTAGAAGACAGGAGACATGTCTGCAAAAACACCTAGGGAAACAGAATGCTCTTGTGCTATGTAGATATTTAAATCACTTTATCACTATGTAAATCCTACAGAAAGAATCAGACATCCCATGTCAAGTAGTTCATATCTCTGTCAGTACTCTCCACAACTCCCCAAGATCAATGCCTGTTCTCACCTCCACACATTAGTCAACATCTTGCAAGAAGCATATCCCTGGTCCAAATCAATGACCTGATAGGCCGCAAGACATTAAGGCCAAAATGCTAAAAAAAAATTCAGGCACATGAAACAGGAGACATGACGCTAATATAGATTAACTTGGGAAAGAGTATGGGAGAAAAGAACTGGGACAGGAAACATTAGCTAGCATTAAAACTAAGATTCATTTGTCCCAGATCCTAAGGAATATTTCTTGCTGACTTTCTTTTGTAGTCCACAAAAATAAATAAATAAATAAATAAATCTATGACTTCCAACATTAACAAAGGTAGCAAGAACTGAAGCAGAGTGCTACGAAACAATAAAGCACAGGAATAAACTACTACGTCCTCTTTTACTTGGGTCACCTTGAACATGATGACACTCTTGATTCATTATTTCTAATGGGAGGGGAAGGAGAGGCAAGACTGAATTGTTGAACCTGCACAAAAGGCTATACTTGAATAGGAGATAAAGTAGGATTTTAGGGCAATATGAGTTTTCTTGTTAGCTTTTCTTAAGGCAATGATTTAAAACTGTTCAAAGTAAGTTGCTCCAGTCTTTTAATAAAGAAGGAATTAACTAGCCTAAGACATGCGAGAATACTTCAGTGAATTCACTGTAGGACATGGACATTACATCTTGGAAAAGGGCAGCTGGGGTGATACAGAAGCACAGTTCAGTGCCTCTGAACCTTGATCAAGGGCACAACTCGAAAGGTTAACCATTCAGGAATGACAGAGAGGCACGTACGTTAATAGATGGCAGCTGCCTACAGGTATATAAATGGGAGGGGTCCCAGTGTCATATACCACAGTACACCGGATCTGAATACAACGTATTTCTCAGCTGTTCTGAAATGAGGCAACCCAAGTGAGACTTGTCAGCAATAGCAAAAGCTGTAATATTGCTCAAGTGAGAATTCCCCGTAAATCAGAGGTCTGTAACCTTTTTTGATTTGTGTATGTCTAAAAATTACCATTGAGACTGCGGCAGAGAAGTCGCAAGACTTCTGGGAGTAGGCTTGTTTTTCTTCACTGGTTTAGCCGACCCCTTAATGATAGTCAAGGGATCCCCTCCTCACTTGCCCCCCACTCTTCCTGCGGTCCAGGGCTTAAGAAGTGTGACAGCAAACAGCCGTTAAAAATACACTTAAACCAAAGATCAGTTCGGCTCTAACCCAGAATTCAGGTTTACAGACTAACACGCTCTAAGAGGGCATTCCTGTAAGGGCAGTGAGCTCCTGAGGCCAGCAAAGATAGCTCTAAGTACACAGGTCAGACTTACCCTATAGGGTTAAAAACAGCACCAGCTGAGGAGCTGGTAGAACGGAAGCGATAAAGAAAGCTTAAATACTGTGATCAGGAGATCAAGGTAGCGAAACTGATGCCATCGCCCACGACAGCAGCACACAGATTTGATGACTCAAATAGAAATTTATGATTTCAGGTAGTTTCGCCATACTTACAAACAGGGACTCCTGTCCTCCTCCTTCCAATATACATTTTGTAAAAAAAATGTGGAAATTTGAGACCTCTGCAGTAAGCATGTGTGTGACAAAACTAAATTATATTTTACTTTCTGAAAAAAAAATGCAAACTGCGCTATATAGAATACCTTTTTCACAACAAAAAGCTTAGAAAATGGAAATAGTATCCTCCCCATATGTTTCTTAATATCATGCTGTATTACCTGTTATATGCAAGTTTGGTCTTCTGTACTAAACATTTATCATTTCTAGAAGTTTAAAGTAGTAGTTTCATTTCAAATAGTCTGTGGTTAAAAAAATTTATTGCTCTACTTATTATTTGAAATAAGATATTTTAACTTATACAGTTTTGAAGAATCTGAGAATTTTAGGAGAAATTTTGGGTGGGTTTGTTTCTTGTTGAAAAAGGAGTTGGTTGCCTGTTGGGTTTTTTCCTCCCCATATCGGAAACTGTTTTTAATAACTGTTTATTAGGCCCTCGCATCTCTAATCAGGTTATAATTCTTCTGTTCTATGCACTACCAAAAAAGATACAAAGAACAAGTCACTGAGCTAAAAAATAAATATATATTACTTATCTCTCACAACTCTCAGAATTTATCATACATGCTCATTTGATTAAAAAAAATCTATCATTCTCACTGAGGTTTTCTAACTTAAATAGCTTTTAAACAGAAGCTTCAAGATTTAATCCGTACAAAAACAATGGATTAAGTTAAATGATAAAAAAGTACACAGAATAATGTCAAGATATCATATCATCATTACTTTCCGAATTTGTGAGGGCAAGGGGTTGAGCTTTAGCAGGTCATTTTACCCCTCATGGCATTCCAAGCGTGCAGAGGCTGTCACGCAGACAAGAGAACAGCCCATTACACTCTCAGCCAAAGCTAAATACTCTACCCTGCTTCATACTGAACTTAGCCTTGGTAGTTAAATACAGCGTTAGCAAAATACCTCCTCTGTGCTTACTGCTCTTTTCTCCAGACCTTAGATATCTGCAAAGCTAAAAATGCATGATCATAAGCTATTGAATACAGTGAAACAAAGTAAAGTTCTTACTGTATTAAAAATATTCAACATCCAATGAAGAAACTTCCACTGAATAAAAGAAACAGGTTTCAGATACTAATTGCGCTGCCACACACTAATTGTTCTTGCAGAAGTTCCCCATCAGCATATGCTCCAGGGAACAAGGGAGGAGCTGCAGGATTATACAGTTATCACTGTGCATCATAAAACTCGGCCTTCGGGAACACACGCAGCGCAGTAAGGACTGGGAATCAGGCTTTCATGAGTTTTAATCAGCTGTGGCCAAGCCAACATGCGTGTACTTTCCCCTCTTTGGTCGTCAGTTTTTCCCGTTTATAGGATGGGCGCATTGTGAAAACAAATTATTTAGTGGTTGAAATACTGAAAGACAGTGAGCACTAGCAGAAAGTTCCTTAAGTCTATTGGAACCTGTCTAGTTTCTTCAGCCATTTACGAGTTTTGAGTGCTGTGGGTAGTGGATGCCTGTGCTATTTAGCGATCAATAGTCACCTACTATTCAGAGAGCTGGTGCCAGAGGGTCAGACCCACAAGTCAAATCTTTTCATCTCCTGTGCAGGTTTGAATAATACATAGGTGGGAAGAAGTAGAAAAGCTTCGCAACTAGAGCAAAGAGAATATTTTCTCCATGAAGTAAAATATTTTCTGTGTTACCAGTAACACAACATTAAGTAAATCAAATAGAACATTATTTCCTGAGAAAGCAAAGTCAAAACTGCAAAATTTATGAGAGGTTTTTCCATCTGATGTAAGCATATTTCACAAAGGTATGAAAGTATTTTATTTAATTTTGCTTCTCACTGAAAGAGAAAAAAAAAAAAAGATATGTCTTTGATCAAAGCCATCCATCTTCTAAAACGGTGAGTTCATCAACATTCAGCCTACTGATAGGAATCCTTCAGAAAAACAGTTCACTAAGCCCTTGGCTTGATTTCTGATCTACACTGTAAACTTGACGGGGGGAAAAATAGAACAGGATTCTCAGCACTACAGGAGACACACTCTGAGCAGCCTTGACATTACAGATATTAGTATTCCTAAAACAGGAAAAAACTAGATAGGTTTGTCCCAGGTTAATTTAGTAGCTTTTGTCATGGAGAGATGCATGGAGAACCCTGTGAACAACTGCTCCTCTTTGTGGATGGCACTGCTGCACGTGAAATGACAGCAGAACAACCACAGGTGGGAAACCAGCTGTTACCTAACTTACTAGTACACCGTAAAAACTATCCAAAGTTACAAGTCCGTCTTAGACTGACAAAACTATTTTTGCCAGAGCTCTCAACTGCAGAGCAGCACTATGCCAGAGAGCTCTTTTCAAACATCATTAACTACACAGAAAAGGGATTGAATTTGCTGTACCAAGTTCACCTTCCTGCTCAAATGAAAAAGGTCTAAAAATCACTTACCTGGAACCTGTGAACCAGCTCCAGTGACTGGCTGTCATTCTGGTCTGCTTCAAGGATGACATCTGTCAGTTTATGTATGATTACATCCAAAGGGCCCTGATCTTCAATAGGTTTGGTAAGGTCAAGCTGAAGGAACAGAGAGAAACCTTACATTAATACATGGAGGATCTGAGCTTTTGCTTCTGTCATTGTTCCTGCTGTTTCAATTCAGTTATGCTGTTTCCCCAAGGTGCAAGGTGATGCCCTACACTGAGGGCATTTACTTTACATACCAGCTTTATTTTGTGTGTTACTATAACCTCACTCACCCAAATCCCTCAGAATATGCATTTCATTGGCTGTCAGACCATAAATAAATAAATAAATATCAGGTTTTATGCAAATGTCTCAGCAGGTTAGATCTCATTTCTTTAACGAGCAACAAAGTCATTGCCAAGCATCTTTTATCCAAAGGTTTTTCCACACTTCTTGTCTGTTCCGAGCCAGTATTCCCCTCATTCAGCTCTCTTCCCCTTATTTAACATATCCTTGCAAACGGAACGAGCCACCAGAGACTAACATCACTAATAAAAGGAGCACCTACTGTGTCCTTTACTGAATGATGGCAGAAAACAGCACCCAGGACAGTAATGCAGGCACATAAAAGCAAGTGACTCAGGATCTTTGCAAATTCATCTGCTGAGAGACAACTATTTAACTGGTGAGGAGTGCAGTTCCCAGAGCACAGCTAACCTGAAGGCAGGTACCGATGAGACAGGAGGATAGGAGCCCAAGCACCAATAAAATTAGAACAGTTGAGATCTAGCATCACCAGCTGCTGATCTAGCCAATCCATGCAGCTCAAACGCAGTTCTCAAAAAACTACTCTTAAATGGGTTAGGCTTCCTTGAGCAGAATAACTGAAGTTAACTGTGAAGCAAAAGCAAAACTGAAAGAATATCATTATTCCTAACAGAGGCTATCTTCGCTAGCATGTATACTCTAAGCTCCTACTAATAGTTATAGGTTGTGGTACTAACATTATCTTAGAAATACTTACATAGATCTTAATGCGACTGGAAAACACTTTATATCTCTTCTGAGACTAATAGAAGCCCTGCTTCCAAGTGTACAGTGAACTCTCTGTATGCCAAGATTATGTAATGGGGAAAGATAAACAAGGCAGACTTGATGTTGAAAGGGGAATGCCTAGTGATAATGTTAAACTGTGGCTGAGTGAGGAGGTCCACAGAAGGTCTAGCTCTGCAAGCACTTTCACTTTTACTCCCATGAGTAGTGCAGTAGCAAGGCTAAGGGCAAACTTAAAAGCCTGCAGAATCAACACAAAATGAACTGAGATGCAGCTTAGCTAAAGATGTGAAAGGAGATGATCTACTTCTGCATCCAAGTTCCAGAAAATCAGTTAATATCTTTAAAATAAACTTCAGGTGACCACACTGCTATTCTTGACTTTTCTTCAGCTGCTGACCATCACAGCTGGATAGAAACAGCAACATAAAGGGTCTGTTTATCTGGGTCAGAATAGACCCAGAAATGTGAATTAATTTGTTTTCAGGACTTGGAAAACAGTGAGAAGCAAATAAGTATTTGAGATTGGTTATTCCTCTACATTCTTACTGCATCTGTAGCTCAGTCTGCAAGGAAACATTCAGAAAACAGGAAAACAGCCCTCCCTTTCAGCCTTGACCTAGGAACAGAAATAAGCCTTCAAGGCATATCCAGGCATTCTGAGCACAGTGTTTTCCAGAAACATAAAAAACTATGCAAGATAACTTCTCCATGGTAGTTGTGTCAGCTAAAACCAATAGGCATACTGTGAAAATGAAAACAAAATGCACCTACTACGCAAATTAGAAAGCATTAAAAAGGGCCCCTGTAACAGTGAACTGTTTCCTCCTTCATAAAGGAAACAATATCAGAAATTACAGCAAGATTACTTAAACGAGCACACCAACGCAGCTCTTCTGGTAGGAAATTCAGTGATCGCTTCAGTCGGCTCAACTGGACAGCAGGTACGTTTCAACCACACAAACATACAGCTGGATCCAGTATTTTGTGGACTGGAAGATCAAACCGTAAGAATAAGTTCTCTGTGTTGTAGGCCACACTGTGGCAAGCAAACATTTCTAAGCTATGCAGAACTTGGAAGTGTTCCACCTTCCTTTTATATATTAAGGGGGGGGGGGGGAAGAAGAAGAAAAGTTGTTGGGAGAGCAGAGGAAATGCCTTTTCAAGTGGAATACTGGACCCAATCGCAAGACCATGAAAGTACAGTGCAAAATTTGTGATGGCCCTCTGCTGAGACAAACACTGATTCATTGTTTATCATCAGCTGGAATTTGAGCCCTCCAACTTCCTTTCTCTTTCAGCATCTCTCTCCCTCCAAACAGTCTTTGCATTTGACAAGATCACCCATAGGTTTGTTTTTGAACAGAACTAACACCATAGCAACAGAAGTGAGAGAAAAGATTTATCAGCCCTAGCTTGGAAAACACTGAGATATGGATATGGTTTGTTTTCTTTTATGAAGTAGGCTATATCCTATGTTTCCTACTCTTCTCTTTGAGAAAACTGAAAACTTTGTTACTTGTCACCAAAACACAGCAGAAACTAGGTGAATGACATGCAGATGGCCTGTCAAAGCTGTGCGCAGAACACAATTTATAGAAAGTGCCCGATAAGGCATATGCCTTCCCAGGTATTACAAAGCCATTTACCGAACAACCACGAGATATATGCTCTTATACATACCTGCCTGTAACTAGACTGCTGACCTTGTAAGGAAAGTCTGGAGTTAAAAAATACTCCTAGCTTAGAAACGTCGTGGCTGCCCCCCACAGCCCTCCTAGAGCATCTTTTGGAGAGCAAGCAGCAAACACAAGCTCTGTCTCTGCCCTGCTTTTCCCTTCCCCTCTTCTTCTCTCCTCTACACACAGCCAACGCATTACCCAAATCATTACACAGGAGAGGAAAAAAATTTATTTCCATTAAGTGTAATTTGTTTAAAGTTTTAGAGTTGTTTTTCTCCAGAACACTGGCAGTCCATCTATGTTGTAGGGACAGGACAAATGCCTGGCAGAATGCCAGGACTTTCTATTGGTCCCAACTGTAATCCCACATGCATGCGTTTCTGGAAGCCATGTTTAAAAATAAAACTATGTCCAAGATAAAAAAAAAATAAAATTAAAAAAAAATTTGGATTTGTTCACTAAGAAAAACCCAAACAACTGCAAATGTAGGATTTAGGAAAAAAAATATCATTTATCTAAATGATTAAAAATAGTTTTGTGGTTTTTATTTTATTCAGTGTTCCCAGTACACATTATAACCACTGTATTTCAGAATCTGGCTCAGCTGGATTTGTTTTTTCTTTTAAAGCTCTTCTTCAGAAATAGTTTTTGGATTATCATTTGTATGAAATGAATTCTTAATGCCAACCTGTTCTGCTCTCTGAAATGAAGATAAGATCTGTCTATTGCTACATCTCTGGGGAATTCACAACACAGAGGGAGATTTCCATTTATCCTCACTTTTCTAGTGAAATATTTTCATTAAAATAAACACAAAAAACAACCAAAAAAAAAAACCCCAAACAAATCTACTGTTTAAGCATTTTGCTCCCAGTCTTGAAATGGATAGCAAATATCACTTGCCAGAACGCTCACTGTTAGGGTTTGCTTTGTTTCATTTATTTGTTCTGCTGTTCAGGACCAACAGAACAGGAATATGTGACCTCTCCGTAACAGTCTGTCTTGCTGCAGAGGACAAAACTTGATGAATCTTTCGCCCAAAGGAAGTGAACAAAAGTAAGCAGAAAAACATCAGAAATCATAGGTTTCTTCTGAGCCTTCTCACAAGGCAGATCAAAGATTAAATCTTCAGGACCACCTGGGTTGGGCACCTGACATTACCTTGGGTGTTGGAAGAGTTAGTAAATGCCACAAAAGGGAAAGAATCAGTCTAATTTTCTTTCTCTTCCTGTAAAGACTTTTCAATGCTCTGCAATGTGTTTTCATAAATCAGAGTCCAAAAGTTTGTGGTAATTTAACTATTTTCTGGCACCAAATGCTCCTTCCTGTGAACAAGGCATATAACACCAGCCTGACATGGTCTCTCTGCAACTTGGCTCATGAGGCTGTGTATGGATTTCTCTACATAAGTGCATTATGCACATATTCAGTTAAGGCTGCACTGACCCCAAAATGTTTGGAGTTTATTTCAGGCTCAATTCAGTTTATTAAATTCCATTGCATCCAGGTCTTCAGATTATCAGTCATCATCTTCCTCTTCTCTGTCTTCATCAAGAACACTTATGTCAAAAGTTTTTTAAAACAAAGTATTTAAAATTATCCCCTTCTCCCTCAAACCAAGCCCTAGTATTTAGCTTCACTGTGTATCAGTTTTGCAAGTCATAACAGGGGGGTGGGGGAATTAGTGAGCTTCAGGCTGAAAATCCAAGTTTTCAAGGAGCTGAAAATTGACAGCTGATGTAGCTGTATATGGTGTTCTCTCCCCAAAAAGCTCAGGGACACAAGCCTCTAAAATATTTCACAATTGTGCGGGAGAGGAAAGAGTAAGTAAAATATCAGTAGTGCCAGGTTTACTGTTTTGACTTATTGAAAAAGGAAAAAAAATATACAAGATAATCTAATCATAGGAGAGCTGGGCTTGTATTTGAAAAGGGAGAGGTGCGGAAATCAAGAAAAGGGAGAGGTGCGGAAATCAAGAAAAGGGCTGGGTGCATCTGTCTGTGTGATTATCTATGTCTCACAGGAACGGATAATCTGGAACAGCTACAGAATAAGATGACTTGGAAGCCCCCTGCTTTTCTTATAAATCAAGGGAAAAAACAAAGGATCCAACAACTCTGGCTCATTCTCTTCTGGTGAACAAAGTCCTAGGGAGCTGTCTCGTCCTGTCCCTCTTCTGGGATGACATTCCCACAAACCCCACTGTCAGTTCTACCTAAGTACCAAAGTGACAAGCAACTCCAAGCTGAAGCCCACGGAAGGTGACAAAACATTTATTAAAACATCATGAGAAAAGGCATTCTGTTATCTAGTAGACTAAACACAGGTATTTTTACCGATATGTAGGCTTTCCATATCTTCTAAAACATTTACACTTTCCAAGTAAATATTAAAACATTTAAATATTTAAGAATTCCTCTTCATCTCTGTGACCAAGCCAGAAGATTATCTCAGCTTTCCTCATGCAAAACTAGCTCAACTATTCAGTGCTTGCTGCTGCTGGAGCCAAAGGGTACAGAGAGAAAACATAAAACTCTTTGCAACAGAAACACCAATACTGGCCCACTGCAAAGGGCAAACATGAACCCAACCCTCAATGGCAGTAAAGAGAGAGAGTGAAAAGTTCACTAAGAAGATCTATTTTCTCATTGCTTCCCTGCCTTCCCCCAATCACCCATCTCTGGTGCTGAATTAACTTGTACTCTCCTCCACGAATGTCCTGTTGTAGCAGCAGTGGTGGTAATCTGTCACAGGAAATCCGCTGCAGTGCGGAGACTTCCCCCTGCCTGACTCTCTGGCTCTTCCACTCTCCCCTCCAGCTGATGAGGGGAGAGAGCATCACAGCATCGATAGAAACAGTGATATCACTCCAGGAGGAACTCTTTCCTAAGCAGGAAGGAAACACAGCTTGAAAATACTGTAGCTTTTTGCTAGTCTTCTCATAATTAAGGAAATTCAAGATCTGCTGAAGGTCTTGCTGAAGGACTACCACCGTAGGATCAGCCTCTACAGGTTATCTTCTGTTGCCCTGCCCAAGTTAGTTTTAAGGGCATCATCAAAGGAAAATGAAAGGCTGTGCTCACACAGCCTTCGCATGCTGGGACAGGTAGTTCAAACTCTCAGATGCAGACTATATCCCAAGGAGCAAAGTATGCCTAAAGGTGAGGCGCAGTGCAGCAGAGGCTATGAAGCCCTACTGGCTTCCCATTTTCTCAGATATCAAAATTTTAACATGTGAGGAGAAGATTTGGGGGGTTAACAGATTGGTTCTGTGCAATTTCTTGTACGGCTGCCAGAGCCAGTTACTTCGCATTGTTTGCCATTAGCCGCCAGAAAATACATGTGAGCACTTGACACGTTTTCAGTAGTTACACACCACTACTCCCTGACAGCTAGTTACGATCTCCAAAGAGACTGGGAAGCAAGGAGCTACATTCTCCATTAATGATGCAAAGAAAGCTCATAGCTCTTTTAATATAGTATGTACTAACCCACATGGACATCGTTTATGGATTAGTTGGCTAACTACTACGCAAAATGAATAATTCTGCACTTTCAAGGCCTGCAATCAGTTAATCCACCTGGACATTGGCTGGAAATGCCTTATTATACCCTCCTCAGCACTCTTCCCACAGAAGCAAACAGCTAGCAAGTACTACTGTCACTTGCTCAATGGAAGCAACAGTAAAGCCTGATACTCAGTGTGCAGAATAGCTCTGGGAAAAGTAATGGATCTCATTTAGACAAACCTCTCCCACTGCCCCCCTTCTCCCTCCTCATGCATCTGACCCTGGCATATAAACCTCCACTGAACATCACTGCTCTACTAGTCCACGTTATTGTCCCTTCACCTCTTTAAAATGAAACCAGGAAATCCCATGTTTGGGCTGTGACTAGAAGCTCTTCACAGTGAACTTTGCAGCTTTTCTTTTTAATCCAAGAATAGAACTTTGCTACTTATTGTATTCAATTTATAGACCAGTGTTGGGGGGGGAGGTATCTAGAAAGGAAAACATAACTCTGCTTGGCTTATCTCTTTCTTTTACTTTGGCACTTGCAGAAAGTATTTTCCAGAACTTGCAAAGATGCACAGTTGTTTCTGAGCATCACATTAAACAGAGCTCATGTCCCATTAGGGCCTGATTGCAGCCAGCAGATTTTGGTAGGCAAGTGGTTAAGCAACTCAGTCTTTTTCATGGATGGTCTGAAAGGCAACTGCTAGTTTTCAGCACTGCAGGAAGAATAATCAATGCTACTCAAATCCAAAAAAAAAGCCTCTTGCCAAGGGTTTCTTCTGAGGTCACAAATGCTCCTGTGGATTAGAAAGGGCTGCAGCACAAACCCAGAGATTAGCAGAGGAGAAAAGTTGAACAGCAGATGTGTGACACAGGAGGATTAGCACTCCAAAGAAGGAAAGCAAGTTATAGAAATACAAGATCCTGGCTAAAATTCACGGTATGTGTAACCTGCTGCTGAGGCTACCTTGTTATACTGACCTTGTTAACTGCCAAAAAATGTTGTTCACATACATCAGATTTAAAAGTTATATAGGTAACCCCAGTAGGGGGAAGTTATGGGAAAACTATGAAGTGGTTCAGAAAATTTCTGTCTCACTTCTTTCTTTGTCAGCTTTCCAATTCAAAAGCTTTGAATTAAAGACTAGAAAACCTTTTCAAGGAAGATTTCTAATGCTTCTTTGAATGAACTGGGTCATCTCTAGCCCAGTTAATGAATCCACAGCTTTATTATCAACCATGCAGGAGAGCAGGCATTAAAGAAAGAATAGAATGGAGAAGCCATCCACGGAGAACACTCCGCCTAACCCACAATACAGAAATTCTGCAGCACTATAGCCTAAGGAAGCAAAGGGTAGAGCCTCAGAGGCTTTCAGTGCTTAATTATAACATCACGTAAACATCCACTACATAAAAATTTGCCAGTAGACCAAATACATACATATTTTAAATTAGTTGGTATTGAGAAAGTTAAGATGAAGGACAAATATTTCTCTGAAATTTTCTCTTGGACCAGTGCAAACATGCACTGTAAAACATCCCTCCCTATGGCAGTGGGATTAGATCAGTAGAAAAGATGATCTGTAGAGAAACATACATCAGAAAGCCTGGCTACCATCCGGTATGCAGGGAACCGAGGAAGCTCTGATCTGGACCTGCACCACACAGCTCAGGCTCAGGGTAAGGAGAATCCTCGAGTAGCACTTGCCAGACAGTGATAGCGGCAGGTTCTCCTGCATGCATGGCTGCACTTCATGAGGGGCCTTTCACGTCTCTGCTGCGCCTCTCCTTCAAATACAGGTTCCAGATGGCAAGCAGAGAGGCACAGGCAGGCCCTCACCACGCTCTTCACCTGTTAGCAACTAGCACCAGAAATCTGTTTTTCTATAATGTTTCCTATTCTAAAGAGACAGATGATAGCAGATGGATGATAGAGTTGTAAGCAAATACAGGAAGCATCCAGAGCACAGTTAATCCAGTCTGCTCATGAGTTTGACGAATTTATACGGTCTTATTACATACTAGAGGGTTTAAACACATACAGAGAACACAGTGACTGGGTGGAGAGTTTTTATACTCTTTATATTTTAATTTCTTTTTCAGAAGGGATCCTGATTACTTTTGGCTGTGGGGGGAGAAAAGGAATATTTTCCTTAAAAAAAATACCCTCTTTCATCCAAACACAATCTTGTAGTGTTGGCTCACAAACACTAGGTGGCTGGTAATGTTTGTGCAGCTCCAAAGAATAGAGGAGGAAGAGTAGGGAGAAGTACACCAAAATACGACAGAGTAGAAACAGAAGTTTTATAAGGACTTCGTTAACCTAAGGAGGAAATAAAAATAGGTAAGGCTATGTTTAAACCAAAAAAGACCACTTTCAGGCTGATCTATATCATACCGCTATGTTGTACATGCGAAAATCAGAAGAGGTAGATGGTGGCTTTCCATTCCATCCTCTTTCAGTAATTATTTATGGAGGGATGAAATTGTCTTTCAATTACAAAATATTTCTTCAGCTTGAAACCACTGCTCCCAGTAAGAGAAAATGATGAGACTATTCTTTCCAATTTAAAGGCATATAAAACGTTTTAAAACAAGCATGACCACAAAGAAACAATAGCTAGCCCACAATTTCTCAAACTGAGGAGGAAGGGCATGGGTGGAGATCACAGCTTCATAGACCACCTTCTCAAGGACCACACTGCTAGGAAGGTACTGAAAGTAGAGCAGGGAGTGAATCCAGTAGATGACTGGGACAAGAGGAAGGCTCTAACGTGAAGAGCAGAGCAGCGGTTCCCACTCATTGCTTCAGTGAAGATGCTGAGATGGAGAAGCTAAGAACAGAAGTTAACAGCCAACAGTCTGAGCCAGTAACCACAAGGCAGCTCTGCTTTTGCTCTCTATCACATCTAATAGAGTCCTTGCAACCGCTGCATGGCCCAGCCATGCACCAGACATCTTTACCCACTCAGGTGAACTCTTTTCCAAGACAGCACTGGCCCACCAAAACACCTGGGGAATCACTGGTACAGACAGAATATTTTGGGTCAAATTCCCTTTAAACAAGAGGGATAAAAGAAGTCCTGCTTTTACAGTACTGAAAAAGGTTCGTCAATCCCACAGTATTATTTATACAAAGTCAGATATTAATAAAG
This sequence comes from Rhea pennata, assembly GCF_028389875.1. Classification (NCBI taxonomy): domain Eukaryota; kingdom Metazoa; phylum Chordata; class Aves; order Rheiformes; family Rheidae; genus Rhea; species Rhea pennata. The sequence continues at coordinate 53,227,162 of NC_084667.1, forward strand.
AAGAGAGAAAAAACAAGAGGAACTGTATCATTCTGGGAGATTAACTTAAATTCAGAAGAACAAATATGAGTACAGAGAATGGTCCAGTTATTTCTGTGCAGGACTACTGATACCTTTTCCAGTCATTATATTAACAAGATGAGATGCCAATGCACCTTAGTACAAAAAGTTATTTTTAAAAATAGTAATAGAAAGAACATTAGATCATGCTGAATTATTTTAAATTATACAATAAACTGGTGTACAACTTGGGCATTTTTTATAATCCCAGGATGAAGGGAAGTAATTAAGTAAAGACAGCTGAGTTGTGAAAAGTTCAAGGATTTGAAAAGTAAAGGCATGACATTTCTTGCAGACATATTAAACAGCAGAATTATTTCAGGTATATGTAGAAAGAGAAAAAAAGTGGAATCTCTGTGCAGCAAGTGAGGGTTTAAGATAATATAGGAATGTCCCCAAAATAACAGGTATTTTGCTGCAATTTTCAGCAAGAATAAGAAAGATGATCACAGAAGCAAGGCAAGATGGCAAACAGAGAAGGGCTGAGATATCAATGAGTATAGTCAAAAAAATAACTCAAGGAATGAGATTCATATCATCTAATTTTAAAGAGTAGATGGCTACACTGTACGTTCTAGGTTCTCCTTGCAGTCAGAGAGAAATAAAGAAATACTTTGAAGTTTTAAACTCATCCAGCTGAGCCTGCTTTAGATATCAATTCTAGGATATGAGTTTGCACCCTAAGTATACTTGACTGGGGAAGCCTAGTTGAGCTACAAAGATGTTAGATGAACCCAAAAGGATTTAATGTGCTCAGGTTCAGGGAAGCAGTTTTCTTCCCGTAATTACACACTTTAAAAAGATCTGAAAAACACAATTCAATTAACCATAATCTGGCATATGAAATCACAGGATGGTGACACAAAGGTTCTAAATAACTGTATCCATTATGGAATGCTTTCCAAAGATCAAAAAATAACAACTATATTTATAAGGAGGAGTAGAAGGGGGGAAATGACAGCTACAGACTACTTATCTGACCAAATGTTATACAAGCATTTGAACCCATGTAAAGATAATTGAAAAGTAATTAAATCACAGAGGTAAAACAGAATGCAGTGAAATGAGAAATGGGTCCACAAAAGAGAGATCAGAACAATCTCATTGGCTGTATGTCCACTGATCCTCTGGACAAAGAGAATGAAGTAAAGCTAGTCTCTCAGACTCTGGTAAAGCATCTAATGCAGCAAACTGGAGAAAAATCAGGACACTAGCATAAGAACTGGAAGGTATGTAAGTAGCTACATAAAAGGGAAGATGACAAGGTCCTTCATGGTAAAGTAAAAGTAGCAAACCAAAGTGTGTGTTCAAGTGGCATTCCTCAGGCAGTAGTCTTGGGATCATTTCATTTAGTATCTTCATTAGTGGTCTTAGCACAATTATATTACTGATAGGCCTTACTAATTATACTAAAGTGCAACCGACACCACTACACTGAGAGAAATATCACGCGGAAGGGAGAGTCAGAAATCGGACAACATGACTCAATACAAAATGAAAGACTGCATCTATCTGGATTAATGACAAAAAAGAAACCCATCATACTCTCAGAAAAGGATGCAAGTACGCTTCCTCATCACAACAGGGCTATGATAAAGATGAACTCAATTTCACCAGGATCAGGAGTAGGTCTTTTGGATTAGGTTTGTACAAGTCAAGCTAATACACAAGGCACTACTGAGACCACACCTGTAATAGCTGCACCCAATTTATGTCATCTATATTCTGGAAATACAAATCCAAATGAAAATAAAAGCTGAGGAATTCAATCAAACTTTAAAAAGGGATTACACAATGTAGCTAGCTCTTGAGAAAAAGCACTGAAACTCAAGGGCCTAGAAAATCCTTCCGCGCTAATATCCCGTTGGTCATGATTCTTGAAAACTATGATTACGAGCACTTCGCACAATGCAGATTCTTAGAATGTTACTCACTTTCTGGCAAGAAAAAGCTTTACCATAATCATAAACGATGCCACTTCCGCCCACACTCTGGCCGACAGAGTAATTTAGTATATCACTTTTTCTTGAGGATATACTCATGCTGCTGTACTTGACACCAATACACTTTGTGCTGTGAAGCTGCATTCTGGGGTGTGCAGTAAAATCAAAGGAAATCTACTACTCGGGAATGTGTAGTCCTGGAGCCACCTAAATACTCTTTCACAAAGAAAGGGACTAGAGGGTACAGGAATAGACATCAAGTGGAAAAATCTCAGGTTACAAATTATTCACTCCAACTCACATTTCTCACTTCCATTAAAAACAGGCTGCTAAAGTAGCATACATTCAAGAGAAAAGACCATCAGAAACCACTCAAAATAGGGAAGGAGCAGGCAAATAAGCACTTTGCCATCTAGCTGTGAATAAAATGTGGCACGCCGTAATTCTTGGCTCCTTCCTCACCCACCTTGACTGAAGAGTCTTCCTCATCTGATGGAGAAGGAAATTGTAGTTCCTTCTTTGGCAAGGCACCAACACCTCCCTGCAATTCTGCAACACCACCACTCAGGCTAAAGCTTATTCGTATCTCTAAGATGGCTGCACTGACTTAAAAGGAAAATCAACAATACGAAATTAGGTCAGTTTATTTTAATTTGTTAATAATAGTTTCAGGTGTTATCTTACAGGCCTATCATCTGAATGTTGTGGCTTTAAAGTGACATTTCCCTCCCCTCACTATCAATTTTCCTTTTGCTTTCACTGTTTGAAAAGCTCAGATGAACAGGAAAATGACTTCCTATTCAAGCAAGGCAGTGACTGCAGCAGTAATTAAAAGAACTAGTGAAAGAGCAGCTAAAATTGCAGTTCTTATTCTTTAATTGACTCTGTTTAACAGAATCTCAAATATTCCTGTCATAGCTACAGGTAAAACATCTTCAGAAAATGGCATCTTATAAACTGTTGGTATGCCTTCAAGAGACACCACATCCAATCTTCCCTAGTATTCATACTAATTTTAACAGATAAATATGAAAAGAGAAGAAAATAGTTAAAATGTAAGAACCTAGAAAACATTAAAACCCCCTATTTGTGTAGCTCATAACCTCATGACAGAGAATACCAAATAAAGTCCTGAAAGGTCTCATGGTAACTCAAAGAATGCCTGCACGTGCCCTCTCCCTGAGATGACACCAAGCCCCTTCTCTTGACCATCACTCAATTTTCTTTCAACACATCCCAGCAGCTTCCCACATCCCTCTGCTTTTTCTAGTTTAACAGCACTGATACACGATACTTCATTTACTCACACCTCCATTCCCTGGCCCCACTCTTTTGCTAGCTCCAAATTCCTTCCCACTTTCACCCTCAACTTTTGAGTCCTGCCTTCTCCCCAGTAAGATCTGTCCTGCTGACCCACAGACACAGTTCACTCTAGCATCTGCTTCTCCCAGGCCTCTCACTCTGTGAAACAACCCTAACAGCCTCTCTTTTGACACTTCATTCATTCTTCTCTCAGCTCTGTTTTTTATTGTAATTGAACCTTGTGTTCATAATCCTAATTCCCTCTTTTCTACCTCTGGCTCATGCCTTAACCTCTGCTATTGCTCCTGCTTCATTCATCTCCAAGCTTCCTTCTTTCTTTAGTCTCTGTGAAGATGATCACTGCCTATCAGCCAGACCCATCTTAACTCTCTCAAGCTTTCCCCATTTTGCAATCTGGACCTTGCATATTCCTTGTATCCTCCTCGTCTTTTATACCAGAGATGAGCCATCCTGTGCTCACCTTCAAAACCCTTGACAAATTATTCTCTCCCACCTCTCATCCACCCACAAAACTAACTACCACTGCCCACAATTTTCAAATTCAACCAGTATCTGTGCTGTATTCCACCCTGCCACTTCCACTTTAGAACAGCTTTCTGTAAATATTTACAAAGTTATGTCACTATTAAGCTTCACACCCTTTTTTCCAATTCCTGCTTTGCCATGCTGCCTACCAAACTCTTCAAGTGACATAAACCAAGTCATTTCCAAAGTAGCCCAAAACCTAGACTTATGATGATAACCACTGCCTGGTTGCATCCCTTCACCTTCCACAATCTATCTGCCGTCTTTGCCTCACATTATGTAAGTTCTGAGGGATAGGGATGCTTTTTCCTCTTAATATGTTTGTGCAGTGCCCACCAGACTTGGCCATCACCCTACGAAGGAGGCTCCTAAGCACTAGAGTTGCACAAGCCCAAATCCTCCCACTACTTTTCCGGAGAGCTACGCTCCACCTACTGGCTGGACCACATACAGTCACTCAGGACTCCAGGTTGCTTAAGGATGGCAGTGAAGACCCCGAGCTCTAGCTGTAGTAAGTACTCATGCCATGCAGGCAACACAACTAGGGCAACTGTTGTTCTTTCATATACATTAACACCTGGCTAATTTCAAGTCTAGCATGTACTTTTTGCTTGCTTTCATCCTTATATTTGTAAGCAAGTAAATAAATTCCACAGAAAAGCACAAGCACTGGTATAACACTGAACCTAAATTAACATGGCTACCTGGCTTCCAGATAGTCAGCAAGGATACGCTAAACTATTAAAGGTAGAACAACATTCACAGAGGTCAGTTGAGCACGGAGGCATCTCAGGTGAAGTCATTTTTTTTTTAATGTCTGCGAATATACGTGTGATAAAAAAATAAAAATAAACAGACATAATGCATGTACATGTGTTTTCTTCCTCTCCTCTTCTGCACTAGTTAACTTCCACTTGCAATATGGCTTAGAAGAAATCTGCACATATTGCCTCTCTGAGCCATCTCCTGACACTGAGAACTTACATCTGGCTTCTGTATATTTCCCCATAGCCTGTTGTCACCAGTGTAGTACTTAAATGCCTCAAGGAAATGCTCTCGTTTCAGGGAGACAAGGGGGGCTGAAACCATTACCATGCAGTTAACTGTTAACTCATCACACTTGCGAGTGCTTTCAGAGAACTAGCCGTTTGACCTGGAACGCGAACACTGGCTCTGCTCCTTGCCTGCCCCGTGTTAAAGAGCCAAGCACCCCACCACAAGCAGTCATCTCTGAGCTGTCTGAAAAACCTCAAACCACATGTCATTCCTGGCACTGCTTTTACATCCAGAAATGTTCACATGCAATTGAAAAAGAAGAGCCTGTTCTATGAACACACAAACTAACAAAGTGCTTCCTAACTGGCAGTTTGGTCTTAACTGCAAATCTAAACCAAGTATCTTGAAAACTTTTGGGTGTACGCATGCTTGAAACTCTCAGGCCAAATCCCAATTTGCAGTTTCCAGAAGAACCTCACCTCTCTTCTCTTCTTAAATCAAAAGACATGAAGGAGCTTCCATTTTAAGTTACAGCAAGATTCACATAAGAATAGGCTATTATATAAAACTCCAGGGAAGACTGTCACGCTTAGCGAGGATTTTTAATGAACTATTCTGAGAAAAGGAGCAGAGTTCACTGCCTTCCATCCCCTGCTATAATGTACCCGTTCAGTTCACACCCAAGGAAAGGCTGGATTAAAAAACTCAGGCGAGTGGTGAAGAGTTTCTGCACATCAGGTTTACCCTGTGTATCGCGGCAATGAAAACGAGTTAACTGCTTCCCAGTAGGAGCTGATACGGCGATTTCCAAAGGTTGTTTCCTCCGAGCTCTGTTGGCAGCACAGCATGAGCACGAACATGTTATGCCAGTGACTTTTACCAGAACTCAGCCTATGCAGAGCTGTCCAATTCCTGATCCTCCCGCTACCAGAGGGAGATTAAAAAGAGCGGTGAAAGTTTTTTGACATCACTCCCATCTCTGCTTCTTTGCACCTTTCTAAAACTATCCTTTATGCCCCTCCATTCCTCTCTGGTGGATTAGAATTACTGCCAAATTGGCATCTCGCTTCGGTCAGCTCACTTCACCATGCTTCCCAGGCCGGCAGCCCCTGAAGCCATCCTTTCCCAGCTGTTTACAGACGGGAAGCGCGGAGGTGCGTGACCCCGCCGGCCCCTATTAAAGATAATGTTATCGCAGCTCCGATTGTTCCTGTCTACATCTGCTGGTGGGAGGAAATAATCGACTCGTCCGAGCTGCAACAGGGGATGTTGGAGAACTATGAATAAAGAAGTCGGCTTGTGTCAGGAAACTTCAGCCATATGCTGCATTAATAAAGAGGTTTTTCCATGCCCATTGTAACAAACCGCAAATTACCGCTATCCCTCCTGATTGCTTCCATTCACGTGGTAGCGTGGCAGGGGGCAATGCAGTGACTCTATGCAAAAACAGAGGAAAACCTTCCCAGTGCCTCTCTCAGTCAACACATACGCAGCTGTAGCCAAAAGCAAACTCTAATACGTACAAGACCAACACTGCAATGAAAACATAACTGCTAGAAAACAGGAAGTGCTGCAGGACCTCCACGCGTGTGCCGAATTGCTGATCTCCAGGCTAAGTCCTCAGAAAAACACACAAACTAAAAAACAACAGAGGCCTCCATACCCGCTTCCTAGGAGCAGGACACGCTGCGGGGCGAGCTCTGCCGCGGTCGCGAGCACGGCGGGCGCCCGTCGGGCTGACCTTCGGGGAGCTTTGCTCTGCACAGCACCATTTCAAAGGCAAGATGCTGGCGGCATAACTGGTCAAGCTGCAACGTCCAAATACGCTCCAAGGCATCACGTTCGTACTGAAAAAGCTTGGCTTCTGTCCTGCTCCTGTCGTAGTTATTACAATTGCTAGTTTTAGTAAGCTGTCTTCCTTTAAGTTGCGGGGCTTGCATTAGCAGGTCTGTGCTCTCACCTCAATAAATTCACCAGTCAGCAAGTGATTTCCACTCTTTCAATTTTTTTCTTTTCACTGTGCATTTATATGATTAGCCCATTTTACTTCTAGTTTGCATACTGGATCAGGACATCGCAGATAGGCTTATAAACTTGCAATATGTGAATGTTACAAGAACACAGTGCCAAAACACAGGTTCTTTGATGACACATCTCAAGTCTTTGAGACTTTCCAGTCTCTCAACGATAAGGCAAATTTGAGTATTCTGTAAGTTGTTAGGGCAGTATTTTTAGCAAAACTCTTTTACTCTACTTTTGCAACAAGCTAGAAGCACAGTCAGTCACTACGTCTCTACTGTATGGCAGTAATGCATGTTAACTCAATTGCCTGCTTTTATTAGAAATACACAAACATCTAGCAATGCTAAGTTAACTGTAATATCAAGTGGTTTATACAATCTCCCATTTCACTTGTACTCTCCTAAGAGAAACAAGCCACAAGACTCTAAATGATTCTAAAGTGCAATTTTTTTTTTTCAGTAGAAGTTCTCAGAGAGGCGCAGAGCCCCAGACCACAGTTCCCATGCTCTGACTGGATTCAGAAGATGCTGAAAGCTTTGCAACTTTTTTTTTTTTTTTAACCCCCTTTTTAATGGCAAAAGGTTCCACGTTGTTAAGTACAACTACCAAATATTACTTCTCATGTAGAGCAGTGGGAAACAATTTCTGAGAAAGTAGCCCATTTAAGACACTGACTTGTCTATAGAGTACCTTCCAAATTTGACCTCAAGCTGTGGCTAAAACACAAATTTAAAATCACCTTACGAGTTAAAATATATTTTTCCAGTATAGATTTTAAAAACATCTGACTAGTGCAGGCCAGTTGCTTCTATCGTTCAGACAATCGTCAAAGTTCTCCTAGAAAGTTACTGTCTCATCTCTACGCACTATAAACCGACACTCTTCTAAGATGCAAAGACATGGAAACTGCAAACATATAACTATATTTAACAAATTTATGGCAGTATGACATTTTCAGTTGTGTAATTTAAAGGAAGGAAATCTATTTCAAAATTGATTGGGCTTCATTTTTGACATTCCATTTGTTTATCCGCTGTTATTTCAGCTGTTCAAAGGTTTTCACATCCTTCAAATAATATTTAAAATATGCTGATCTAATATGCCCTTTCAAACACCAGCACAGAAACAATTTCCCTAATTTATGGCTAGGATGATGGCCAAGAGGCATCCTCAGTTTCCTAAGAAAATGAACCGGCTTTCTGCTAATCAGACCCTTTGCTGTGACTATTCCTGCTAAGCAAGGCCTGGTTAAAGAGAACATAGGAGCACACGTCTTAAATTTGACCCCACTTGTGCAAATCCTTTGCCCACGTGGTTCTCATCACAGCTTCAAGCCTATGAAGCACAGGCTCTTCAAGGAAGGAGTTTGCACAACTGTGTTTTGTGGGAAACAAGTCTTCAGTTGTAGAGGGAACTGTCCTATGAAGCCCATTACTACTCAGAGCAGTAAGAGAGCAACCACGGCTGGAGCCTTGTTCGCATCTTCAAAGGAAGTAAACATTGCAGATACAGGTTATGGATGAACAGGAAAGAAAAAAAGTAATTTGATTTTAACAGGGGTGAGTTTGCTCTGAAACAAATGTAGATAGGCTTATATGAAAGTTTGATTAAGACGTTTATTTACGTCTTCAGAATCCTAAGGAGAAAGCTGAGTGCAACAATTTGTTCAAAATGTCTTCCAATACCAATATTGTGGCTACAGAGAAAAGTCATCTCAAAATGGCTAAGCTTTCCTACAAATTTCTCCTCACAGTTACTATAAGACCTCAAACACTGAGAAGCAAAAACAGCCCAAAGCCTATCACTCTCAGGCTACTAAACAGCACATCACGTTCTCTCAGTAACTTCAGGTCCTAAACAGTAAACCAACTAGGGGGGAAGAAAGGAGATGGAGAAGGAAAAGTTCAAAATAGAACGGTGTTATTCCAACGCTGCTAGGTCCTAAATAAAACACAACAAAACTGCCCAAACTGAATACCTGGCATGGCTCCAGAAAACAACAGCCATCTGTCATCTTCAGCAGAGGCAAGCAGCAGCTGGGGATGCCACTCAAGGGCGTAAAATAGCACCACATTACAGCTGGAGGATTACTCCCATGAGTGATGCCATGCAAGAGGAAAGAATAAAAGATGACAAGTTAGATGAATGGTCTTTGAGAAGCTTTTCAGAACAGGACTAAGTGTTCTTTGGGAGAAGCAAGAAAATTAAGGATGCAAAGAACTGCCAACATATTTTGCTAAATTCACTTGAGGGTGAAAATAAATTTACATGCGAAAAAGCTTAATCTGAATCAGTCTGAAATGCTATAAGGAATTCTTGGGCGGCAAATTCTAAAACAAAGGAAATATCATTTGTGAAAATACAGTATTTCCCTAAGACTGAATGGGTATCTTTTGAAACACTCCTAAGAGTTTGCAGAATCCTCTAAAAAAGAATTTCTGAGCAACAGAAAACATCGAGTATTTCATAACATAGCAGGAAAAGAAAAGAAAAGCCTGAAAGCCAGTAAGCAGATTTTTTTTGTAATCTAAACCTGCTATACAGTAAAATCTACCTTTTAGAGAAAGGTATTAAAAATAAGACTGGAACCAAAACATTAAATCCTTCACAACACTAACACTGCAAGACACAAATGCACTATAAAGCAACTTACATTCTTGCATTTTCTACCACAGTTCACATATCTTGCGATTGCTTCAATAAGAATATACTAAATGAAAGCAGAAGTGTTTGTGCCTCAGAAATACACCCTTGTGGTAATATAATCAAACATGCAAAAAAGACCAGCAATACAGGAAACTATTTTACTGTGGGGTGTGGGAGCTAAACTGAGGAAGACTTCCCAAAGCATAAAAGGGAAGAGACGGAGAAAAAGGGGGAAGAACTTCTAAGGTATCATATCAAGCTTACATAAAGTAAATTACAGCTCCCAAAATACCATGAAGTCAGTTTATGGTGTCCCTGCTAATGACATGGAATGAAAACAATTTCTTTTCTTCTTTTCTGCCATTTTTAAGGCTGCCAGGAAAAAAAAAAAAAAAAGGGGGGGGGAAGGAACATGGTGACCAGAAACAAAAAACAGAGGCAAAAGGGCACAATTTCCATAAGGAAAGCTAAACATAGCTGAGATGGCCAAGGCAACACAGGGGACTCAGATTTCCAGCTCACGGCTAGATTTATTTAGGTATCTAAATCTCCTAGGCAGTTACTCTGAAACTCTTCTGTTACAACCATGCAACCAGGATATCATGAGTTAAAGCCTATCGGAGGATTCCCAGCTCAGCAGCTCCGAAGCCAGGGAGCTGTGAGGCAGTCTATCCCTACTCTCACACAGGGTAGAAACAAGGTGCAGTAAAAGAGCAGCAACATCTGAAAGCTGTTTGCCCGAGAAAAAGACACAAACGCTTAGGGTGAGAAGAGTTAAAAAGAAAAGGTTAACTAGGACTAACAGGATGAAAAGAATAAAGGAAACGGACGGGCTGAGTAGCAGGAAGACTTCCCGGCAGCAAAATATATTAGACTGTGGAGTAATCGCCCACAGGAACTGGTGAAAGCCCCATCATTTGGGACATTTTTTTAAAATTACAACAGAACAATAGAAAAATGTAGGAAAGAATGCTGCACGTCAGGGAAATGGAGTGAGTGTAGGTTTTTCCACCTCTGCAGAGCCCCCTCCTCAATATAGCCAACTATAAAGGTTTCTTGCAAGTCTTTTTACAACTGAGTCCTCCTTGTGCCACAGTAGCTTTCCTCCCACTTAACTCCAACTACTACAAGTGGGAATAAAGCCTGCCTCTTTCCAGCAGTGGTTCTGGGCCACCATCGGGGGCCACAGGCCGCCCAGCTTTGATCTCTGCATACCTTGTTGCCAACAGGGGAACCCACATGTCTGCAGAAAGTGAAATTGAGTTAAAAAAATAAGAAATAAACAAAAACAAAGAACCTACACTTGAAAAATGACTTAATCCACATTGCAGAGCTTGTAGACATTTGCTATGTCCTTAAAGGAGGCAGGTTTGTGGCGTTAGTGTTCTGGGATATTAATCTGTTAAGATATGTCACTCAGGCAGTAACTAAAACATTCCAGATAAATCTGCTCTGAGGTTTAGCAAGTACTTACGCAGCTCAGCCATGCTACATTCGTAATACGGTAGACAGCAGTACATCAGAATACACCAATAATACAAAAAGACCTATTGTAAAGAGTTCAGCCCATTAACTATCCTGAGCTGTACGTGGCTGAGTAATTGCCAGCTTATTAGCTGTAACCAATAGCTATTTACAAATAAAATGTATTTTGGTGAGTGCCACATGTCGTAATGTACCCTGTGGTTCCAGGCGCTTCCTTGTATCTACCAACAGCCAGATTTTTTTCAAAGTCCAGTTCGATTCGTTGAAGGACTAGCACCTCTCCCTTTAGCCCAGGCACTTACAGAAGTGACTGCTTTCAGTACGCGGCGAATTCACAGTTCTCTGCAGCACACGCACTTTGTCCCCAAACCGGCTGCCAGTGCCCAGTGCCGTGGGGAAACGCCCTACGCAAACACAACTGATGTTACTTACCATCTGAAAAGAGCTTTCAGAGGCACCCTTGCTCACCAGTAACTAGGCAGCAAGGATTAAGAAACACGCACTTTGACAACATATTCTGAGTCAGACGTTTCAACACTGTGGGCATCTCCACCTGATAAAGATGCTGCAAGAGACTAAGGTAGCCGTAGGTCATGAAAAGGATGCCTAGTCATATTTGTTACCACATTGAGTAACGGCCAATAAGACCTTAAGGCTTGTCATCCTCTTTCTGACTCAAACCTATAATCTACTGCCCTCTTCCTTCCCCCTCCCTCTACATATCCTACAACCCAGAATGACCCCAGAGAGCACGAGCACTAGACATTGCACCAGCAACAAGTACCATGCCGTGGGCAGGCCCACCTTGGGCTTCTGTGTTAACAGGGGCAATCTCAGTTCTAAGTATTTCATTGCCTGTAGACGTAAGTGAAGTTGGGGAGTAGCTGAAACATGCTGAGTACCAAATTTATCAAGGTAATATACAGCAGGAATTTTTTCCATGATTAAAAAACAACAAAACATATACATGTGTAAGATCCCTCAATCCTTCTTCAGTGAACAAGATTGTTCAGATAATTTCAGAAATTTATTTATGCTTAGTTTGGATTTACCTAATTCATACTTGCCAGAGTTAAGGGCACAGCAAGCTACTCCCATGCAAATACAACAGCAGAATGTCAGCTCAGGGCAAAAATTAACCACTGCCTGCAGCACGCATAACAAGCTCCTGTTCTGCTGGGTGCAGCACGTGAAAAACTCCCCAAGCACCTACAGCAAGACCACATTCTTAAAACATACCAACATATGTGTGAAATCTCACCGAGCTGATGTTGCAAAACCAACACAACTAAACAGAGACCCCAGCAAAAGTCAGCAGCTGGAATGATCAAGCCCCGATGTAAGGAAGCAGCAGGTGATCTCCTTCAGAAAGGGCTGTCCGCACCAGCGACGGTCGAGTTGAGACACCACAAGCTAGCTGGCTCACTGTTGCAGCCGCAGGTTTGGTAAACAGCCAGCAAAGTGTAATGAATGATGTTTCCAGGCAGGGGGCAAGGAGAGGAGATGGAAAGCAGCTTCCCTCTCCGCTGCTCAGTGCCTGATGCTGCAGGCCGTCTCTTCACATGTGACAAGAACAATTCTGCAACGATGATTTTTAAGTCAAAAAAAAAAAAAAAAAAGGAAACCAAGACAGATGGACATTTTAATCCACTCATCATTATCGTTTTCCTCCCCAGCAAAATTCTCTTTGTAGCCATTTCTATTCGCTTCCAGCAAAAGGACCTGAGCCTTTGGCACACGGTCACTACCAGGTCAGTGTCAATGAAGCCAAGTGCCTCCATCTTGGTCAAAGCAACAGGGTAGCAGGTGGTGATATGCTGAAGCAACTGTGAGAAACAAGTTCTCATCATGCAAAGCTATGTACAAAGCAATAGAGGGTTAAAAAAAAAAAAAAAAAAAAAAAAATCAAACTCTGCTTTACATGCAGAACTTATGTCAGGAAGAACATTCCAGTATCTCCCAGAGGATCCTTAAACCTTTCAGAAAGATCAGTTAAAGTCTCACAATACTGCTAATGGGCCAAATTAAGATCCAGAAAAATTAAGCAAGTTATCTAAACCTTTCCAAGTGGGAACAAGAACAGGTATTTTAACTGCTCAAAACATTCACCACAAACTGGCTTAAAACATCTGCAGGTAGGTTTTGTTTTCTTTAGCCAGCCATTTCCCCAGAGAACAATAAAATCCACAGATGAGCCAGACAGACCCCTCCAGAAAATTTCCACATCCTGTTGTGGCGCAGAGGGACCAGCTTCCCCAGTCATTGGCTTCTCCCGACGGGCGTCACTGAAGGAGGGCACCTCCATCCAAGCCCTGCACTTGCAGACTAACCTTAAGCTTATAAAAGGCAACTTGCCCAAAGCTTCACCTAATCTCCCGTTTAACCTGAACCATGAGGAGTGATACATTTGGGATCAATAGGCAAGGACTGTTTAAAAAAAAAAAGAGAGAGAGAGAGAGAGAGAGAGAGAGAGAGAGAGAGAGAGAGAGACTTCACCATCTCTTTTTGGTAGAGTTTTCAAATTTTTACTCTCCACAAGATGAGTGGGAGCAGGAGAGAGAGAGTCAGAAATGCTTAACAGAGCCTGCTGAGGAGCAAAAATACGGAGATTCACCCTGAAGCAGAGACTAAGAATACACACAGGAGAATTCAGTTCTTTTCTGCCTAAAATAAACATCTCAAGTAAGTGCTTCAAGTAACGTTAAAGCTTTAAAAATAGTTTATGAAAAATGGGTGCCTTTCAAGCTGTCTCCTTCTAGGGAAAAGTTCCCAGCAAGCCTGATGGTAAATAACTAAGATCAACTAGCAAATAATTTCCAATACATCCCATAAATTGCACTTTATCATCTTTATTTCAAATCAACACAAGACAGCTAAATCTAAGCTAAGAACCTACCACACAAAGGTGACATCAGCGTAATAGAACTTACTCTGGGCTCTTCTCTGATTTGGTTAGATTTTACTTCAGGAACCAACAGGGAGGGGTTAAATCATTTTTACCAGGGAATATAAAGCTTCCCCTTTCATCCTGTGCTTGTAGGAGGAATGACCTTTATTTTCTTGGTAATAAAACTTTTTCTTCCCAGTCTTTCTTTACGCTAGGCATACCAAGCTCATGACATTAGCTTGCTATTCAAGAACCAAAGTTCTCCAAAGCTTCAGATAAAATGGGCAGTACTCTCAAAAACATCTCTTGGACTGCTGACTGCAATATATGGTATTTTAGAATCCAATGGGAGACATGGCTGTGGCAGAGCCATACACTTCCCTAGGAAAAGCAGCAGTAGAAAAAAGGGCACAGTGGCATGGACTTCAGTCCACATTAGCAACGTGATTCAAAGGTCAGCCAGTCCATGCAGAAAAGTTGCCGCTTTTACTACCTCTAATGGCTAACCCTGCAGCTCCATTTTCCCAGCTACACTGTACATACAACTCCCTTGGGTCCTGTACAGAACTGCCTCTCCCATCTGCATAATCCACCAGGCTACAGAAAAGGGGTTTGATTCCCACTGACCCAGGTCTTCTGATGTAAGATTTGCTGCATGACTGGCCAATCCTCATGAGCGAAATCAAAATAAGCAACAACTCAAGTCAGCCACAGACAAGTTAACATTTTAAATTTGATAATGAAATGAAAACAGCCTTTCAGACCCTTTCTTACTAATTTTCTTATGCTCTGTTATAGGCTCAAACACTTTGCTGAAATCTTGTTTGCAAAAAGGTGCCATACTGAAGCCAGAAGTAGTCCTGTACTATTAGAGAGAACAATCTCACCCTCTCAGCCCTTTGGAAAAATAAAAAAGGAAAAAGAAGAAGAAAAAAAATAAAAAAGTTAAATGCAGTGTTTTGCTGCACTGAGGAGCAATAAGTGGCAAGAATAGCTTCTTTTTTTTCATTTATAGAGGCAGGGTTTCTGCAAGTCACAGTACTACTTGGCTTCTATATTTAAGTCTGCTAAATTTGACTAGTTCCCACAGAACCAAAGTCTCTCACTGAATACTTAAAATATCTTGTGAGGCAAAACCTTATATTAAAATTAAAAAAAAAAAAAAAAAAAAAAAAAAAAGTTTTCATCCTGAAATTTGTCTTACCTGTATCCTTCCCCACATATTATAACCAGCACAAATGTGTAGTATGTATTATGTATGTTACTTTTACATATACTATCTAGTGTATGTACATATCTAGCAGCCCAAATAAAAATATTGCAACTGCAAAGAAAGTGAGAAAAATCGCTAGCATGAAACCGTGGAATTCAGTCAGAAAGATGTTGCAGCCACAATTAAAAAAAAGTTCAAAATGGGCTTTTGCATTTATATTTATGCCCCAAGGAAGCAGCTAGAGCACTTGGCATTTTCCATGGCCATGGACATGAACAGCAACTGTTCAGCATCTTTGAAAAAAAAGGCGCTCTGCTTAGCAACTTAGACCATAGATTTTTAGGTGTTTAAGGATCATCATGACCATCTGATACGTTCTACTGCATAAGCCACAGAATTTCCCCTCACCAAGGCCTCCCAAAATGCAAGCTCAACTACACATCTTTGTGAAATCTCAATTTTAAACAGTTTCAGCTAACTGGGAAGCTATTTTGATACCTAGTAAGTTCCCTCATTGGTATATCTCATTTCCATTGTAATGTTTTCAAATTTTACCTTCCATTTTTTTTTGTGTCATAAAAATCACTCAAAATTTGCAGGAAAACCAGGACAATTTGGTACCTCGGCCTTAGATCCGCTACATTTTTTTCAGCACATCAGAGGAGTTCTGCCTGCCTGCTCAGGCCCGGTGCTCAGCACTGCACGTTGTAGGCTGATTGCTGGAACACCATCCCGAAGTGTCCTGGCTGCCATGCTTGCAGCTTCTGCTGGCATCTAACACCACAGCTTACAACTGATGTTGTGCTGCAGATGACAAACGAGGTGTAAAGCATTCCTTTTCTTGTCTTAGTCCATGAAACAAGGTGCTACAGAAACATACGGCTAGTAAGCAGCAGGAGGAGGAAAAGTAGCTTTGAGAGGACTATCCTAACAGATACAGTTGGTGGTGCTGTAGGAGACTTCCCAATTCTCTCTAAATTAACAGTCATTTGAATACTACAGTCACGTGAATTAATAGATTTTGGGTGGCTCTGAGGTCATGATCAGGCAGTCAGGTCCTGCTCTGCTCTTTGTGCAGCCAGAGCAGACGTAACCTAGCTGTCCAAGAGAGACTACGTAGCCATGTTGAGGTGGCAGAGGTGTTCAGGCTGGTTAAGGCCCACTGAGAAACAAGCCCAGCCTTCTGCCATGGTAGCACAGCTCTACAACTTCAAAGCAAAGAGCTGGCTTGCCTCCAGCCAACACGAAGTACAGGCACGGGACGGGCCCCAAAGACCTGTCCTTCGGTACACCCTGTTCCAAACACCACAGCATGGACTTCTGTGAAGGGGTACAAAGAAGAATATGGAACCGGGGCAAAGACTGCTTTGAAGTTTGAAATCTGCTCTTCAAAAGCTCTGCCCTTTAGGCTTAACCTGCTTACGTTAACTACAGAAAAGTTCAACTGAAAGAAAAAGAAATCCCACATACAGAGTTTAAACAAATGAGCGAGCAAACCCCCATAAAACAAGGGACAAAATGCAAGCTAATGACCAGCTAGTTATATGTAACCTTAGCATAAATACATGCTTTCAGCACAGAGATTAAGGGATTTGAATTTTTTGTAGACGTGCCATTCCTCAGTTATTCATCTTAATCCAGAACTGTAACATATAGAAAGGCTTCACCTAATGTTTCTAGTGTTAGGATTAACAAAGCACAATACATACAAACAGCAGTTTATTTTAACAATCTTTACTTGTAAAATTAGCTTGTATAGGGTTTATCCTTTCACTCATTCATTCTTGGTCTAAGACACAGCTTTTGAAATAGGTGAAATAGGACAACAGATGAGAAAACAAGTATTAGCAGGTAGGTGTCCATGGCTGCCCAGAGAAATCAGACAGGAGAAAAAAAGTCTGGCACATATTCCAGAAAAAAACAGAATGAAATCATAGGAAACACTGTACATGCTCTTATATACAAAGTAGTGTAATGAGGGCAAGTATGGAACCAAAAACTCTAACCACAATTAATGCCTTCTCATTCCCACCACAAAAGCAGGTTCTTCAACTCATTGACTCCTACAAACATCTTCAGAAAGGAGAGCACAACCTTAGAAAATCTCTTTACACCCTGCACAGAACAGGACAACCACCTTTGGTTTGACTCATCCCACCAGATTAAACAGACTATGTGATAACCCTGCCCAAAACAGGCTACATGTGTCAAGACACAACCTGCCATACCTCCTTATAGCTGGTTTATCTCAGATAAATCCAAGACCTTGACAACACAGTGATGTGAGAACTTCATCTGTAGTGCACTGAATTCAAAGTAAGCTTGCAGCATTACAACCTTCAAGTCAATCAAGTGGGCTACCCTTAAATATCTCAGACTCTCTGCCTTTCAATATATTATAGTCACACTCTCGCTTTTGTAAAGGGACAGAGACAATTCAAGAGACCACCCTCGTGTTGAACTGTTGCAATTTACCCTGCCATAAGATAAGCATATAAGCCAGAACTGATGAACTAGATTCAAAATCCTTCACTAAATCAAACCTCCCTGTTTTAATTAAGAATATCACGGCTCATGCTCAGCATTATCTTCATACCTTCCTTACAATGACAGCATATTTTACATAGGATTTTTTCCAAGCAAGACAATAACATACCTCCTGTTCTCCTCCCTGAAGACACTGGATTCAAAGGGCACAGGACTAAGAATTTGGAAGTGACTGCCGGAATATCAGCATCAAAAAACTGAATGTCAACAAAATCTCACCTTTTCCACTAGAAGTTGAGAATTCATAACCAAACTCTGTTAAAATTCAGTTAACACTAGATGAAAATATTGCAATTTGGCTCTTTCTCTAAAAGCTCAAGAAATGGTAAAGTTTCTTCATCTCACATCCCAAAAGCATAAAGAATAATTAAAAATAAATAACTAAAGCATGCCTTTCAACACTCAACATCCCCCCCCCCCCAGCAAATCTACTAAAAGCCACTCAAACTTTTGAGAGGAAAATAAGTAAAATCCATAAGCACTCTAAAATTCAGCATGTGCCTGTCAAGTTACTATCAGCCTCTAAACACAGATGTGGGGCATGTCCCATGTACTCAGACCCATAGGACAATTTTTAAAAAAGAAAATGCTTTTTGACTGTATTCAGCGCTCACCTCCAATACACAGTAGGTCATTTAAGTCAAGCAAATTGTTGATCTCAGTATAAAATAATAAATGATCTGAAGTATGCGGAAATACAGCCTTGAACTTATGGTGCCTCCTGATTAAAAAAAAAAAAAAAAAAAAAAAAAAAAAAAAAAAAACACCTTATAATGTGGAAGAGAAATTCTGATCATTAGGAACACAGAAACAGCAAAATCTTACAGCGTAAGCGTAAGTTGGGATACACGTCTAGATCCCAAACTCTTCCTGAGTGCTGAGATTCCTTATATAATCATGGATCAATTTCATACTCTGTTTGATACAAAAAATAGATGTCACTTGGTGAAAGATTAAAAGGATTTAACAGATTAAGATGCCAGATGTTTTAATAGAAAGATTTTCTCCTATTTTAGATACTTGGGAGATGGTCCTTTATAACAGTTGCAGACATCACACGAGCATATACAGAAGCAGAGTATCATTATATCAGGATAACAAACATGCAAGTAAAATCTCAAAAGCAAATAATTTTTTACAAATTGTGCCTCAAAGAGATGTAAAACTCTTCAGTAGGTCAGCTGCTTTGTTTTACTCTAAAATTTCTAC
This sequence comes from Rhea pennata, assembly GCF_028389875.1. NCBI lineage: Eukaryota > Metazoa > Chordata > Aves > Rheiformes > Rheidae > Rhea > Rhea pennata. The sequence continues at coordinate 53,246,018 of NC_084667.1, forward strand.
TTATTTGCTGTTTCTAGGTGTATTCTTCATTGTTTTATGGTTCATCATCCTAGCTTGAGTATGTTACAGCCAACCTCACTGTGCCACAGGCTTTGCTGAGCAATCCTCTGCAAACACACGGTTCTTCAGACAAAATCATAAACAACCTTGACCGAGTCAATAAAGATGCAGCACATCACTTTTAAAAAGACTTATAAGAAATTGAAGTTCAGTCACCACTTAACTTTGTTTGATAATTCTACTTATTAGCCCTTCTTTTAAACATTAACTTGATGGTATTACTGCACCAAAATTTGATTACAAATAGACATATTTGGGCAGTAACAATCTTCCAGACAGCATTTCCATGCACAGATTATTTCTCATGCATAGTTATACAGCATTCACACTGCAATTCCTTATGCAACACAGAAAAGCCAACATAGCATTGCTTACAAACTAGATATGCTGTAGAGTTAAACTGCACCTCTTCCATAAGAGTCTCTGCCAACAGCCATCAAGCAATAAGCAATCCTCAAAACCAGGGAATATTCGTTATTTTAGAAAAGGCAAATGCAATCACATTCCCCAATCTGAAAAGGCCAAAATGGACCAACATTACATTAATCCACAGCTTGACTGCCTACACAAGAAAGTTCCAGAAAACTTACCAATTCTTGCACTGACAATCAGCTTCAGGTGCCTCATCAAATACTTGTTAAAACAAAAATAACTCCCTAGCTTATTTTCCCTTGAAATCATTAAGTTAAGAGTCTGTCAGTTCAGTTTGCTAACTGCTTGAGGATGAGTTACCCCACTGTAAAAAACAAACTTCCTGGCTCATTTTCAGTTTGCATTTGTAAACTTCAGCTTTTAGCCTCTGAGACTTTCTGGATTTACCTGCTAGATTAAAAAAATCCTTCAACTATCAGAACGTTTCTCCTCCAAGACACAAGTGTAGAGTTCACTCACAGAAATCCGAGGGCTCAGGAACGGCAATTCTCCAGCTTCTTCAAGAAACATTACAAGAGATACACAATTGAGAATCACAAAAAAGCAGAGTAGATCCCTTCCCGGCTCTTAAGCAAGCACAAGACATCCCCCAATAAACTCAGCTAATTCTACATCACCACAACTCATGTAATATGACTGTGGCTTAGGAGCTTGCAAGTCCCAGGTGGCTCAAATGCCCTGGGATGGCCACACTTGGCCTCCTTGAAGCATCTTCAGTTCATGCTCAGCCCCTCTACCAAACTGAACAACCTGCTCTTCCAGTCTCACCCTGCAAGTATAGTGCTGCTGTTCTTGGGGTTCAGCCAGTGCAAAGGTAAGGCGCTTTCCCCTGTGTTACTGGCTGAAGAGGTCCTCCCTGTACAGAAGGACGAGGAGACATGTAGGCTGGCAGAACAGGGACTTCATAACCAGTGTCAGCAGCATGAGAAAAGTAGATCTGCTGAAAATACTATCAAAACATCACTAGTAACTGAACCAAAACTTTGCCATAAAAAAGAAAAAAAAAAACACTCAAGAACTCAAAGTTGCAAATGAAGCTAGGAAACACATCTTCATGCAGTCACTTTAATTTTCACAGCACAAACCAACTACTCACTGATCATTAGGGTGTCTTGGTTTCCTCGTTTCTTCCTTGTACAATACTGAAGAAGGACCTACTTTATACAAGTGCAGAAATAAATAAAAAACACTGAGCTGCTGTACAAAGCGTTGAGTATCCTAAATAAGAAAGACAACGCCAAAACAACCAACCTGTAAAAGGCGCTGTAAGGCTACGTCATGGGCCTTACGGGATAGAATGAACATGTTCTGGTTCTGGTAGCTGCAAACAATATTAAAGAATAGCCATGCTAGGTCAGGCACAATGCTACCACAACTACAGAGCTCATAGCGCTAGCAAAACAAATACAGCTTTTGTGTGCATCTACTTCTACAGACCCTGCCCAAGAGATCCAAATTTTAGGGATTAAAAAGGAAAACTGAAGAGTTGCACTGATCTAGCCGTACAAATGAGTTAAAGAAAGTAAGAAGAGAGATCCAGTAGCCAGTAATATCTAAGACAAAGCAATCACAGCAGAAAATACAAAACTGCTTTTATCAAAAGAAAGCAGAAGTGAACTTCAGCATTCAGCACACCTGTATGCAAGACTCAGAATCGGGGTGTAGTTTTCTAATCCGGTAGAAATTGTAAAGAGTGCAAAGGCAGCACACTGCTGGCAGGAACAAGGCCCTCTGGCCAGTGCTGGAGTTTCACTGTCTGAAACCCACCAGCAACACTAACCTGTCCTTTTGACTTAGAGGTGGAACAACTATCAGGAACAGGGACAGTTGGAGGATCTGTCGCCAGAAGGGAGTAAATGCTCTCTCTCCTCCTTTTTAGTCATTTAGTTAACTGATAAGACAGACATTAAGGGCCTGAACGGTATTCAAGTCATCACAGCAGGCTTATGGATGTTTAATCTGCTTTGATTTTGTTTCAAAATGCTTTTTACTTAGAGTTAAAAAGTTCTAAATTTTTCCCTTTTATGGCTGCAGTTCTTTTTTCAGCCACTTAAGGATGTTATCATAAAGGAAAGGGTATTATGAGATAAGCTCGTCTAGGTCACAGGAAAGAACATTTTCTAAACTAACCTAAAGTACAAACGATCTCTCTGCAATCAGCATAAATTCTATAGACAGCAGTTAGCTCGTCCTCTAATCTTTGCAATCAGTAAGCCAATGAACAATTTTAACACAGTAACTCTATGGTGGTAAGGTTACAGGATAGCAGAGTTGTTGCAATGAAGATTCTTGCACACACACACAAAAACTTTTCAGATGCACTTAGACCTTGTAGTAAGGAAGCTCTTCACTCCAATCAACAATTTACTATAAAACAAAGCTAAAAAGCTTTTCTCTGTTCGCAAAGTTGGCCAAAAATTCCTTTGCAACAGTTGTTTCCCTTACATTTCAGTCTCTTACAGAATTAGCTCAGTCCATACGGCATCTTTTCCATCCCGTCTTCAGATGATTCTGTCAAAACACTGTAAATAACTTGTTTCCTCTTTGGCAAGATGCCAGGAAGGAAGAAAAAAAGTCTTCACTAGCTACTAAAGTAATACCATCTTATAACAAACACTTGCTCAAATGAAGACACGATATACATGTAAGTTAATAAGTATAGCAACTTTAAGTTATACAAAAACCCTTTCATTCAGGGAAGTAAACCTATCAGGAAATTAAGTGAGGCAACTATCATTTATTGAAGCAACCTCAGAGTGAAAAACGCGTGCTTCCATCTCCAGTCTCCCTGTATAGTCCATGCAAAGAAAGCTCCTGGCTGAATCACCTCTTTGAAAAGAGCTTTCCAAAAGGAGGGGCAAAACTTGCTGCAAGACTGCTTAGGACAGATCACATTACATCCTTAATGACTGTTCTGATCCATCTATTATCCATGCTTGGCCCATTCTTGCTGCTTGTATAGCAAACAGAGAACCATACTAACCTAATCAGCAATTATCCTTCCTTTTGACAAGCTGTATGAGAGAAGAGGGATCAAAGAAAAAACAGCTCTCAAATTTTCCATAAATGTGACCTCATTTTAAAAAGAAGCACATTTTGGGGATACTACTTCTACCTACCTTTGAGGAAAGCATACTCATAATCATCTTAAATTCTCCTGGATCTTAATTTTTCCCAGATTTCTCCTACGTTCCTCAGGCTGAAAAGCTATATTCAACAATTCCCGTCCTTAGTTTAGTGCACTGCTTCTCTTCATCAGTGTGAGTCATCTTTAGCAGTAAGTATTCTCAAATATTAAACAAAAACCATGCTTAAAAATAAATTATCCGAAAGCCTGTAAGTATTTTCCAACAACGTTAGGTTTTATAAAAAAGAAAAATATTGCAAAATAACAACCAAAGGCATGTGAAACATTACAGCATGTGCAGAAACCATATATGTCAGTTCTGTCTACCTTTAGATACACAGCAAAAGGAAGTTTACATTACCACTTAAAAAAGATCCTTCCTCCAAAAATGTAGTTAATTGAATGATGAATTTTCTTATTAGCTAAAGATATCATTTTTAAAATACAGTGCCCCTTGCAAAAAATAAAAATAAAAATAAAATAAAATCTGAGGTTCAGCTGGACTGATTTCAAGCTTAGGTTTCTTTTTCCATTAAAACTCTATGAAAAAAGTCAGATTTAGGAAATCATTTTCAGGCTTCACTGTGTTTGAATGTATTCTGCTTTAAAATAGGGTACCTATGCTAAGAGCTTCTTTAACTTGAGGCTAAAGATCAAATACAGTAAAATCTAAAAAAAAAAAAAAAAAAAAAAAAAAAAAAAAAAGGTTTAGATCCTAATGTCTTTAAATAGAAAGTTTTATTAGAATATTATGCATTCTTGTAATATGAATACATTTATCTGATTTAACTGTGAAGTGATAGGAGAGCAAACAAGAATGCAATAAAATGGATCTCCAGATGTAAGCATCTCAGGGCACAGCAGAGATCAAAGAAGCAAGCCATTTTTGCAGAACCTGGAGGAAGGAAGAGACAACAGCATACAGTAAAGGACTCTGCTCATCTTCTGTGGAGTCCACAGGAAGCTTAAGCCTACCAGCATTCCCTTTCTTAAGGCAGACAAATAATATGTTTTATTGGTTCTTTGATGTTCTCTCTATAAAGCTTTTGTTCTAAGCAAGTAAATCTCAGCTTTATGATGGATACCATCATTGCTCCCAAAGGAGCATCACTGTCTCTCTGAAACTAAACCCCGGGCCTGAAGACAGGGTCACAACTATTGTCATGGTCAGCAGCTTGCAGCTCTGCTGGAGTAGGGGGATTGCACGGTTTCACCTCCAGGCTAGCAAAGCATCGTGCATTCAGACCTGAGAACTTATTTCAGGTTCAAAGGCACAGTTACTCCTGGAGTTGTATCAAATTAGCTTCCCATCCCTCCTACACAAAGGGAAAAGCTTCAAAGTACTGTTAAAGAGCTACCTGCCTACTTGCACTACAGCATATGCTCTGCAGTTTCAGCAAACCACAAATCAGATCTTTTCTTGATTAAAAAAAAAGGTATTTCCTGAGTTATGCATCTCTAAACACGCTCCATGTACCTGCTTTGATACTATATCATAACACCTGCATTCAGTGACACAAATAATCTTTTTGTTTAATGCAGTCCAAAATTAAAGCCTGTTCTTTGCTGGCCTGTAGACACCACCATGATTACTAAAACAATTTCTAATCGCCATTTCCTGCAAAGACTAAGACCGTATGCTGCAAAATAGGCCAGTCAAAAGGAGACAAATAGAGCTTTGCTCTCCACCATAGGAGCCAACTTTTCCTTCAAGATCTTGTTTTTATTTCTACTGTTTCTTGAGGAAGGATTTAAGAAGTTTTGCAGTTCATGTTTGTATTTGAGAAAACACTTGTCCGCTGACGACAGAGAAAGTATTGTATATAGCAATTTTCAGAAGTTCCAGCACCCACTAATGCTCCAGGTGTCCCTTCACACTAAACTTATTCTACACCTCCTTCATGAAAATATTTCAAAGCTTTTCTTTTTTGTTGTTTGTTTGAACAATTTAATGGCATTGCACAACATGGAAGATCACCTTCATTAGCTAATGGAGGTAGAATTTTTAAGGGAGTTTCCCAAACTGCCTGTAGCCAGTGACAAAGTGAAACAAATCTCCAATGCAATCTCAATCCCATTATAGTCAGAGCTCACAAAGGTACTGGGATTCCACCTAGGATATCCCAACTCACCAGTTGCTCCAAGATCGCAGTAGAAGACAAAAGAGTTGGGCGCAGCAGGCTCCATGTGCCAAAGTAGGCAAGCTCAAATCTGAAAGCCATTCATTAAACATTAGTTACAGATTTCTAAATCTTAATAACGTCTTCACACTGTTTTCTGAGAATAACTTCGGAGGCCACACCTCTTAGGGTCAGTGGGATTCAGAGTCAAAAGAAATCAAACTAAATCACTCAGAGACTTTACATCTCTGAGCCACAAAGTCTACCTGAGGGTTCTCTCATTCATAAACCAACAGTAAAATAGAGCAGAAATACCTAAAATTGTGATTGTTTGCCTTACTTTGTCTAATTTTTAAAGAACAAGTGTTTATTTATTTAACCTATTTATTTAACCTCTGTAGTGTTCCCTCAGCCAGCAATACTGCATTTATTCTTCTGCCCCAATGGACCAGAAAGGACCAGGTTGTACCTGGCTGACCAGCCTGCTGATACAATGCGTCTCAACATGCCAAAAAAACATCTCTGCCTGCTCTGGATCCTGTGCTTCTGGCTGGGGTAACACTGCTTGTTAGGTACCAAGATTGTCTCACACAGAAGAACCCCTTGCACCATTGAGGAGGACTAGAGAATGAATTCTGCTTGGGATTTGTTTTTCTACAATCTCATTTTTTTCTGGGGGCTGAAGACTGTAATGTGTGATATACACCATTACAATTTTTTTGGAAGACCCACTCTGAGACATCCAAAGTGTAACATTTAGAGCTGTCTGTGGAACACCAAAGCTAAATACTATCAGCATCTTTTCAGGATTACATACAGCAGCCCTTTCAGCATACACAAAGTAGCTGCATAACCCCGATTGGAGAGGGTTGGAGTTTTTTTTTTCTTTTTTTTTTTTTTTTTTTTTAATCACTTCCAAAAAATGCATTGAGGGCAAAAACTGACTGCCATATGCAGAAGAACACGCACTTTACTGAGAGACTGGCATGCAAGTAAAAATAAACTTTCTTCTCCCCGCACTACAGAGCCAACTCTCCAACATCTCAACAGCCCTGCTTGCTTTGGAAGCTTTCCAGTCATATCTTTCTGTATATGCTATTGGATATATATTTTATAAGCTCCCTTTTCTTGATTAGACGTTGCTGTTACAAGCTTATTCCATTAATACTTCATATGAAAATAAACCTCTCCACATTTCAAGAAAACAACTGTTCCCTGGCAACAATTAGTGGAAACTGTTGTCATCAGTATTTTACTTTGATTGAATATTTAAAAGGGGGGAGGGAGGGACCCTCCATTTTCCTTCACAGTCTTCAGCAAAACCCACAACTTAAAGGACAGTTTTCTTCTCAAAAGTAAAAGATTTCAAATATCTGAATTCCCAGAGAGCTGCAAAAAAAGAGAAACAAAACAGCAGCCTAGACCATTGTAACTACTACAATCAGCTGTTCTACATTGAAAAACATGTTGTCCTCCATATCCCGTTGCTATTAAAAAAAAAATCTGAAGCTTGAAATACAATGACTAATCCCACTTTTGTAGCCAACTGACTAGAACATCTAAAAGTATTATTGTTTGTTAGAACCAAAAATAAGAAATCTTAACTACTTTAAAATAGAAAAAAATGCGAACTAGAGCTCTAGGAAAGCTTGTAGAAATGCTCAAAACAGTTTTGAAGCCGCTAGAAATACGAAGGCTCCAAACTTTGTCACATACAAAGACTGAACTGGCAATTTGTCAGAAGCCAAAGGGCTGCAGCTAATTATTCTGGATTTGCATAGCTTGCGAAACAAAAATAAATGCACGTCCCCATCAGAGGTACTTGTGATGATTTCCATTTCACCGCAGGTTTTCAATCTTACATTCTTTAAATTATGCCAAGTAGATTCTTCCCGAAAAACATATGGAGACGTTCTCTCTTTTCCTCACCAGCATACAAAGTCATAAGACATAGGTTACTTTGCTGGTTAAAGTAGCACTGTCAATTTGCAATTCTAAATTTAGCCCTCCATTAATTGGGGCGCGTGGGGGGAAGAAGGGCAAGACGGAACAAAACCACGCTTCTACTAAAAGATCAAAATCTGCCTTACTTAAAAAAAGCAAGCTCCTCCAAAGCCCATCAGCGTTAGACTCCATTACTAGAAAGTGGCACAGGTTTTGGCGCTAACGCCTCGTTAGACAACCACCGCAGAGCCTTGGGGGCACTCCTTCCCTTGAAGGACTGACAGAGGAAACTCTTAAGAAATGCTTCTACTTCAGCACTGACTGAAAAGCCATCGCTAGGCCAGTGCAGGAACTGCTCTGCCCCAGCCTTGCCAGCTGCTGCCTGCCCCAGCACGTGCCCCGCGAGCACCGGCGGATGGGCTTCGGTCATATTTGTCACCTGCTCAGGGCATCGCCACCCCTCCCCGGGCCCCTTGCAGCTGCTGCCTGCTCAGGCTGCTCCAGCTGAGCGGGCAGCTGCAAGGGGCTGGAGGAGAGGAAGGGAAAAGGAGGGGATGAGGAGAATGTCCCAGACACCAAGAGAGCACCCTGTGGCTCTGCCTGGCCTGTCCCTTCAGGGGATATACCAGAACTGCCACAGCAATCACACGAGCATTACAACCACAGTACTTGAAATGCAGCCTTAAGCTTCCATCCCGCTGAGCTAGTGCAGTCTTTCACTGGAAGGAAGCCAGCAGCACAGCACTTGCATCAGATCTGCCAAATACCTTCACTTGCTCTGCTCTTCCCTTCGTGCCTCACAGAGCAGCATGGAGAAGCCTCTACGCCGGGCAACGCACAGCCGCACGCACGTATGGAGACGACCACAGCTGTAACACGCACCGCACAGGTTTGCCACCACAGCTCCCAGAACACCATGGGGGCTGTGCAGCAAGAGGTTCCCCTGTATGATCTTGGACACATACTGGTCTTTTTACGCTTCGGCTTCCCTCCTGTGTAAGTGTATCCTTCACAGTGTACAAAAATGGTAAGCACTCTAATTCAAAAACCGCTCTGATAGTGTGGTGATGCCTACTTAAAACCAAGGAAGTGACCTGCCACAAGGCATAGCATTCTGCTCAGTTAAGAGCCCACGTTTAAAAGCTAGGAAGACATTTGTTTGTTGTTTCTTGCGATATTACATTGCTTTCCAGCTGCCTCACTCGTTTGCATTTAAGCTGCAGAAAGCAACTTTATATTCAAAACATCTTCAAATCTGAAAGTTGCTGCTACTCACAGTTCTGCCATTGCCTGCTGGAAAGAAAGAAATGTGGTAACCAGTTCAGAACAGACCAAAGGCTCTCAAATATTTAGGTGCAGGCTTAGACTTGCGCTGTCTTTGGGAATCTCATAACTTGGAAAGCTTTTTGTTTTGTCCGTCTAGTGCACTATCTTTTAAGCCAACTAGCTTGATGGATGTTATTCAACTGTATGAAATAATAACATCACACATTTCAGCTTCTGTGCATGGAGCTCACAGTGAATTCTTATTACGTAAATTTAATCAGTATTTCTAACAAACTAACTGCCTTTTACCATGCAAGCTTAGAGTGTCTTTCTTTGTTTTCAATATGGTGCTCGAATAAATGTCTTACTCCTGGATACAGGAAGATGCTTGCTTAGCATCCCATTGCCAGCCCTACTCTCGCACTGCTTCTCTTCAGAGGACACAAGTTTCCCAACTAAGTAATAACAAAGCTCTACACTTTCTGCCGGAACTAAAAAATCTGAGTCAAGATAAAAATGTAGAACTTGAACACAAGTCACAGAATCTTAATGGCTGTCCAACAGCAGTTCATTGCTAATCTGTACACTGGAAGATGCTATTAGAAAGCAAAATAAGAGGATTTCATTAGTCTGTGTAAAGGAGAGAGGACCATCTTAATCTCTCACTGGATGAAGGAAACAAATCACGTAAGTGCTCGCTGAAGGCTTACTTTCTCCTAGTAAGAAGATCTTTTCTGCTCTTGCACAACATTTTAGGAACAGAAAAAAATGATGTGTGTTCACAGAAGTCGATACATACCTGTCTTACCCATCACTGCTTTGTATCTGGAAACCAGTAACTGAACGTTACTTTCTGACTAGCTACTTTTTACTGGAAAGCACATCCATTTATATAAACATGCTAAAATGCATTCAGAAAGTTTCTGAACTTATGTAAACAGGAACACAGACAAACAGCCTGTATATTTTTTTGTTTTTTGTCTATTGTCAGGTGTGACAGACAGCTTCTCTTGAGACAGCTCACAAAAGGCTACATTCCTTAAAGGGTGAGAAGGGGGATTAAATCAAAGAAACTCTGTTGCTTAATACAAGGAAACAATATTCCTTCTGTCAAATAAACTTAGTCCAGTAGATAACACTAAGGCATCCTCTATTTAGGAGTAGGCCTAGCGCAACGTATCATGCAAGTAATATCATTCTAGTAACGCTAGATGGGAAAAGAGTGCATTTCTGATACATCCCCTACTGGCCACCAGTGCCTCCATCAGGTAATATGAAAGCAATGGGCATGTGACAGGCCAGAGGTGACAGTGCACAGCCATCCATCCTGTTCTAGCAGAGCAGTAGGCATTAGTGCTGAAGTATGGCTTCGGGGCACAGCTTCCCCATATAGGTTGGTCTGGCATTTCACTATGCTGTGAAATCTGAAACCGTGAAGTACCTTTACATGAAGTTCCACCTAGTTCTGTCCAAATGTTTCCCAAAATGCTCTTCCAATAAAGAAATCCCCTCCAATTATTTTTGTCTATCTGATGACTAGCAATTAAGCTACACAAACATCATCAGCAACAAACTAATTTGTGCACTGCTGCATACATCGCTATAGCAAATATTAATTAAAGTAACACATTGAAGGGCAGCAACTTTTAAGTTATGAGATAAAATGGAATCTGCTCAGCTTAATGGGAGCGGCACTGAATTCATCTCATACAGGCACAAATGCAGACACCAGATTGTGGGGTATTAATGAAATACTACTGTGTCATAGATGATACCAACACAAACACAAGCTAGCTTTCTCTTTGTGCTGCTTGTGAAGTTGTGCTTTGCAAATACTGCTTGTATTCATCAATCTGGAGGCACTACACAGGACTGGATGAAAGAAGCTGCTCCTTAGCTCTAGGCAATAGGAGGTAAAAGCAAGAAAAATGACCCTGTGGTTGCAAAAGAGTACTGGAAGCTTGGTTAAATCCAGCCATTAAAGCGTATACGCTCTTTCCTTGTAACGTCGCACAGTTCTCATATAATCACATATTCTTGAAAAGGACATTCTCCAACTTAACTAGTAACGAGAGCTTTTTTAGAAGTCTTTTTGATAGTGGATTCCTTAAAATTTCATGGCCTGATTCTTCCAAATTTTTAAGCGCCCTTCTTCTACTCTCTGTTGGTGTTTAGAAGCATCTTTTACATGGACTTAAGAGCAGTATCCACTACCAGTGGCTCACACCACATTGTCGTCTTCTCTCTCCTTCTTTCTCTTTATTGAGGGAGTTTCAGCTCTGCTACGGAGTCTCTCCAAAACACTCACTTTTGGGGAACACATTGACCACCTTAGTATGTAAAATGACCATTAGTTTAAGCATCAGCAAGAATGAAACCTGTCACACACATCTCTTCAAACTACACCGAATCATCCAGAAGAAAAATCACATCTCCCCTTTGATCTTCTAGGGCTACAGTGCTCTGAGGTATTATTCACACAACACAGCTGTCACAGAAACATAATTCCTTTTCCAAGGTGCCACGATCCTTTAAGTAACATGTTGTGTGAAATATGATCATGTGGACCTGGCAAAGAGAAAATGTAGACAACATCTGAGCTCATCAGTAGATGCACTAAAACTCCAAGACACTTTAATGTCTTTTCTCTGCTCACTGGGTTACAAGAACATTCCTTCTGTCATGACGTCTTTTAAAGGACAGCCCCTGTTTCTGCTAAGCCTGACTCTCCTTAAATGCAGTAAACAAGGATTAACATCACCTAATTAACTATCAGATCTCATTAGTTAACAGAGACAAGAAATGCCTAACTGCATCCTCACTTTCACCAGTGCGCATGCTGACCCTAAGACTAGAAGACTTGCATACATGTAGCAAAAAGGGACCCATTTTTTTCCAAAAGTGGTACCTAAGTAACACCAGAGAAGTGAACAGAAAAGAAAGAAAAATAATTCAGTCCAGACGAATGACAGCATTTAAATTCAGTAAACCTTTATATGAAAATAGAAAAAAATGAATGTAGTTTTTACTCACCTGCACTACTTCTACTCCTCTTTTCCTGGAAAAGAAAAGAAAAAAGGGAAGGGTTACTTGGGGAAACGTGGGGAAAATATAAATCAAACACTAATGAAAAAGGGTTGTTTCACACTAGAATGCAAACAATAAAAATCTGCATTAATGTACCTGATTCAAATTCAGGAAAGCACTTGTTCAATTCCATCCCTGTCTACGGAGCACTTCAGCAGCTTCTGAATCACGACCTCAGAAGCGACGCAAGCTGCGTACTAAGCAGCTACGCTGCTGGGGCTGACACAGCTGCCAGGTGAGCAGCGGCCGGAAGCGGGTGATGTTAGCCACCGAGCATCTCGGTTTGAATCATTCTGCCTTTGCTCTTCATCTCTCCTCTGCCCCCACAGCGTGCAAACTGCACCACAGAACATTCCTCACGCTTGACAAGTCCTCTCTGATTTCGATCCAAACACAGACATCTCAGCGTCAGTGAGAACGAACACCGCACCCTGAGGTCATCTCTCCTGTTTACAGCCTGACGCTACCCCCATCTTCTTGGTACACAAAACACTTCCCAGAGCTACGCACATACCGAGTGACTCGCATCTATCAAGTAACCTTTCCTAAGGAAACTTTTAAGCTGTCCCAGGGCTTCATCACAAACACAACGACACCCAGGCCAGCTCCACAGCCCCTAACCTTGGAAACAGGGCACCAAGGGGCACGAGGCAGCGATGCCGGCACTGGGTGGCTCCGGCACAGGCAGGTGGCCCCGGAGCTACAGCGCCCTGCCCTGCTGCGTCATCCCGCTGCAGCTGCGCGTACATCCGCAGTCTATCCTCACACATCCACCGCTCAAGACAGGCTGTACATCCTGGGAACAGCACCACAAAAATATAATTATTCAAGACCCCAGCTGGTGACAGGTATGGCACTATGTCCAATGGGCCTAACTGCACAGGTCTCCGCAGAGGGGTTACTGCACCGCGCTCCTGCTTTTCCTGTGTACCTCTGACCAGCGAAAGGCAAATAAATTACACAAGCAAGCAGGCAAGTGAACACACGCGGCTTCAACCCTGTAGGGCCAGTATGCCCCATCCTCACAGCCTAAGCGAGTCTCCAAGCTCCCTCAGTGCTGGGAGGTTTTCTAGGGGGTAAAAGAAGACACAAACACAGGTATGTCACAGTGAGAAATACAGTATATTGCAATAACCTGTTCTAGACAGCAGGGAATCTGGATGCAGGGACACCACAGAGCACATTGCTCCACAGACTAGACACATCCCTGGACTTCAGTTCAAAGACAGACTCACGGTCACTCCAGCTTCCTTTGTCAAGAAGATACACCACTTTGAATATTGTTTTGGCCATACAGCGCATAGTTCCAGCAATCCTGAAAAGCCAGCGAGAAGAGGCTGAAGAGGCCTATTTGTCATACATCAAACCTGCAACTGGCGCAGCCATTTGTAGGCAGATCTGTAGACATGGCTTGTCTGCTCTGCCAGTACGAGAATTGAGATTCAGGTACACGCAGCTAGGCAAAACTCAGTCATTGCATTTGACAAGTTATCAAGCAGAACAGAACATTTCTGCTTTAGTCTTGAGAGCAGAGCCAAACCCCTGGCAAAAAGCCCAGCCACCTCTACTCCATGCTATTTTCCCAATGTATGCGCACAAGTTAAGTATATTATAAGCGTTTTTTCGTTGTGAAGACATAGGGAACTTAATCTAAGAATCGAAAGCCTCAACAAGTACAAGCCTGGAATTTCTTTCCCTTATTCCTGCTAAACTCATATGCGAAAATGAAAGGCCTTTTTTGAGGAGGCCACAGAGCAGGACCGCCTAAATCTGTCCACAGCAACTTTCTATCTAAGACAAACTATGTTGCTGTCCATAGCTGCAACTGCTGCACACTGCTGAATACACAATGGCTCCTCCAGTTTTCTGCCCAATACAGTAAGTCTTTCTTTTAGAAGGTCATTACAAAGATGCCCACAGGGACAGGCAATCAATCAGCATCTATGACACAAATTGCTCCCTTCTTCCACTTTCCAAGTCTGGAGTTTCTCTGGCCTAAAAACAGCATGCCCTGCATATACACCACAGAGAGCTTGCCGTTGCTCAGCACGGAAATTAAAAAGAAAATGAAACCAAGCACCCCTCACAGAGGATTTCAAAGCCCTCTTGTAGATAACTGCAGTCTGTAAATGGCAGGCAATTTATATGCTGCCATTACAGTAGGGCAAACACTGCTGCAGAAAGTCACCTGAGGCTAGCCAGATGCATACTTCTAATGGTGTTATGGCAGGGGGGGAATTGAATCTTGTAGAGAAAGAGTTAACGGTCAAATTGCTTTATCTTGCTTAGCTGTGTGAAAATCATTGTTAAACAAGGAATAATAGGCAGGGAGTGCTTCTTTGTAAATAACTGCAGCAGCCCACTCAGAAGCATTCCAAGTATTGTAAGCTAAAACTTAAAATAACAAAACCAGCTACATTTTTGCTGTGCCTGCCCTGGAATAAACAGAATTTAAGCTACCACTGAAACACACCAGGCTTCGGTGTCTCGGAAAGGGCTACTCCAGAGCCCCTTGAAGAACAGAGGCTGATGGAAAGGCTTTTTCTACCATGCCTGCACACACATTGGGTAAGTTTTGTTCTGCTTTGAAGAAGAAAAATACTCTCAAGTTGGTTGCCAAAGCCACTTGAGAATGAATCATTCCAAAGGCTTTTTATAGCCTCCCTCCAAAACGAACTCCACAAATTTACCGGGATCTGTTGAAACTGATTGCCCGGCACCAGCACAACGGAGGAAGCCAGATTATGACTTTTGTTTGTGCCAGCACAGAAATAGTAGAAGAGGTGTCTGATGCTGGATATGAAGTCACACATGCTTAAAAAGTTAAAGGAAGGAGGAAATGATTAGCAAGGTTGGCTTGTAGTGCTGGGTCTTCCTCTTTTTCAGAAGTGGGATTTCCCCTTTGGCTATCTGAAACAGTGTAACATTTTTGTATTTAAACACAGGGGAGAAAGGACCATAAAAGCATACATATTTTGAGAACTAGTTAATATGGGAAAAATCATATGCCAAAGGGCTGGGGTTTTTTGTTTGTTTGTTTTTTGGTTTTGTTTTGTTTTTGGCTATTTAAAAAACAATAAGCTATTTAAAAAACAAGAGGTCTCCAAAACAACCAGGATGACAAGCAACCACACACCTCAGTTCTGGCACTATCTGATTCTCTGATTCTCCAGCCCAGAGATTTCCTGAATCATCAACTCCAACCTTTCAGGCTGGGCAGGTCATGCCTAGACACAGGCACAAGGCAGGAAGACATCCCTTATGCAAGCAAGCATGCAACACCACGTAACTCCACTGTGACCATCCCAGCTCACGCATGAAGGGGGCTTGGGGACAGGAAGGGACAGAAAGCTGATTCCACACTCCAGAAACTCTAGGACCCTCAAAAAAATAACCACACAGGAAGAAGCAGTCTGTGGGCCACCAAAACAATTCACCAACAAGGGGCCATCTGCAAGGGGTACTCAATGGAGACAAATGATTCCCAAATTAGTTGTTCTGTGAGACAGACACAGTCATAGATCAGCCACTACTGCTTCACATCGTGCTTAAAAAGCTAGTATGAAAAATACGTCCTACATCCTAGATATACTTTCTCTTGGGCTGTTTTGTTAATAGAGAACAGACTCTCTACCAGCTACACTGAAACATTTACCCCAAATGCACTAAATACATATGAGATACTTTGACAAATTCCTCTTCCAGCACAACCCACAGATGCTTGTATAGGTACAGAGCCTAACTCAGACTTCGATGCAGAGACTAAAACCACCGCAAATTCTTCCAGACAAGACCATCAAGGTAAGCAAAATTTACAAGAGGAGAATGCTTCCAGCTGTGCCAACACCTACGGTAAAGGCAGGTGGTCTCTCAGCAGGGCTGCCTCACCTGGAGATGTGGCTACTACTGCTGTGCTCCTCTGTGAAGCTCAGTGCTGCCTGCAACCCTTCTTTCCTCTTACGCACCTTGCAACCAAGCCGCATCCTACCAGCCGAAGGGTTCCTATACTCAGCTTACCTGCTTCATGATATTGGCTATACAAAACCCACAGCAATACAAAACCCACGAAAAGTCTGTTTTTCTGAGAAGAGATTTTGCCAGCTGTAAGCATCCCCCCCCCCCAAACAGGCAATGCAACTGAGCCAAAGAGAGTCTATCTGCCTGATTTCGTCGCACAGATTTTTTTTTTTTTTTTTTTTTTAGGAGTCAATTCTAAACTATATTCCCAGAGGTCACTATTTTTAAAATACATCCATTCCAAAGAGTTTAGATTGGGATCTTATACTCCAGTCATCAGCCCAGGGGAAAAAAAGAAAAAGTATATAGTAACTATTAAAAAAAACCTCTGGGGAAAAAAGAGAGAAATAAAAAGTGCCTTGAAGTGGTAAAACTAAACACCTCATCTGCAGCAAAGCTTCAGCACTTTGATTGGGCACAGTATACCTAAAGCCATAGAAACCTATTCAGGTGCAGCATAAATAAATCACTAACTAGTGTTTCTGGTGCAGCCTTTCTTCCTCACAGAGCTCTGTTTAATCATATATCGTAACGCTTAAGAAGAACAGAAACACTCATCGTAAGTTACTGTTGCATTAACCTGCAATACAGAAAAACATTATGACTTCCTAGTTCCATACATAAAACCAGTGAACAGCTCTACTCGGTAATGCAAACCTCACCACACACAATAATCATTAAAACGTTTACCATGCAAGCTGACTTCGTGTTTAAGTTAGAACGATCCATGGATTTAGAAAAGAATTCAGTATCAAGTTGCTATAACCTCATTATTTCATGTTCTGGAATTGATGTTTTACCACAGCCTCAAACTATATAAAATAGCTCCATTAATCTTCCCCCTGCCACAAAGTAAATACTTTGGATTTAATACTTCCTCATAGCACCTAAGACCCGAACATTACACCACTACTCTAGTGAATGACAGTTAAAAACAGAAAGCAACTACTAGGTCACATATCATAGTCATGGTTAAACTAACTAGCATATTTTGCTGTCTGGTCTGAGTGACAGGTAACAAAAACACCAAACATTGAATTTCAAAAATAAAAAACAATCACTGTATTTACTTCAATAATCTAAGAAGTTACTAACGTGTGCAGGGATGTTCATTTTCTCAGATAGGAGAATGTTGCATTTCTTAAATCTCCCATCTAAAAAGGAGTACACAATAATAATATAAAAAAAACTTGATATCAAAATTTTTTTCCAGAAAAGCAATATATCATCATCAGTGGAAGTTTTAGAAATATTAATGAATCAGAGCAAAAACCTGCATCCACTAAGACACTTTCCCACCACCCTGAAATTATCAGACCCTGAGGATGGCACCATGCAAACATCACCACAGCTAAGTGCACAATACAGCAGATATTGTCTATTCACACCTTGCAGACACCCTCTTTCTCCTCCTGGCACAAAGACAAGCTCAGTCAATTTGCCTTTTTTTTTCCCCTCCCCCATCTTTCCTTACTGTCTTATTCTCCATCAGGGAAGTAATCACCTGGCATCCCCAAAATGGGATGCTCACTGTCAGGAGGCCCAGCCTCACAGGGAGAGCCATCAATTCACACCGAAGTTAACTGAAGGCACCTGAAATACTACAAGACTCTACTATAATGTGTGTGGGTTTTTTTTTCGTGTGTGTGTGGGGGGGGGGGAGGGGGGTATTCAGTCTAGTAAGCAGGCAGTTAACCAAGGTTCAGTTTTCCCAATTTAAGTCCAACTATTCTCATCTTTCAGCATTTTTTTATCCCCTTCTACAATCAGTATTTTTGAAAGATTTACAATTGAAATGAAATGGATCAAAAGTTAGCCTATGGTGGAGGGTTGGTTCCTCCCCCCCCCCCCCCCCTTTTTTTTTTTTTTTTTTTTTTTGAGTCTCTCTGTAAGACATCCTAAATCCACAAGTGAGGGGAAATAAAGTACACTTTCATAATCACGCATCAACAGCTGATGTAGTATTACTGAGAAAAAGCATTACTTAAAACTTTGCCTATGTGCTCTTTAAATGGGCTGAAAAAATGAGGCTTCTAGCTGTCATAGGGGATCGTATTAATAGAAAATCATGGAGCGCAGGTACATTCACGCATTTCTTCCTTGCTTTATATCCAACAGGGAGCAGTCCGAGCAGTAGGAGCACTCATATCAACAACTACAACACCATAAGTGATTTCCACACCATCATCCCATTCACACCTGACATTTGGCAGAATCATCTCCAAATCTTCAAAGCGTTATATCATCCCATTTACAACTGTAAATGTGCTCCTTAGAGTGCTGTATCCGAACAGAGTGCAGGCAAGGAACTAGGAAACAGAGAGCATTTTGGCAGGGCAAGCAGCAGCATCGTTCTTCAGCATCCACCCGAGGCACTGCAACATCCCCCTCGCCTCACATTCCCATCACAACATGTACCAGTACCTCACAGCACAGAGCTCAGATAAAAACCAGCTAACCCAGTATGTGGCAAGACCAGTGACAAACTGCAGCACCCAAACCAAAACACAGTTTGGGAAGTGAAGTTTAAAAGCCTTCAGAGGTTCAACTGAGGGGAGCCATGAAAGAAAGAAACCAGATGCTCTAAACAGTAACTGGAATGAAATAAACTGCCTTCAGTTACTAAACATTAAGACTAAGTTTTAACAATGGTTTCATGAAACATTACAGGGTTACTAATTTCAGCACTAAACAACAGCTATTACAGAAATAAAATCTGTAAATCATAAAAGTCATAAAAACCATTAAGTCATGAAACACAAACTTGAGAGGACCTGCTTTCTTCTTAAACCAGTTATGTAACACAGATCAGTGCTGCTGAGTTCTGCAAGAGTTTCTTCTTGGAACTGGAGCCCCACATTTGGGGAGCCTGTACACACTGCCTTCCCAGCAAGGACATAAAATTCTTTAATCATGGTCTTTTAAGAAAAAAAGCAAGGAGCCATCAGAGAGAAGGAAGAACGATGTACAGCAGCGCAGAAAAAACTATTAAAGGCAATGGATTATTTATCCTAACAGATGTTCAAAGATATATTTAGTAACCAATAATAATTGCAAGTAGTTGTGCAGGGTATAGCCTTCAAAGATCCCAACAGTGAATTTTGGCATTACCAGATCAAGTTCTCTGCTATGGCAGGCAGCTACAACATGCAGTATCTTTATAAGTCAGTTAGAAACCATCTTCAAACCAAGTTGTTTTGACACTGTATCTTCCATTACAGGACATAACTTCTCCAAACGTCCTTCAGATTTGCAGGCTAAATCATCACAGACTCATCCTTTGGCTTCAATAAACTTCTTGCCTCCTTAAGCATTGCAAAGGGCAATCTCCATGACCCTAATCACCCTACTGTTAGTATGATTCTTTGCAAAAAGTAAACACATGACCCATCCTTTTCAAAAGTCTTTCTAAGGTCACAAGGCACTGGTAATGATGAAGAGATCTGAGAAGCAGCAGCAGAATCACGAGGCCAAAGACTTTACCCCTTCTGGGGACAGACATTGTATTTATCTTTTGCACGTATTTTAAACTCCCACTGCAGGAGCTATTAGAGATGTCCAGAAACATATGGACACACTTTTGTTTTACAAACGAGATGAGCAGCAACTCCCTCAAAGGATTTTTATATATATATATATACACATATGTGTGTGTATATACATATATATATGTATGTATGTGTGTGTGTGTGTGTGTGTATATATATATATATATATATATATATATATAAAATCTGAAAGACACTTAATAGTGCATATTTGATCTCCAGCGCCATGGTATGTTCAATCAGCTGTCACACTGTTGTTGGTACTATAACCATAAAACAGTTTAATATTTCATTCTCTGAAATTAACTTTCTAAAAATTTACATTTACATCATTCTGAGCAACCCTCCCTCCATATTAATTTAAGCCAGCAGTTAACAATTACTAAATAGTCTGATGTTCTCTTAAATCACAAGATAAGTCACTATGTGGCAAGGAAGATTCTGAAGCCTCCATTCCCTGCTAGAAGCAGGGCCCCAGAAATCAGGCAAGCAGATCTTCTTCATCAAGGGACTCTTCAGCTCGGGGAAGAAGGGCAATCCCCTATCCACTAAGAAGCTCATTAGTTAGCTGATTGGTAATTTGTTTACTTCTGACTTTCAAGATGCTGCCAAAATTGCAAGGAAAAAAAATCCCACTTCTTAACTCTGCTAAAGAAAGTAAGCAGATATTAGTGTCTCTTCAACTCCTCAAGAACTAAATTTGAATGTAACAGAAGTAAAACCATACTAAGAGACTTGCCACGAAATGCGGTCTACACTGAAGGTGCAAGGAAAACTCCCACTGATTTAATGAAGATAATTTCTGGATAACACATCTAGGACTACTCCAAATTGAAAATGAAATATAAACAGATACCCTCACCTTTCCCTCACACCAACCGTGAGTCCAACAAGCAGATACAATTCAGTTTTCCAGACAATGCCAGCAAAGAAGAGAGTTCATCCTCCATAATTAAATCCATTAACCCATGCTTACACTCTAAGCAATGAGTCTACATCCCAGACAACACAAATCACTAAACTTCTCTATCACTGGCCACTGAAAGAAACCTGTATCATCATCTATTTCACTTCAAGTACAAAGCGCGCTCTATGTGCCCAAAAAGTAAAATGTAATGGTAAGTAACTGGGCAAAATGGGATTAGAAAGGGCTGACAGAACAGTGCTCGTTTTTAAAAAAGTGACAATAGATCAGGATAGTTAATCACAAATGGTCATATGAGATAAAGAGCAAAAAGTTTTAAGAAAAATATTTTAACAAATCACCTGCTGTCAGTTAATCGGAGACGCTTGCTCTCAGGAAACATCCTAATGCTCCCTGGGCTTCAGCTACCAGACTTCTCATACTGAAGCTTCTGAGAGGACTCACAGGCAAGCTACAAAACACACACACAGCTACAGAAGTGCTGCAGCCTGAAAGTGCAGGGCTGCAGGTTCAGTTCATGTTTAAAGTTTCTCCCATACAAAGCATCACCACCTTGAGAACTCCCTTCTCACAGCAGGGAGAGCTAGCAGCAAATATGGCAATGACAGACTGACACAGCTTTGCATTTACAATGTCTGCTGGTTGCATTTTGATACCCTCCAATAAGTTTTGTCCAGCAACATGTAGAATTCATCCTACCTTTGCATGAGTCCTTCTAACTTCATGCTCAGACAGCTCTCATATAAAAACTGGATAGCAGCATCTGTCAAATGCTGGTTCTCTAAGACTTAGATACCACAATATTTGAAGTCAGCTGAAGCGCAACTCCACCAAACTCTACCTATCATTATGCTGGCCTCTGAATTACTTCTGAGCAATACAAACTCTTGAGCATACAAATTTACCAGAAAATCCCTGAACTGCATCAGACAAGATAATCAAGCTTCCTGCCTGCTTCCTTTCAGAGGCTGTATCTTTTGGCAGAGGGCCTGAAAATTAATAAATGCTGAAGCAATGTATTGGGAGTGAAATCAATGCGTACATCTATGCTTCAGCCTATATAGCTATAAATTTGTTAAGAAACGTAAGCCTCATCTAGCTTTAAACTCCATAGCTCAGGTACTAGGAGCTACTTTCCTGCAGGAGCACGTAGCTTAGTGCAGCCTGTAAAACTCACCAGAGGCTTCATTCAGCTTCTAGGTGTTGCAACCTGTGCTTCATTCTTCACTGCCAAAATACCCCGAACCAGCTAGTTTAAAACTGTCTCACGGGTATCTTCTTGCACTTCAGTCAAAGCTAGATTGAACTATAGGCCCATTGAGACTGGAAAAGAAAAACAAAAAGACGAGAAAGGCAGAGCAGGGGAAAGAGAATATTTTTTTGTTCACAATACAGGTGAGCTGTGAAATCAAGTGAGTGAGTAAAACCTTATCCACTCCACATCCATAGAGAAGCCCCTCTTCTGGAAGACCATTAAAAAATAAATAAATAAATAAATAGAAAGCATGTTTTTCTTACAGATTTCCATTTGGGAGAAGACAGCTCTCAGAAATGGAAGTATTTACACCAGATGTAAGCTTTGGTTTATTCTGGGGCTTCTTTACACTCCTGACTCACTATTCAATGTGACTTAACATAAAATTACTCACTGCTCAATATGGTTTCTAATTTTCAACATAGGTACACCAAGGCTACTGAAACCTGCACACATATTTTATAGACAGCTTTCTCTCAGGATCTTAACAACTCTCAATGCCCAATTATTGAGATAAACAGCTGCTTCCCATGCACTAGTTAACCAAATATATTCAAGGTTTCTGAGGCTTGGGAAAGACAAGATGAGGTTTACATAGAGACAGTGTGCATTTTTTACTTCCTTTGGACACTACAGAATCATGACATGCAGCAAGACACACAGAAAGTTGTTTTATTAGTGTTTTTAGATTTAAGCACCACCAATCAGCCTTAGGCATCAAACTATTCTTCTCTGTTACTGCAGATAAGCTGCCCAAATCATTGGTTCATCAGCATTAATACAGACGGCATACTGTTACCAGCTTTTGATCAAGGTTAAAGAGACAATACAGGAATTGGGGCCAACGGACACTAGATATACTTATAGATATGTACACACCAAAAGCTATCTACATCTAACTATATGCATATAGATACAGGTATCTTCAAACCAAATAAATTTACCTCATGCCCTACATATAAGCCTTCCCAATGCCTCCCTGTTCTAGTCATACAAATTGACAGCATAAACTTATTTAGGAAAACAGTGCGTCTTCTTCAAGCCTCTGAAAGGTTTATGAGGGGTTCAGAGCTTGTGGATCTCCCACCCAGTTGATGCCTCAGCTGCTAAAGCCACTTTGAGGCACCTGTTGTAACAGTGACATGGCTTGAAGGACAGATTTTGTCAAAATCCTCAAAATCATAGCTAACTCTCAAGAATGAATTAAAAGTTTTCTGGAGGATGAGGGTCTCCTTCCTATAACATGTTTCTACAAAGGGTTTTTTAACATATTTAGTAAGGAAACCTAAAACTCTTCAGTGCAAAAAAAAAAAAAAGAGAGATTAAAAAAAGTCCACTATATTCTCACTCGCTAATCAAAGCTCAGAGTTGCTTGAGCTTCTAAAAAAGTAACTAAAAGCACACAGAGGCTGCCATTTTCACAGCCCTCTCTCCATTTCTCCCATCACCTCACCTGTACACTTACAGGTACTCTATTTACTTCTGTAATCTTTATCCAGATTTTACCCAAATAAAAACACCCTAGCAGCCTGCCAGAACCTCGGGACTGGAATTCACACTCAGAGAAGGAGCTGCAAATGCCCTTGCCTTTAACAGGACCGTGCTCCACAAGCACCGTCAGCCCAGCGCGCCCGCTCCGAGGCGGCTCCGCTGGGCCCCCGCCCGCCTGGCGCCGCAGGCCT
This sequence comes from Rhea pennata, assembly GCF_028389875.1. Classification (NCBI taxonomy): domain Eukaryota; kingdom Metazoa; phylum Chordata; class Aves; order Rheiformes; family Rheidae; genus Rhea; species Rhea pennata. The sequence continues at coordinate 53,269,481 of NC_084667.1, forward strand.
CCCGCAGCAGGGAGAACGAAAGCACGTTTCCACTCCTCGGAGAATAAGGGGCATGTCTGCCATATAGGCTTTCATCTAGAAATGGTATTTAATTCATTAACCCTGAAACCAAATGCTGTACATCCATTGCAGCTTTCCAAGACACTGGCAAACAGCCTTAAATAAACCTTTGGGGAGTTTTATAAAGGCCAGACACCCACTGAGACATGCATGAGAAATGTGTAATACAATTTTTTTCCCCCACTTCTTGGATCTAAAAAAGACAGGGCATTTTTTTTGGCAGAAGAAAGAGACATATTTAAGTTCAACAACTTGCCATGAAAAAATGAGTTTATTCATTTCCAGCCAGGCTTCAATAAGATATATAGGTGTCTGGGGGGTTTCTCCACACAAAATCACATCATACAAACAAGAGAAGGTTAATGAGAACAAGTTAATGAAGAACAAGTTAATATGTCTGCTCATAGAAGAAATCCAATTGCAACTTCTTCCCCCTCCCCCCCCATTTTTTCTTGCATAAAGGATGGCCCTAAGGTTTGAACACGGTACAAGTCAGTCACCAAGTCTCACTAGCTTTGAAAGTACTTGTAATTTCTTGTCTCCCATGTTCACCAGTGATCATCATTTCCATATGTAAGGAACAAATTTGCTCTTAAGTTATGGAACCAGAGTAATGTCTTTGTTTCACAGACATAATTAACTGCAAGAGTCCGAGTGAAGAAATTTCTGTGGCCAAATATATATTCTGTAACATATACGTAACTATCTGGCATTTCATCAGGTTAAAAGGACATCCATGGAAAGAGTTAGGAAGAAGTGATTAATGTAAGGTATGTTCCTAGAAATCTTTGCTCCTCAAACTCTGTATCAGTAAACGCTCATGTAACTCCCTCAGTCAGTTCCTCTGCTTGTTTGCTCTGCTTCAGACGCATTTCAAGCTTCAGTCTTTAGTTTCAGGCATTTTTGAATACAGTTGCTATTTTGAAGAGGTTGGTCAGTTCAGCCCCAAATTAATGTTGGCTAAAAACTGTTCCATCACCCTAACAGAACTTGAAATAGGCTTTCACCTTTATTTTGCTACTCAGTCCCCAAGCACTGCGTGAACCATGTCCATGGCAGACAGAAAAGCAACTAGAATGTGAAAAGTGCAGCTCTCAACCCAGTTCCCTATCTGAGAAGAACAAGATACAAACTAGTAAATGCATGGTACAAATTAACGAAACATTAAATGGATTGCTTTTCTCCATTTCAACAGGTTTAGGTGCCAGCATCAATAATGGCAGCTTCTCTCCCCTGCAAATGACTTATCTACCATGAAATTAGGTCAACACCGACCAAAGTTTTAGAAGAAAAATCATTTTTCTTTATTTGGAAGCCTCTTTGAGAGGCTGGCAATAAAATGAAACTTGGTTTCCCACAAGTGTTACAGTCACACTATTTCATCATATTCCACTGAGTGACATGCGGCCAACTTCCCCGAGAAGCAGCAGGACAGAACATCAGACATTTGCAGTGAATCATCTTGGTGATCTGCACAAGATGCACATGATCGTGCTAATCAAGTAAAACATCAGCAACAGATGCAATAATTGGGTATAGTCCTACTCACAAGAAAAATAGCTAAACTGAAAAACAGCATGTTAACGAATGACTTTATGTTCACATGCATCAGTAGTTTGTGTTATTCTGTATGTTATGTAATTAAAAAAAAAAAAAAAAAAATAGAGCAGAACCTAAACAGCTTATCACCTTTCAGGATTAGTACACTGGTAAAAGTTGTATAAATGACCATATTTTCTCCTAACTACACAAAACATTAAAAAAGTTCCCATGTTAAAGATATGTTTCAAGTGAAATCAGTCTCTCTACAGGTGTGAGACTGCCCAGATGCTGCCTTTAAGGACTATCCAAATCACATTCCTCTTTCTTTCATCTTATTTTATCTCATAAGGTACCTTTGAGCCACGCATAAAAATCATGTTGGTTCCTAGTGGTAAATAATGGAAATTTTCCACTGACACACACTTTTGTCCCTCTCTTCCTCCTTCAGAGGAAATGTCAAAACAACAGGACTCCATTTCGATACAAACACATGCCACAAGTCAGAGCAATCTGCTTGCTGACAGTGTAGGATTTCAAGCTGACATGACAACAGCTGAAGGTCACAGGAATGCCAATGGCTGTGGCACCTGGTACCTGTTGACAAAGGCCCTATCACATCCCTGACAGACTCGACCCAAGGGTGGGTCACTACACCTTTAGGAACAGGCGTTACCAAAAGGTTCAGATAGGAGAGAGAGTTTGCCCGTTTCCTTGGACAGGGCTGTAGCTGGAGGGGCTGGAAATCCAACTCACGGAACAAAGTAGTGCTACCAACCTTTTAATATTAAGGCGAGGTAGGTCAAGAAGATTCACAGAAATACACTGTAAAGCTTAGAGCAGAGAAGAGAGCACGATCTTTAAGTGCAGGATCAGCCAAAGTCAGAGAAAGCTAATCTGAAGCCAGAATAGATATCAGACAGTGGGGGGGGGGGGGAGTCTCCATCACTCAAGGTAGCTCCTGCACCTGAAATGGGCAAACAGGATCTCTGAGAATCTCCACTCTAGCTGGAGAAAATTCCTCCCCCTCTGTCTAGACCACTTCAGAGGACTGCATCTGTATGTGCATTGCATATGTACCTATTTTGCCAAGTATTTTATTCTACTTTACATAGCACTGAAGTTTGATGTTAAAGAAAGATTAAAATTCTTCATATTTTTTTTCCAGTCCATAGGCTTCTTGCTTTAAGCAGTAGCATATGCATAGTTCTGCCAGAATACCCATTTTCCTCTCTGCTTCAGTGGATTATTTGCAGAGCAATAGGCAGAAAAAATACAGTATTTTATAAATCATACAGCACAGCTACTACATGTTTTTGACCCAAGCTTTCAGAAAAAAATTCACATCCCACCATAAGCTTAATGATAAAGTCAGGAAATTCTTCAACACAGTCCTGTTTACTTACAAGAAGTTCAGGGCATCCCATTCATCTGAATCAAACATTTTTTCTTTGATCAGCTTCAGTCCTTCTGCAGGCATCACTATGCACAAGGCTCTTCTTGAGCTCCCTCTCAAGGCATTTGCCTTGCTGTCTCCTACATCTCCCATCCTCCCTGGTACATCTTGCTAATCTCACACAGATGCATGTGCACACACTCTCCAAGTGCTCTAATTAATCCTCTCCTTGTTCTTCTCATGATTTATCCTAGATAGCAGCTTTAAAACCCATTGTTTCCACTAGTGACCGAGCTAATGTATTATATGACTACAACTTCCTCAAATTCGGCCAAAGTACATAGAAGCTGATATATAACCCCCAAAATGTCATTCATTTTCTAACTGGGCTTCATTTGCCCCCAACTTAGATTTACTGGGAGTTCAGCTATACCACATAATTGGAAAAAATAAGACAATTTCTTGGGTAGCCTCAGATTTTCCAGCAACTGCCTGGACATGCAAACTCATACAGGAGCACTGTTATTCAAAAGCTCATTCTCCCTCTCAGAAGAAGGGCCTATAGCCAACACTTCAGCTGTATTACATTTGTTTCCCTTTATGGAATTACTTAGATTCTCTGGTGCATGCCTCTCCCCATTACAATACTGGTGTGATTACAACCTGCTGATGAGTTATAAGATAAACTAAAACCCTCTTAAAGAGAAGAAAAAAAACCCACTATGTTTCTATTCTAATCTACCAAATTACCACTGTCCTAATCATTGCTAAGGAGGCAGATACATAAACAGTCAATCCAGCTTTCGAGTAGGAGATGGAAAGGCGGACACAAAGGCACAGGAACAGCTAGTTGGTTCCCTTTGGGTTATTTTTGTCCAGCTCCACCCTGAAACTCACTCTTCAATCCCAATAACTGGCAGCAACTAACTAGAAGGCAAAATGCAAGTAGTTGATTAAATGTTTGATTAAATGTTGATTACATGTTTGATTAAATGATCACAGAGCAAATTTCCCTTGTACAAGTATACTCATTTTCTACTGCTCACTTCTTTTGTTTGTAGACAGAAGAGATAAGAAACTGCAGAGATGGTGCTATACCACACACTGGGATTTCAAGCCTGTTGCTGACTATACAACACACAGCAAGGATAAAAGTGGTGCTTCTTCTGCTATGGGTTGGTTTCTAAACTGGGCATCACTACATACACATTGCTAACTATTTATGTTCTCTCTTCAGGGCTTTGATATTTAATTGTGCGTAAGGGCAAGGGGGAGGAGAGAGTGGGTGGTCGGTCATATACAGTACCTAGCTCAGAGATATTGCCAGAATTAACTTCCTAGGCTTAAGTGGAAATACAATCAGCATAGAAGAATGGGACTTGTAAAAAGGTTACAGCTTTTAGATCCCTGTAATCCTGAAATATATGCACACAGGGAATTGAAGAATAACTATACGTGGAAAAAGCCACAAAGTAATAGCTTCAAATGCTATTGAAAACTCCAGGTACTGTGGAGGGGTGCTTGGAGAGCCACATCCAACAGGCAATTGATTTTCATTCATCCCTTGCTCTGCAACGTAAGACAAGATAAATCAGCTCACAGTTCACGAGAATGACTGGATCAGGTAATATTATTAGGATTTTATATATATAGGAATGTGCACATTCAACTTTCCTTCTCTTAGTAAGCAGAAATAACATCTGCTCAAAATATTTTCACCAGTTTTTTTCTGAAGACAGAAGAAAACCCTTGCTTGAGTGCCTGCCTTTACACACCACTTGCACGTCTACCTATGCAATAGAAAGATTTCTTATGCCAGCAATATTTTTTTCCAGCAGCATGTTTTTACAGCTGCTTGCACATCAGACCCCAGTCAGCCCTACTTCATAAAGAATGAAACCGTTGCACACCCGGCGTGATGTAACTGCCTTACACAGTTGCGAGGCGTTGCAGACTTCACCCCAGGCTAAGCACCTATTATCTGCCTATTTGGATTTGCAGGGGTTTGTGCTTGATCAACACACAACCCAGGGTGCCACAGAAAGCAGCAAAAATCACAGGCATTAAGATTTAACAAAGATATTCCTCTTCAAAATCTTCTCAGCCCTCAGAAACAACAAAACTATGCTAACTTAAAGAAAGAAAAAGAAAAAAAAAACAGTGGTGGTGGTAATCATAACTTTGGGAAAGTTCCACCTTCCCTAAGAAGCCCTAAAGAGTCACCATCTCATCTGGACCACACCTTCACATCCTGCTGAAATACTACATCATTCTTAATCACTTTCTCTAATTGGTTTCCAAGTAAGAGTGAAAAAAAAAAACTATTATCCTTGCTAGTTTTTCAAGACTAATCTGAATACTTAGATTTTTTCCTCCACCTGAATTCTGGTATCACCATCCACAAAGCATAAGAGAAGTCCTTCCCTTGCTTGTGTCCATACCACAGCCCCAAGGCAAGTACTAGGCAAGCAGCACTCCAGCCCCACTCCCAGCAAGCAGTTCTGGGACCTGGAAGGATCCAGACCACCAAGCACTCGGTGCATCTGCCTGAGGCACAGCTACTACACTGTTCCTTCCCACCATCCCACTTCTAACCAACAGCCCAACAGTGTCAGTCTAACAGGATCGAGATTAGCCTTGATTTTGCAGCAGCACCTTCTCTTGAGGCCTGCTTTCAAAGTAAGACCAGCTTCAGTATAAACAATTAAAATGCAAATGTTTTGAACCGATAAGTTATTAAATTTTCTGTGCTGAAAGTCTGCAGTCAACTTTGAAAGCACTGGCCTGCATATCAGTCAGACATAACACCTACAGTTCAGCTTACAACTGAACTTTAGGGTGAAGTTCACATCAGCAGCAGTGGGAGCACTTAAGTCATAGACCCTGCTTCAGGGGTACAGCTTAGCTTTATTTCCTTTTCCTACTTGAGGATGTTCAGTCAAAAGCGATGCTGGAACATTTTACTCCACTGCTTTCACATCGTGGTGTTCTCTTAAAAAAGCTGCTTAGGTCACAACTTGAATTTTTCAGAGAGCTCCCCTGGTGAGGAGTAATTTCTCTATTCACATCCTTAGAAAAAAAAGCTGCAGACAACTTGGAAATGAAAGGGAAAAAAAATCTGAAATTGTCATTTTGGCCATCTTAACCTATGAACTAAGAAAGAACGAATGACTCATATAAAAATACAAAACGAAAACTGAGTATCACTGAAAGCAGTAAGATTTGTTTTTTCAAATATTTCTCTGTAAAATAATCCATTGTATCTAAGGTCCTATCCAAAATCAAGCATCTTATCCCAACAACAGAGTGATTACAGACACTTTTAAAGTTATATGTATGCTAAACTTGCCATTGAATTCCCCACTCTGCCCATGCAGGAGAGAGGTGAAATAACTACATACACAATGTAATAAAACCTGGGTCTGTTTCATATTCAAATATAGGTTTCTTCCCCTTTCTTCCTCAAATTTCTCCACTGCCTTGGTACCAAGGTTGCTCAAGATGCATTATCTAATGTCTCTCTCCACCTACAGCAACACATTTCTTGTTTTTTGAGTTAAGGTATCAAGCCAGTCAAACATCACTGGTCTTGCACCTTTGTAGAAGTGAAAGTAGGTAAGGTATGCTTACATCGCCAAGTATCCGAAGTCAACTCAAACACTTAGAGCAATGATGAACGTGCTAGGAGAATATAGGCAACAGAAGCTGTGAGTGATGCCTGCCATCAGAGACACTCACAAAGCAGTACTGCTTTTTTCCTTCTTTCTGTGTTTTGCAGAGGAGCTGCATGAGATCCTTCTTATAAGGTGCTGCCCTTGAAGATGTAAGGCACAGGTTTGCTATTACACAAGACAGCTCTAAGATTAACATTGCTGGCTTCTATCCTAGATAAGATCCCTCTGGAAGCAAACAAATTTCACTCAGATCACTTTTACAAGGCAGAACTACCTGCTAAGTTCTCTAATTTTCTGCCATATCCCATTGCAGGTCCTTATCAAAATAATCAGCCCAGTAAAGGCATTACAGTGCCATGTTTCTTTGCTCTGGGATAACAGCAATCTTCCTGTCGTTTCCAAGACACTAAAAGCAAAATCATAGTGGATCATTTAATACCTGTACAAAGATTAACTGGACTTATCTGAAAATGAACCTTACTCAGACAACTCCTCCCTCATGCACACATTTGAATCATATTGACCATGGTATTTTATCCAGTGACTCCTCCACTTGCTACATACCCCTTAAACAAACATGCAACAGATGACAGTTACTTCCCAGTAATTACACTAGAGAAGCTTACTAAGGTGTTCTTGAATGACTAGCTTAACAGATTTTCCAAGAATTGCCACAATTAAACAATTGCAGCTGCACAGTGCTACTCTAACATATCTTCCACTCTGGAAACTTTCCTTTATAACAAAATTTTGTATTTGTACCATAAGACCATGGTACAAATGGTCTTCAGCTCTTTAAAGAGCTAAAGTTAGAACTCAATTTTTCAACACACAGGTTTCACATAGCAAACAGGCGACCTCTAAATAAATGTGCTGATAACCTCTACAGAGGATATACTAGGTTTTCTATCAGTGCCTCAACCTACACTACACACTAACAAGAGGCCGGAACTCCAACCTTTGCTCTTACAATGGCTTTCAGCATTTCAGCTGATGCTCTTTATTCTCCCATCTACTTCACTGCTCTCCCACTTCAGTTCTACACGGAGCAGTAAGGCTGCTGCAGGCTGCATTCCACAGGCTCACCAGTTGCCCTGCCCACTTCTGTGGGCATCTGTCCTGTCCTCCTCCTCTTCTGCAGAAGGAACTTCACTTCAGTGCCTTAGCATTCACCACATAATACCCACTGCCTTTGTCTGTTATTAGAAACTGGAACTAAGTCATCTGCTTACTCTGGGACCCAAAGACAGCAGGCTGAACAGTCCTCAGTCTTCTCTGTCCCTGTCTGGAGGGTTACTGTGCGACCATCCCAGCTACTCTCTCACTCCAGTGATGCAAGACAAAGTTGCAGTTGTAATCCTGCCCTTTCTATCCTCCAGACAGAGCTTTTGGATGCCAGTGGCCATTTTAGATGTCCTCTGCCATGAACTGGCACCTATACAGCAACAACAGCCCTGAATTTCATAGATTGTTTCCTACTGCTCAAGGAAATAGTTGGATTAGCCATCCTGTACCACTACCCTCAATGAGCAGTCAGCTCAGAGTGGGAACTCCAGCAGCCCTTTACCTCGTACCTGCCTAATGGACAAATGCGCGGCTGTTCTTGGTCACAGCTCTGCTCCACATGTCTTCCTCAACACAAGTGAGATCATAGAGAAATGGTTCCGATAATCAAGTACAAAAGGTTAGTGTTCAGGTAAACATGCAGGATGTCTATCATTCCAAGTCATGAGTATTGCTGTGGCTGGCTGTGTACACTATCTCTGCAAATCTATTGCTCTTTCACAAGAAAGCCAAGGCAGGACCCACATCAGAAGTTCTGTAGACAGCAGGCCCACTCTGGTACAAAGCACGGCAGGTCTGCGGAGTCCGGTCACATATTTCCCTTTCTCTTCTGAGCACTCAAGCCCCGATCCTTCTCTCACTCTCCTCCAGTTTCTCCCTTCAACACCTAACCTGACAGAATGCATCAGGCGCCTTGTCAAGATTTAGGAACAAATTAGTCCTCTTTTTGCTCTCTCCTTTCCATAAAGCCCTGGATACACTATCTCATTCATCTTTTTCTCACCTCCTGGAATATACAATTTGCTGTCCTACAACCCCCTCATGCATGGCTTCTCTTCATGCTACAGTACAGCAGGTAGCCAAAAAGAAAGACCACATGAAAACCTCCTTCCCTCATTACAAAAAACAAAAAGAAAGCCCTGAGAGGTGAGAACAAGTAGGAGAGCGAACAAGAGAGCAAATGAGAGCGTGAATGACTACAAAGGCAATTTCCAACAGGCCAAGTGTAATTATTCCTAAGGGAACACCTCAAGACACTTGACAAGCGGTCAAGCCTACAATGTCAGCTTACAATGAGATCACATATAAAAAGGATCTCTGAAACTCACATGCATTACACTGAACAAGAGAATTAAACACTCGTCTCCAAGTAATGCAGGATAAATGGCATAAAACAAAGTCTTTCTCACAGCAGGACAATTCAATAACATGAAGTTCCTTGAGCAGGAGTAGGAACAACACTCTCAAGTAAGTAGATGCACAAATCTTGCCACAGGTGAGGAACGGTGCTTACACTGGCTCAGAGAATCAAGCAACTTGCTCTGATCACCATTTCTGTCTTCTCTCTTGGATGATGCTCACAACTGCCCATTTGAAAAGCAACCAGGAGTCAGAGGGCCTTGTGACATGCTCCTGAAATGCCTTCCATTTGTTTCAGGCCACACACTCTCACACACACATACACACTCACTCTTTTAACCTGTGCTTGAGAACTCCTTGCAACTTTCAGCGACCCACATCGTTCAGCAGACTTTCTCTTTTCAGTCTTGGACATAAGACAATCTACATAATAGAATCCCCTTTAAAATACCAAGCTTCACCTCAAGCAAATTACCTGCTTCTGTCTCCCTTGTTTTCACTTGGGAGCGTTTAGATTACACTCCTCCGCTTTCACTGTCAGAAGGTGATCAGGCCAGGAATTCACATCTACACCATCCTAATCTGTAAAGGAAGACTGATAATTTTGTGCTGCTTGCCAGTCACTTAAGAGGTGTTATGCTATTTCTCAAGTATCATTTTACAAGATGCATCAACATGATTCTATTTGCCAGACTAAATATTCAGTCTAAAAATCTCCAAGGAGATTCTCAGTCTCATTTAGATAGGGAAAAAAAAATTTTTTCCTGGTACAATGGTAAACATTAGTTCCCTTAAAAAAAAAAAAAAGGAAAAAAAAAGGAGGCTGCAGAGTAGTACCTGATCTTTTCATTTTTAAATAAGCATGACAAAATCAAGCTAATACTTCCTTCTGATATAGCCCTTCACCAACAGATCATTCAAGTCTTTTACACATTTATTACAAATAAACTCACGTCTAACAAACATGAAGGAGCAAAGACTTCCTGAAGAGCCAGTCACAGTAAACAACCCCAAATGTGAAAGAAAACAAATCACTTCTGAGAAACATTTTTGGTTCCATTTCACAGCTAAACAAATAAGTTGTATAGCACCTTTTTTGATAAGCTACTAAAAGAGTTCTACTTTATGAGAGTTTTCTCCAAAGTTGCTGCATTTGGTAAATGATTTCATCACTAAAGAAAAAATCCATTAAGAGTCAGAGGGCTTATGATCAAGCTCAAATTTATTTGTAGCTTACAAAATTTTCATTTCTTCCTGTGTTTCATTAGATTCTGTGTGTACCTAGAAAATGGCAACTGTGCTATTTCTGTGGAGTTACAAGGGCCTACTTGGACCTTGCACACCCAAATAAAAGGCAGAGGTAAATATAAGTAAGAAAACATCCCTCGTCACTATCACTGTCTCAGGTGGACTGGACTTCTGCATGATCTCATGCTCCTTCTCTCCTCTTACCCTTCAGCTTTGTTTTCACCATACTTTAGAATGACCGAGTTAGAAACATCAGTGCAATAAGAAATCATAGCCTGGCAAAAGCCTACATCAAAATAATGAACTTAACCTGAAAACATTTACCAGTTAAATAGCTTTGAGAGACTAAAGCAATTAAGTGACAGCTAAAAATGTTAAAACTTAGGAGTCTCCAACAATTTGCTCAGTGATATTATTTCTTTTACAGAAATCACCGATGAGAACAGTCAAATTTTAATTTTGAACAGTGGCTTGGAGTAGACAAATGTGAATAAAGAGCTGCTGGCAACTACCAAGATCAAGTAATTAACACTTTTTCTTCTTTGAGATCCAAAGATCCTTGAGCAATTTGCTATCAATTCAGCCATACAACAGCATTGTGAGAGCATTTTGTTATACCCTCACTTGCTAGGTGGAAAAAAATAGTTGAAAAAAATGCTGACTTTCGTTAGTGACAATGAAGTCTACTACAGAGCCAGGAACCAACCCTATTCTGACTGCTAAGCCAACGCCTGATCTGACTTTACTGCCTCTCTGGATCAGAGATTATTCTTTGACTTGGAAACTCCCTTAGCACCACCACCATCTGTGGTTTTAGATACCAATGAACACATGGAAGACATCAAATATTTAAACACATTTCAACTGTTGGCAGTTTGAACTCCTAAGAATTGAGCCTGATTTCAAAGCTGCTTGAGCAGTATTGAAATGTCAAACTATGTTTCTGCAGTACAGGTGGAAAGAGCCACCTCTCAGCTCTTTGGAGACATTCCTGCAAGGCCAGTCCCGAGTTCCTGAGCTCGTGTGGGTGTCCAGCGCCGACATCAGACATTTTGAATATGCAATTTAATTTCCTGAAGTTGTTAGAGGGGAGGGAGAAGCTAAGGAAAGAATTTTCACATTCAAACAGAAACATATAGTGGAGAGAGAGGGGGGGAAAAAAAAGAGAAAGAATAAAATTAACCCTTCAGTACTTTTTTTACTCCACCATAAGGAGGTCAGGCTTTACTAAAACACAACACTCAACCCTGTCCTTAGCGAAGACTCCAACAATTATCTCCTTGAAGCCAAACTGGCTGCTGAAAACACCCACACATAGACATTACTGTCTTAAAGACTGAATAATATTTAACTGAAAACATTCTCCAGCACAAGTTTCCTTCTCTGTAACGCTAACAGCACTGCTCCATTTTGCCTGGGGCAGCCCTCAAAGTAGACTGTCAGTCTACTTTAAAGGGGAGGATGAGAGGCAACAGGGAGATTTTTACATAGACCACATGCATTTTCCACAAACAAACATTTTTTATTCCAACTTTCACTACCAGCAGCAAGTATGCTAAAATTTATTCTTGCAAGGAGCTTTCACACCCACTTATCACTTAACATAAGAAAAGGTGGCAGCAGCACTACAAAGGAACAGGAAACCCAAATACTACACTTGGTTCTGCAAAAACATTTCAGACTACCGGATACTTCCCCGGGCCAAGCAGGCATTCAGAACGCTCTGTGAATTGGAGTTGTGGTAGCATGTTTTAACAACTACCTACCACACGTTTGATTCTTGGCCATCAATCGTTTTTATCAAGCCATTACATGCTTTAAACGCCTGCTCTTAGTATTTATCAAGCAACAACGGAAGAACAGACCAGCCAAAGAGTTCCAGGTGTTGGTCCTGGGCCTGCTGATGACAGCAGCACTGAATTTGTGCCACCGTGAGCAAACAACTTCAATTTTCCCCACCTCTCTGGTTCTCCATTAAAGAAAGAAAGAAAAAAAAAAAAAAAAAGCTGAAACCAGGTATATCCAGGTCCCAGAGAATTCAACAACAGATTTCCAACAGCTTCACAGGGAGCTGGATTAGGCCCAGGCCCATAAATATCCTCAGCTCCCACTGAGATCAGGAAAACTCAGTACCTTAACAGGAGGCAGGAGCTTTTCAGAGTCTTAGCCTAATTCATAGGCAAGGGTTACTATTTTAGGAGTAAGCACTAATACGAAGAACTTGACATCCATCTAACTAACCTACAAAACAGTAAATATAGAAATTTTCACCTTACACATCAGAGAACAGCTTTGCCCAAGAAGAAATGAATGGTAAAGCTGTCTTAGGACAAATGACTTCGCTTCCAAATTATCTGCTCAGACTCAATACCAAACATTTTACTTAAGAACTCTCAATTGTGGTTAGTGTCATTTGGGTTTGGAGGGCAAAGGGGAAATACACTTTTCCATAGCCTCTTGGTATTATCTCAAAGAAGCGTCATTTGAAATTACACGTTGGTTGTAGTAAATTCTCTACTAATGTTTTATAGTTTCAGAAATAAATTTTTCTGGTTTAAGAAAACTCTCCTGTCTGGTTCTACAAATATTTTTCTCCACAATGACAAAAAGGAGGAACTATGACCAAAGCAAAATCAGGGAAACTATAAGAACAGCCAGAGCAAGTCAGACCAAAGACCCAGTCTACCAAGCCTCCTGTTTCCAAAGTTCAGTTCTACAGTCAGACACAAGAGAAACATCCTAAAATACCGTTTGTCTTCAGTAATCTCTTACAATTAGAGCTATACTAGTTTATTACCACGGTAACAATGAGAGAGGAAAACTTGCCCAAAAGGAATGGGATAAAGTACTACATTTTAACTGGTTATTTGAGACAAAAAGAGAGATCAAATCTCAGCACTAATATATTGTGCCACCCCCCACCCAAACAATATCTATTGTGAGCTAAAATGGGGTACTAGGCCGATCAGGAAACCACAAAACACAGTAGTACAGCAGCACAAAAACGAGAAAAAGCTTTCACCAGAAGAGCTGGTGGTCTGCACAGTTCACATGGTTCCACCACACACCATTTAATACAGTCACGCTACAGACACGGAAGCGACAGCCAACTGCACTACATATCTGAGTTTATTTTACTTCACAATTTAAACATAGCAGTGGACCAGCATCAATCAAGTAGTCTTCTCCATTCTCCAGAGCTCTCTCAGGGAGGCACGTAGTTATATACTAAAAATCCATTTGGTTTGGTTACAGAATCCAGAACCACAGACAAGCCATAACACACTTTCAGGAAAAGATGAGTGAAAAGAAAGCTTTAAATTATATTTAGACCACCAGAGAGCAATAAGATCTACTGTTATTTCCACAGAAAAGCAAATTCTGATCCACAAAAAGGTTCCAGCTTGAGCAGAAGTGCTATCTGAAAACCCACCACGAGTAAGCAACAGAGATCAATGTGCTGTAGAATATATAAAGAACATAGCTATTATCACATTGCACTAACAAAAGACTGAGAGGGGAAACAAAGCTAGTTCCATGCTAGTACAAAACAAAAGCAATTTAAACTTGATGGTAAGGTAGTGAGCAGAAATTTTCTTTCTCTGTTGAGCTGCAAATAAAACAATTCAAAGCACAAAATCTCTCAGGTGCTGAGAACTGAAGGCCTCATATAGCATCTGAAAGAGAAGACAGAGCTTCAATCCCCAGTTAGTAAGCAGCTTATACTTTCTGTCCCGCAAAGCGCACTACATTTTATAAAGGCTAGGAAAAACACCAAAATAACTTATTGCCTTCAAAATTCACTCCAATCTGAATGGAATTCCTGGACTTTCATCTATTCCTCAAGACAGGAGAAAAGGTTACACTAAAATGTCAAACCCCAAAGTCAAAACGTAATCCCAACTACTATTCATCTGCCAGCAGACGAGTCTCTTTTCCTCCAACAGCCTCAGTTACTGCTTGCAGTCTATGTGACTAGGGACAGCTAACGGTGTAAAACAAAACATTTTCTCCCCAAAGATTAAACCAGTTTTAAAAAGTAGCAAAAGTTTTAAAGCAAATAACTTCTATTTAGTGGCAAGAGCTGCAGCTCAGTTTTATCATCACATCCTGTTTGCACAGCACATGGTGCCCTAACACAGTGTACTGACACTACTACTTCTCCCCTTACGCTTTCACCTCTCTTCTATTCAGATGTAGGGTGCAAGTCAGCAGCTACAAGTATTCTCTTTTTTTAGCTATTATCCTTTCATTAAAGTAATAGGATTTCTTAATTTCCTTCTCCCTTCCCTTCCTCCCACACATACGCTTAGACAGACTTTAACAAGACTTTTCTTTCAGTCCTTGAAAACCACCAGATTGACAGCTCCAGTGAATTAAGCTGCCTCTTTGTCGGCAGAACAAGAGCAGCACCACAGGCAACCTCCAAACAAGCTCCCTCTATCCTCCTCTTCCCACCCCTCCAACTAGCAAGCATATCTAAATGCTGAACTTTGCACATGGCTCTATCATACCAGGGGGCCTTGTAAAGAGTCTCTGATAACACGGTTTGCCCAGACTATCTCACAGGGGACACTAACGGTGGAGCCCAATGTGACGGGAACATCGTAAGTCAGCACACTACCAGCAGGCAAGTGTGGCTGCATCCACCGTCCAGACAGTGCAAGAACTCTAAAATCATGAGAATGTTCTAAGTGCATTCAACTACACATTCAAATACTGACTGGCAAAGAAAACTTATTTTACTCAACACTCTGAAAGTATGCTGTATTGAGACAATTCTTAAAGTCACACTGGAAACTACAGAAAAGCTACATTAACTGAAAAAACAGAAAGACCAGAAAGATTAAATACCCTCAGTATCAGACAAAAGATGCAGATTTTATTTGCAAATTAATTCTACATATGGCATAAAGGCTACAGAAGACAGTTTCTGTCATTGTTACAGTACTAGCACTGTACTTCAACTTTGGAGAGTACTCGTCAGCTATGTTACCACCTAACAAGGTTGGGCAACAACTGGGGATCTAGACACTTTTCTCTCTTTAATTATGAGACAGAGATTATGTTCCACAAAACCCTCCATAATTAGCCTAGTACATGCTAATCTGTGATTCAGAATCAAGTTATAGTATGGTTTCTAAGCAGCGCCCAACTTCTGGTTCCTCCTCCACCCAGCTCTTTTGCAGTTTTTTTCATTTTTATCAAGGAAGTTCCTTCTTTCAGGAGGAAGGACTTTTGACTTCTGAACTTCTTGCAACTGTTTAAAAAAATATAAGCATTTCAATCAAATTGATCAAGAGCCAGGGTATTTTTGTAAAATGAACATGTATGCATACGTTTAAAAATTAGAAGTGCCTATTTCTTTAAGGGTTAAACAAAACCATAAGCAACTTTATATTTTCTCGTACCTCAGTCACAGCAAAACTAGAGAGTAACCAAGCTACACTGATACTCTCTTTACTTTCCTTTGACATCAGAAATAAAAGCAAGTTCAAAAGCTCATTAAAAGAGTTTATATAGAACACGTGCAACCGTAGCTATTAAACCACAGTGTCATGGATGCAATCTCTGCCATGGGAGTTTCTAAACCACTGACAGAATGCAAGAGTGTCTGCCAAAGGAAGGTGAGCACATTTGCTTTGTATCTCATGCTCTCTGCAAGCATCTGCTACAAACAGTCATTGAGATCCTGGCTGGTCAGGTTCAGGTCTATTCAGCTGGCCTGTCTACCAATATCAGTTAGAGTGGTTAGGGCCTCTGCTGTGAAACAAAATACACTGATCAACCCGTGCTTGAATAACCTCACCATTAGCCTCTGTGCTACTCTGTCATCCTTCAGCTGACAGCAAGGAGAGAGCCAACACTGGCTGCAGTGATACCAGACTACAGTGACAGTGAGCAGAGGGGATGGATCCCCACGCAATAAAATCTTCTAAATGGAGATAAGCTTTTGTAACACAAAGGGATAGCTATAATCAATCCTCACCAAAACATCTAGACACAGATGTACAACACGCAGAGTAAAACAGCAACAGTCATCAGGATATACATTCACGTCCATATTTTCTAAACTACACGGAAATAATCAAGAACTGCACTAAACAGATACTTAAGAAACAACCTAGCCAGTCACATTTAAGTAGTCATTATTGCATTGCACTCATTAAGAACATGGTATATTGCCAGAGCAGGCAACATTTCATAGTGCACCTATACAAAGGATGATACTTTCTATACTTGTAATGAAACCAAGATAAAAAATAAGCCAAGCAATTATACCATTTCTTATGACTGCGAAAGCAATTAGGAGTGGCAGGGAGAAACAAGTACAGTGCTCTGTCACTGCAGATGGGGAAGGAGTGGCATGGCACAAATGGACCTTTACGATATCATTTCCTTCCAGGGCCATTAATCACCCGGGACATCATTTGTTCTGTCAGCTATTAACCAGTTACCCCAATGCACAGATAACTTTATCAAGGTTAGACAGTGAGAGTCGTTACTAAACACTACAACATGCAATACAGAAGACCTTGTTTCCAAAGAATCCTTCCTACTATTTCCTTCTGCCGGGGGGGGGGGGGGAACACATTAGTGTATGTATTTAGCCATATGTAACACAGGAAAAAAATACGAGCAGAAAGTAGGAAAAGTCTCCAGCACATTAAAAAACATGATTTCAAAAAAAGAATAACTACATTGTTTACAGCAAAAATATTCAACACAAACCAGGTCTCTTAAAGCACTATTTTTTAGCCTGTTAGCACTCTCCAAAGGGGAGAAACTCCCTCAAAGTGCACTCATATCTGTAATATGGTCCAAGAGGGCAAACATGGAGCTGTGGTAACCACTTTTCTGAACAACCAGCTCAAGATTTAATATTCTGTCTCTGCTGCAGACATGTCTCATTCAAGTACTTTTTCTTTTTTGGCAGCTATACCATGAAAGATTCAGTTTTGCCAGGCTGTGCCTGGGGACCCAGGCTGAACATGCAAAACCAATGCGTTAAGAGTGGAAAGACTGAAGCCTGTCGACAAGGAGGAAGAAAAGCCCCTGAGGAGGGTGATGGAGGGAGAGAACAAGCTGCTGTCTTGGGGAGGAAGGACAGACTCCCATCCCTCCCAAGCGGGCATGACTCAGCACCCTGCCTAGACAAAACGAGACGCTTCATAAATCCTCTCTAACCCATCTCCGCAAGGAGAGGATCAAACAGCTCAACACGAACTGAACCTGCTTCCACGTTCTGGGCCAGGCTTTGCCAATATCTTTCCTAAAAATGCATTTAAATCGAGAAACACACACTTCCTCCACTCCGCGGACCAGAGTGCCAGGAGCCCCTGTGAGGTCAGTAAGCCGACAACCTGGTACGGCAGGACAGAGCAAGCTCCTGCTCTGCTCGTATCCTCGCTGGAACAGCCTCGGCACTGCAGTTAGGAGGAAAGAGAACTAAAAGTCACAGGATGAGGGAGATTTACACAAAATTAAATGACCTCCGCCCAACAAAACTCAAACGGTGTCATTCTGAAAGCCACTCAAAGTACGTGGTTCTCTTCCAAATCGGATTTCTCTCAGCAGAGGGAATACTAGCTAAGATTTGTGCAGTATTTGGACAGCATGGATGTACTAGCAGTTTCTGCTCTGATCCTATACAGGGCTGAACTCCTTCTGAAGAGAGCTAAATTCCACCAGGACAATTTCAAACCTTTGTCTGAGGACTGCTGAACTCAAAAACGAAGAGAGACGGAGAAGATAATCTGACAGAAGAGTGTTCCCCAGCACTACAGCACAGATGTGCCCAGCACAGGTGCTTATTTTATCTGCTTTTGTTTCCACATGCTCTCCTCCCTCATTTTCTTGGAACACGACAAAGAATGTCACCTTGCCAGGAAGCGCCAAATGCTGAGAGAAATAACACGTCCGGTCAGTATCATGGGACATAATGTCAGCTGACACTCCCCAAGTGCGGTACCTTAAGGTAGAGCAAGAGCTTTCAGCGGTCATCTCCGAAAACCTTTTCAGGTCAAACCTACATTCTAGAAGAAGCAGCCTGTGTGCCTAGATCTCCCAAGTCACGGCTCCTGAATCAGTAAAGAGACGTCAAACTAAGCCAGGTACACAAAGAACTTTCTCACACACCTTCTGCAATATCACAGATTGTACTAAAACAGGGATTGGTCTCCTGACCTCAGGAGAGGCCAACTTCTTGGCCTTGAAATGGGACCAAATAGACCCACGTCATTCCCAACATGTTTGTCCAAACTGTTCTTCAACATCTTAAGCAACGAATTCCACCACCTACCTAGACAATCACAGTATTCCTTCCAAATACATAGCATCCCTCCTTCTTGGCTGCTTTTTGTTCTACCCACAATGGAACTGGTGAACACACCGTTCCTTTTTTTTTTTTTTTCCCTCTCTCCCTCCTCCTCCCTACATCATCTAAAGATCCCTCTTTAACCTTCTCTTCTTCAGACTAAATTCAGACTGAATAACACCAGTATGATGCACCATATTTTCAAGACCTGTGATCATTGTTGCTGCTCTTTTCAACAACGCTCTCCAGCTGACCTGCCTTTTCCTTAAATGTAGTATCCAAAAATGAAGGCAGTAGGTAAGACTACTCCAGCAGTAGTCTTATCAGAGCTGAGCAGAATGAAAGCATTACTTCATGCACCCTGAAGGCTATATTCCAATATATGCATCCCAAGATGACATTTGCCTTTTATCTTTTGGCAACACTGTCAACTCGTATTCAGCTTGAGACCTACAAAAGAATCCAGATCTTCCTCTAGAACGTTGCTACCTGACTAGGCTTATTTTTATGCTTCCTTGCCACACCTCAAATTAAACAGGTTGTGGTAAGGGACGTACCAGACGGAGGATGCAAATTTCCTGAATCTATGGTAAATGATTGTTAGATTATGAAAGAGACTCACTATGAAAGCAGTGATTGTTAGTCAATCACTTCTGCTGCCGAGTGGCTGTGCTTTGCATTCCCATGAAATAGTTCTTGTTCTGCAAGCATAATACAGCAAACTTTTTATGAGAGGGATGCCTATCAATGAGTGCTCTTAGCTATTAAGAAAAAGCACATATTACCAGTTCTTCTCGGATGCACAGAAAACTCTCCTCTACAGGAAAAGGGAGCAGGAATCAGAAATATATTGAACTCTTTTCCTCCAAAAAATATGGGGGGGGGTTGCTGCTACCCTTGACACATTTCCATGGTTTATTATAATTTCTACCATTCAGCTAGCTGTTAGGTTTGCTAGAGCTAATGTCAAAGAAATGTATCCAACAATCCTCCTCCCAGTTACTTCTTGTGATACAGAATTCAGACTAACACAAGCACAATGGGAGCTATTGATCAATGCATGTACATTTTATTTTTATGGCTTTTAAGATCATAAAAGCCAACTGGCACAAGTCAAGCATTTAAGAAAAGTAGTATTTAGGGGGTTTTTTTGGTGGAGGATTAAGGTTAAAGAAAATCTCCTGAGCTCTTTCTGGAAAAAATATGTAATATAATTCATGGCCTGCTATATAAAGAACAGTTTAATTTAGTAGCTTCAAATCAGAATTATTCTTAAACCAATCTTAAAACCCAGGTTTAGACTCTTTTGCATAGACCATGGTGCAAAAAAAAAAAAAAAAAAAAAAAAAAAAAAAAAAGAGGCCACAAAAAGTTTAAAAGAGAAAAAAAACATACAGATCTACAGCACTGACAGTAGTATTTACCCCTATTTTATTGTTGATTTAATAAATAGTGGGTTCTAGCACATGCTAAAAGAGGGCTTAACTGCCTATCACAGAAACAAAATGAGAAGATGAAGGCTGAAGAATTAATTTAGCTTAAGAAAACACCATGAGGAAGATTGACGTGAACAGAGGAATTTAAACTACCCATGCAAATACTTTGGTAGGGAAAAAAAACAGTAGACGCTTTGTGCAACAGATTGATCTCCTATTGGCATAAAAATAGCTTTATTAAAACTCAATAGAAAAAAAAGAAAAAAAGCCATAATGACCTGTCAAATCCAAGTGGTCTTCAGTAAAACTGATACATGCTCCAACAGGAGTTATACACTCAAAGAAAATTCTTTTGGTTTTTGCAAATGGATGTACAAGAACTGCTGAAGTGGTGCAGACAGCAACTCAAGAACATGGTCTAAAGTTTGACAACAATCTTCGGCACTGGGTAGCACCTAGAAATCCAGCCAAGATCAACAGGCCTCAGTTTCATGTGTGTCAGCCAGTGCAATCAGTTTGTCATGGACGGTTTTTCAGAGACAGAAGACAATTAGACTTGTTCATTACAGAGCACAGCAACCAGACTTTACCAGAAGGAGATCTTGATTACCTTGCTTCTATCTTTTTCTTTTTGGGCAGAATTAGATTTTCTCAGAATTTGTAGTTTCCTTCAGAAGTTGTTCCTCCCAGCCCCACTCTACCTTTATGAAAAACATAGCACAATAAAATCTGGCCATAAATAAGGTGCACATTTCTTCTGTCTGTCAAACTGTAGGATTTATCATTACATAGATTACATCTTGAGGCAAATGTTCAACTCATTTGCTATTCATTTTCTACATAGTATTAAGAGGAAATTCTGACTCATTATGTGTATGACTACCCAGAAAGGCTACCATACTAACATGTGGACCTATGAGTTGCCCATGTGAGTGCTCCTACCCTAAATAACTGTAAGAGTAGCTTCTCACTCAGAGTGGGGTGACTTTAAATTACCTCTTGGATGAAGCAAATATTCACCTCCCCTTACATCATGGTAACTTGCTCATGCTGCCATAATCTTACTGTCTCGAGTCCCCATGGCTCCCAAATGAGACAACATTAACTGATGATATGCAGAATAACTATCAAGGAAATAGAAGCCTTTTATAGAGAATCCAGTCATTTAGTGATGTGCAACCATTTACAATCTGAACTGGTGCCAAACACATATAACTCATTTTTGAAAGAGATATATGCAATTCTTTTTACTACTGCCACCACACCTCCTCATATGCACAACCACGTAAGTCTTCTTCCTTGCAACATCCAGAAAGGCCTGGCAGTACATCTACGTGTACTTTTTTACAATAGGTTAAAAAAACATATAGATATAGGTATCTAAGAGTCTTCACCACAGCCTGCAGCTCACATCATAGTTCTGCCATCTGTGTAATAGAATGGGGCATCCCCATTTTCCTAACCTTGCATTAGTGCTCACACAGCTGCACTGCGATGATCATTTCAGCGTCAATGTGAAGAGCAGGGAACTGACCGGACTGGACACTTTTGACAACTGCATAATCACTAAAATCAGCTCAAGACAGAGAAAGAGACCAAACAGCTGGAAGGAGGAGTAACTATTCCTTTCAGCAGTGGTAAGGACACAAGACAACATCAAAACTACAACTTTACTCCACAGGCTCCTAAATTCTCAGTGAGGAGCCTCTAGAAACCCAATTCTTTACAGGCTATAGGTGCTCTATATATTTTTTCAATACTAATTACCAAAAGTTTTGATACTACACCACCACCTTGATGGAGCTGAACATGAAGACTCACAGGAAAATCTGCTTCCCAGCAACTAAATATTTGTTTGCCACAGTCCCATAATGGGCCCTACTCGCATAAGTTCACTTGCAGCACAAACGGTAGCAAGAAGATAATACTAAATTCAACACAAAGCACGATGACCTAGCAGCTTTCACTCAAAAGCAAGAGGGGACAATCTGGCAATAGCAGCTTCTTACATTGCCTCCTCACTAACAAATACCCGAGGCGATAAGAAGCCTGTGCTGAACACACTGCTCCATGCACAACAACTCGATCCCATATCATGCCTCTCAGAAGGCCCACGGGTAGTAGTAAGGCTAAGACAGGGACTCTTCTCCCTGATGAAATGGCACTGATGTGCAAAAAGGTGCGAAGACGTCTAGCTCCATGGACAGCTTACATAGGAAGGAGATGCTGGGTGGAACTGAAAGCCAGTGGGGGAAGCAGAGACCAGAACCAAAGACTCACTTCATCCCAAAGTAATACCTTCACTACAAGCGTGGCACACAGGGTGACAACCTTGGCACCAAAACGCTCACATTTCTTTCTACACAGTGACAGGTTCAGCCAGAGATTCACAGCTAGCCTGGCCTGCTCTACAGGTTCAGTCTCCCTTGGGAGACTGCAGGTGCAGGTTTCAACCCAGGTTCTCCACTTCCCAGGCAAGTGTTCTACCCTCTAGGTCACAAGTCCCAAACTGCAGGCCACAGACCACCGATGCTTTACAACAGGCCCGTGAAACCATGCTATGGTTACCACCTTTCCACTCAGAAACCTGGAAGAGATTCGGAAGCATTAAGGGTTGTAGTGGGCTGTAACCCCGCATTTTGGGAACCACTGGTCTGGGCCATAACATGGAGGCAGGTATCACTAGAGCTACGCACTTTCTCCTCCTCAGGTTACATTGGAAAGGCGAAGTCAAGGCTGTTATGCTCAATGAGGAATACAACTCTGGTAGGGTATATCTAGTGGGCCAAAGAGAGAACCCTAACTAGCAGGTGAGCACCAAAGGCTTTGATACAAGGAAAAATAACTTGTGAATCCAAAGCTTAGCCAGGAGTGCCAGGAGTTTAGGCAGGAAGGTAGCAGCTCCAGTAACACACATTACCAAAGCTTTACACAGCAAAACAAAGACTAAAACCTAAAAAGAAAAAAGAAGAAAAAAAGAAAAGAAGAAGAAGAAACCTACACTTTCCTGTCACAAAATGACAAAACATTAAGAACAATTTAGATACTAAAATTTAACAGAGAAATCTATCAAAATCCAACTTCAGTTAGGCTTTAAATACCTTCCTTGTCTTTGGATCCAGTTTCAAGGAACCTGCGTGGTCTTTGTGGAGCAGAAAACTGGAGACAGGCCTGCCTAAGCCCCAGAGGAGCACTTTAATCACTGGGTCACTCACGCTCGCTCATGTCTCATTTCAATCAAGACAATATAACAACATTTCAGCTTAGGAGTGCTACTGGAGACAACACCAGAAATCACTCTTTAAAAAGCACTTCAGCAGTTAGACCTTCTCTCAGAAGACAGCTCAAAGTGATTTTGAAATGTCTTTCCCTCTTCCCTTTATGACAGCAGCGCTTCACATTAAACCTAGCTGCACTGGCAGACTGCAAAAAATGAAGAGTTTTCTTACTCCAACAATATTCCTGGTTTAAAAATAGTGGTACTTCAGGAATTCATTAGGAGTCTTCTGTTACTTTCCTGGGTTATATAACTGCTTCACTGCAAACCCATACAAACAAAACTGAACTTTGCAGTCATCCAGAAAGTATATCCCTAGGCAACAGGCAAATAAATTCCAAGTAACAGTCACCATAAAACACAGAGTAGACAGACAGACACATAGTCCACGGTAATGCATGAATCACTGTACAGGAATGAGTACGCTTGCCTTATTTCCTATCATGCACAAAGTTTGTGGTAAGATGTATGTTGAGCTTGGCATTACTTTTTCTACAGCAATAAAAGTTCAGAAAGTCAGAATGAATCAAGTAAATATTACATATAAAACACTCGAAATCTTTGCCTGAATGAACGTGATCTCCCACTGATGTCAATGAAAGTTGCCTGGATGGAAACTAGAATATCCAAGACTTCAGCGCAACTTGCTCCAACAGCTGTGCCAGCCTTTAACTTGACACTTAACTTCTTCAAACAGGGTAATAATAAATGCTCCAAAAAAATCAAAGCCTGACTGAACAGAGGTGGCTACCCAATGTCTGTAAGTGCTATTCAAAAGAGCTTAGTTTGTACTGCAAGAGGTGCTGGAGGAAATACAGAATGAGGCAGTCTAATTTTCATCAAGAAATCCGGAAAGCGTAGCAAGAAATGCTACAGGGCCATTTTCACATCACTGCCAGGATATAAAACTACTAATAAATCTGTGCAGTACATGAATAAGTTGCGGATCCATGATATGAAATACAAGTATAAGGAAGTTCTGAAGTGTGGAAAACGAAGCAAACCACCTAGTCAGAAACAGAAACAAGGACAGCAGAGGGGAAAAAGCCAGTTTTTGAGATTCCTGTGCTTTAGAAATTAGAGCACTTAATACCAATAATGAAAGACAAATTACTAGGAAAGAGTATGTACTTTCTAAGATTACCCTCAGTTTGATGTCATGAAATCCAAACTGCACAAAACTTCATGAGGGGTTTTTAAGGGTTACTAGAAGTCAAAGTGTATTTTTGAGTGCCATAAAAACTAACCAAAACCATCTTTTAGGTATGTACAAAACTCAGCATCAATCATTTGGAAGTATTTGTCTGGAGAACCACATGAAACTTAGAGAGACCTTAAAACAGAACTTCTGTTTTTTTCTGTACTTAAAAGAAAGCACTGGTAAGTTTTGCTGAAGCTTGACACAGAGGACACCAGTGCCAAGCTAATACAAAAGCTTCTGTCACTTTCTCAAAATTGTTTTCAGTTTCTTCTGCCTCCTTCATCTTTACAGAAAACAGACAGTGCTGCCAACAGTTCTACACAACAACGTGTTCTGTGGTCAAGAAACTGCAAAATACAGGGCTTGGTGGTTTTAGTACGAAATGCTTTAATAAAGCGTATTTGCAGCTTGGCAAAATATATTTTGGAAGGTCTGAACAAAGTTCAGAGAAACTAGGAGTTATTTAAAAATATATTCAATTATCAAATGCATTTCAAATACCTGTTATACACGTTCTGTCCAATTGGAATAAATAAGGAAAAGCTATTGTTCAGTATCAGAAGCGACAATGCTTGTGTCACAAGACCTTGGACCTATGCAAAGCTTACAATTCTAATTAAATAATAAAATTGATTGTGCAACATACAGCACACATGAGCATATATACTCAGAGCCGGAGGTAAAGGCTATTTACAGCTCATCAAACCAACCTTTACCTCCGGGAGTACAGGCAATACACACAGCGGCTAGGCATGCCCTTCAGTCACCGCTCACGCCTCCCAGGCGAGCGCCAAGCTCGCTCGGGGGCTTTGTACGCACCAACTTAAAGCGTTTTTCTCCGAAGGGAGAAAAGGAAACTTATTCCAACCCACTCGACTCTCCTTAACGGCAACAACTCGGCTTCAGCTCCGGGTCCCCGCCAGGCCTGCGCAGGGTCCAGGCGAGGCCGCTTCTCCCCCCAACCTAGCGAGCTGCCGAGACGCGATGGGCGGGTGCTCGAAGGGAGCGCGCCCGGCAGGTGCGCGCCGCGCGCCCGGCCGCAGCCCCCGGCCGCAGCCCCCGGCCGCAGCCCCCGGCCGCAGCCCCCGGGGGCCCCGCGCGCCGCCGCCCGCCGCCGCCACCCGCCGCCGGCGCGAAGCCCCCGGCGGGGCAGAGCCCCGGCGCAGGCCCCGCGGCCGCCCAACGGCCGCCCCCCCGCGGCGGGAGCCGCCTCCTCACCGGCACAGCTCCGCGAAGGCCTGGAAGTTCAGCTTCCTGATCTTCTTCTCGCTGAGCCAGTAGCCCACCCGCTTCCCCTTGAGGAAGGTCTGCATGGTGCGGATCGGACCGGATCGGCGCGGCGCCGCGGGGCGCCCGCCGCGGGCCACCTGCCCGGCGGCTCCTCGCGCTGGGGCTCCGCGCAGCCACGGCTGCAGGCGAAAAGGGACGAGACAAGAAAGGAAGAGAATCAGGCGCTGCCGCCGCCGGCCCCGGCGCTGCCCCGCTCCGCGCGGCCGGACGCGGCGAGCAGCCCCGGCAGGCCCCGCTCGGCCGCCGCTGCCCGCGCGAGCCCGCCCGCCGCCCGCGCCGGGGCCGCCGGCCGAGCCGGCAACGCCGCCGCCGCCCGCCCGCCGCAGCCCGCGCCGCGCCGCGCCGCCCGCCCGCCCGCACGGTCGGTCGGTCGGTCGGTCGGACGGACCCCGGGGCCGGCTCGCCTCCGCGCCCGCGCCGCCGCCGCCGCTGCTGCTGCTGCGCGGCCGCGGTGCTGCTCTGCCGCCGCTCAGCTCCCCATTTGCCCGCTATTCGCGGCCGCCTCCACTTCCTCCTCCTCCTCCTCCCCCGGCTCGTCTCCTCCTCTCCCCGCTCCCAGCCCGCACCACAGGGGCGGGCGGGTGGGTGGGCGCGCGAGGCCGGGACACACCCGCCCCGCCGCCGCCGCCCCGCTCCCACCGAGCGGCCTCGCCCGCGCCGCGCCGCCGCCGCCCGCCTGCACCGCCGCGGCGCCGCCGGCAGGGGGCGGCCCGGGGCGCGCCGCCGCCTTAAAGCCGCAGCGCCGCTTTTCCGGGCTGCGGCCGCCCCCCCCTCGCCGCCCCCCTCACCTCAGCGCCCGCGCCCGCGCCGCGGCGTTCCCGGGGCCTCCCGGAGCTGCCGGCGGCAGCCCGGAGCCCGAGGGCGGGCGGGGGCGAGACCTGCCCCGCCGCCGCCGCCGCCGCCCCCCCCCCCGGAGGGGTCCGGGCCGGGCGCCTGCAGCGCGCCGCCGCTGGGGCCCAGGGACGGGCCGCGCAGCTTTGCTCTCCGAAGGAAAAACAGTTCCTCGAGCTGGCTACGTTTTCTGTTAGAGCCGCTAAAATGGCTATTCGGTAAAAGGGTGTACGTTTTTCACAGAGAACGTGCTTCAGTAAGAAGAGTTCTCACTGCAAAACTGTCTTCCACCAGCGTTTGGCAAATATCCCGAAGGATTTAAACAGAATTTTCAACAAAAGCCTTTTTTCCTTTTTTTTTTTTTTTTTTTTTTCCCAGGATGCAGGAGAAGAGGTGATGATTTGCCAGCATGAGCTGTCATTCTCCTTCTTGGATTCTGCACTCCTAAATACAGAGACAGCTGTTCTGTGTTTTATTTCTGATGAAAAAAAAGGCAGCACGAATCACTGCGGTATCTCACAGCTCAAGGATAATTTCCCCATTTTTGTTTCTTCCTTTCAGTCTGAAATGAGCATCACGCAACGTGAAAACCTGTTTCTCGCCCTCTGGGGATGGCACAGCGCAGCGTTCGGGTAGCCGTTCCCTTCGAGGAGAAGCGCGCTGAGCCGCGGCGCGGGCGCTGCTCCGAGGCTGGCGCCCCGCGACCCGGGCTCTGCAGCACCGCACCGCACCGCACCGCACCGCACCGCACCGCAGAGCCCTGTGCAGCTACACCC
Organism: Rhea pennata; assembly: GCF_028389875.1. Classification (NCBI taxonomy): domain Eukaryota; kingdom Metazoa; phylum Chordata; class Aves; order Rheiformes; family Rheidae; genus Rhea; species Rhea pennata. The sequence continues at coordinate 53,296,950 of NC_084667.1, forward strand.
GGGCGGTTAGCGCTGCTGACTCACGCCGCCACCATGGATGTGGCTGAATAATTTCAACCTAGTATCAGAGGAGTGGTCCAAGCATCTGTCCGAAGGCTTTCCCGATTTTAACCCTTCTTTCCTTAAAAGAGACGAAAGGGGTCATTGGCCTGGGGAACAGGCAGGGACCATTTTACTTTCCTTTTGCTATTTACATTAACAGTGAAGTCACCTTAAACCAGGGTATGTTTGAACACAGGCAGGGAGTGGAACCACCTACAAAGAGCTCCCACTTAGGCTTCTGGAAAATGTAAAATAATGATACTTCTCTGTTTATGGTGCCTTGCTGGAGTAAATACGTTTACTTTTCTCCTTCATCTAGGCATCTTAAATTATTTGCCACTGATACAGTATAACCTCTGTTTTTCAGAGAACTTTTTATCTGAATCAAATTCATACTTTTTTGCACAGTTCAATAATTATTGTAAATACGATTAGCAAATGCACTTTGATACCATAGTTTCTGCAGAAAAAAATTTCACTGACATTTAAAAAATTGACAGAAGCACAGTAACTTCAGAAAGAAATGTAACTTTAAAAGGTCCAAATAGAAGACTTTATCAAACATTATCAAAATTAAGTAGGAATCCTGAAGTAATTTGTTTTGACTTTCCTGTCTTAAACTGTTTCACTTTGTTAATAGCAGTGCTTCATTTCAGCTATCATTTCATTTGACTTAAATTAAGCAGTTCACTAAAATTCAGCATTAGTGTGTTAAACTCAAAATTTGTGTTTATATCATAATGGAACATGGATGTATTAAAACATGACGTTATTGAAACCATCTTTCTAAATGATTTTCTTCTGAGAGTTCTTTTTTTCAAGATATGTCATAGTTTCAGACCAATCTGAAACACAGATTGCAGAGGCAGAAAGATTTATGAGCTTCTTTCCAGAAATGGGAGAGCAGGTTTTCAGCAGTGTTGAGCATTCTTGGCTCCTGTGGAAGTAAAGCACAGGAGTGAAAAAGGAGGAATTTGCTTTGCTCTAGTGCAGGCAAAATTGAATGACATATATCAGAGGTGAGATTTAACCTGAGGAAGGAGAAACCTGGTAAATCGCTTCCTTTTAGACTGCCAGATCTTGACCCTGGCACGATTTCAGTGGTGGGAAAGATTTTTTATCTAGTGTGCACTGTACTGCACTTTGCAGCATGATGTTGCTAAATACATTACAACCCTCTGTTTACATTGCAGAGCCAGTTCAAGCAATGCCAAACCTGTGACCACATGAAGCCCCAGGGTAATGTTTACCCTATTCCTGATCAGGAACAAGGTTGAGTATTCCTGTGATTTTCTATGTCCTGATGTTGTGAGCTGCAGCTCCTGAGTTGCTTCATACTAATTAAGGGGGTGAAGGGTGATTAAGATCTTGAGCCCTCCAGCAAATCAGAACTATCTTCACCTTCATCTTAGCTTCAGCTGCGGTCAAAGCAGGTTTCCCTTGTTTACCTAGAACTTCTCACACCTCTTATTCCAACCCTTTTGACAAATACAGGTACTAAAAGAGGTTGGGCACTTGCAATGTGATAAAAGTTAATGAAGTTCCATGAAAGTTGATTTTGGAATAAGGTGAGGCATTTCTATTCATTTCATTAGGGTTACTGAAATGTATTTCCTTACTGAATGATTATTAAGAACAATTTTCTCAGCACCTAGCAAAAGTCATGATAGGATCTTTTGCAATGAGTGGAAAGAAGATGGTGATTTTCTTTCCTTGGAGTTTGGCTTTCTATATTTTATTTCAAAAGGCCTTGATTTCCGTGGGAGAGGTGCTGCTCTGTTGTGGATAGGCAGGAGGAAAGGCTGAGCCCTCTGTATTAGGACAGGCCTCCCACGTTTCCAGCAGATCCTATGCCATGTCAGGTCGCGTGCTAACACGGTGCTGCTGGAATGGGTCTAAAGGTGTGAGGGAGCACGAAACCCCCCCCCCCACACAGACAGTAACATGCTGCAGCGCTGCGCCACACCACTGCCTCTTCACGGCTCTGAGAGATGTAGAGAAAAGCCCCGGTGCCATACAGCATCTAGAACATGACAGATCATCGCTGTGGTGAGGCAGCGGGAAAGAAAGGCAGAAAAGCTGATGGTAGGCTAACATTTCCTCATGTTTCTGCTGCATCTACACCTCATTCATCACTGGAAGATTCATAAAAAAGGTCGAGTTTGACTTCTTTTCACCGTGGTTCAGTGGAGGATGCAAGTCGGGGATGCAGAGCTTCTTCAGTTTGTGGTTGTTTTTTGCCTAACTTGTGGTAAAACACACTGTAGAATATCAGCTGTTGTCTGGAAACGTTTCCAACTGTATTTCTTCGGACTAGAAGCTTTTAAATGATAAATCAATGAAAATACTGACAAATGAAAGCTCATTTCCGTGTTTTCAGTCAATCACAAAGCTAACTCCAAAAGGAAAAGCTTTGGCCAGCCTCTGTAGGATTCCTTTGCCATCCTCGGTGGCAAAAGAGAGGCCCCTCTAGTGGCTAATTCAGCCCAACTTCATTTTTCTGAATGAACCATTGTCCACAGAGGCAGCACAACAGGATTAGCCTCATTGACCTGAAATCACACTGTCATTCTACAGTCAGTTAAATTGGACACTGTTGCTGAAAGAAGCGGTCCCTCCAAAAACTGCCACTTGTTCTCACCTTGTGCCATGCCTCCCGTTACAACAGTGCGAGTGCTCACGTGGCCTTGCAGGGAACAGGCTTGGGGAGCTGATCTAGACTAAAATCTAACTCAGAAAGTAGACAACGTTTTAGTCTTAATCCAAACTCATTCTCCAGTTTGGATTCACTATGTTGCTTTCTACCTGCTTATGGTGGTACAAGGCAAGAGGCAGTGAAGGGGATGGAACAGGAGACCAGTTAGGCATGAGGAGAACACACAGCCAGAGCCACCACTTTTGGTGGCAGTGCCACCTTACAGCAGTAGAAGACAATGGTGAATGCCTTATGTCCACCCATGTGTCTATTCTCGTATTCTCCACATAATCCATGTGGTTTATGCTGCAGTATTTTGATCTCATAAAGGAAGGAAGGATCACGGAGGACTGGTTCAAACCCATCAGTGTATCTAGAATCTTGTGGAGAGCAGAATAGGGAATTCAGCTGCAAGGGCTCAACAACCTTTCAAAAAAGGGTAATTACACTGGTTAGGCAGCTAAACAGATCTGTGTGGCCCAGTGAAGTGCTATTCAGGGAGGCCCAAGCTAACTCTCACCAGCCACAACAGAGCACTACACCCATCACACTGCTTGCACAGCAAACTCTTACATTCTATCATGAAAATACTATGGATAACTGTGTTTTTTTGAAAAAAAGGAAATCACTGTTATGGGTAGGCAGTTCTTCATGTTTTATTTCACGTATAGCTCAATAGTATGGCCGTTGTGAGCCCTGAAGAATGTACAAATTGCAGAAAATTAAGAAAGGGCCTGGCTGCTGAGTTTGGTCACTCAGCTTGTAGCACTTTGGATGCAGACCTTGTATTTGACCTCATAAGCCCAGGAAAGCATATAATCAGTGAACAAAGAATTTAAAAACACAGAATATATGCAGCCAAGATGCAAAAGATGAAGAAGTCTGGATTAAGGCCTCATCTCATGTACCAATGTAATGATGTCAGTAAGAGTAGATTTTTTAAATTACATTTATTAGTCAAATCATCAGTGCAGATACAGATTGCTGTAGCTCTCTTGCCTTCTATTATGGAAATACATTACATGGAAGTAAAGCGCTTAGAAATTCTTTTATGCTAGTATAAATACAGCCATACATGGAGAGCTTTATTTGCCTGATTGCTTCAGCATACTTGAAATGGTTCAAATGATGTGTGTAAGCCAGTCTTGGGAAACTTACTATTCTCTGAAGAATTTGGGTGACATGACAACACATTTGGCTTGGACTGAGAACTGGATAAGGATTAGGTTAGACTGAGGCCTGCTCTACCTTCAGTTTTCATACTAATGGAATTACTTGGATCATAGGTGTCTCTTCTTTTTTTGATCAGGTAGTTTTAAGTACATATGACAACACCAGGTAGCATGCTGCTAGCAAAACCAGCTACCCTTTTGCAAAAACTATCAGTCATACGGGTTTTTCTTTTTTTTTGACTTGCTAGAATTAATCTTTTTTTAAAATGATATAACTAGTTTCAGAACGATGACTGCAAGACAATAAGACTGACATAGATATATACCTCTTACATATAAACTGACCTGGAAATATGAGACTCTGACCACTATTATCCCGTGTTCCGCTGGCTTGCATCTGTCTTCGTCTCTTGGGTTAACAGTGCACCGTTCCAAATCATCTAAAGCACATGTCCCTATTCCAGCAGTCCTCAGCTCCCAAGAGTTGTTTGCGGCAGCAGTTAAAACTTCTAAACTGCTAAATCTGAGCAAACAGGAAGGATAAACTCTGGGGTTGCCAACAGTGCATCACTTGCACTTTCTTCTCAGCCTTAGGCCTCTGAAGATTGAGGACCCTTTTCCTGTTTTGTTTAAACGCTTCCTTACAGTTCACTGAAAGTTCACAGGCCACAAGTCTCACACAAGCGTTGTACTGTATGATTTCTCGTGGTCACATCAGGTGACACTGACTTTTTTTGCTGTCTGGGAAGAACAGCGAGTTTCATCTTTTAAGAAGCTCACAGAATGTGAAGACTTAGAAGTGGCAAAAACAATAGATACAGAAAAGCATTTCCAGAGTCCGTGCCAACGCCATTCCAAAACCATTTAGCTGCAGCATATTAAGAAGAAAAACAACAATTCATCTGACAGTATCTCCAGCATATGAGCATTTTGTGAAAAGACAGATACCATTTTTGCCTATGAAGCTCTCACAGAGGCTTTGTTTTTTCAACAAGAGGTAGAAATGTCTTTGGAAACAACCCTAATCCTAACCAAAAGGAGCTTTCTCTAGACAGCCAAGAGTTCCTTAGGACATGCCACAGCTATTCAGACAGTTAACTAAAGATGCTAGTAGGAGGCATTCTGGAGACACAGTTGGGAAAACTCTGCTATGAACTAGGTGCTTTTTTTTTTTTTTTTTTTTTTTTTCCGTGCTTGCAAACCTTAAGAACCAATGGTGCAGTGACCCGCCTCCTACTTACTACTGCACTGCAGGCAAGGATATTGTGTCTTGCTCTGTCAGTCATCCCCTTCTTTGGCTTTCTGTCACTCGGGGTGCATTTGGAAATGTTACCTAACCTCAATATGCAGTGACCAAAAGGAGATTTTCTCCTTCTCACCAGAATACCAATTTCATATCCAAAGACTAAACTACACATATATCTCTTCCCCATGTTATCAACATCCTGCCCTGTAATGTCCTATTCCTACCTCCTCCTACATGCAGCCCTTCTAAAGGAAGAGGAAGGTCATTTAGAGAAGAATCAGAAATTCAGGAGAGAAGCAACTTACAAAAAACAGGAGATGAGCAGCTGCAGTGGAAAAGGAAAGCAAAAATTGAAGTGCTGGAATAGTCAAGTGAGCCCACAATTTGGCTATATGGTCTGAGCTTTTACTAGATACTCAGGCTTGTTATTTGAGCAAGATATATAGCTCATTTAAGATTACAAACTTTCAGCCATTTTTAATTCCCTAGGTCCTCTAAGACACCTGCAGTTGCACAAATGATAAATTCCTTTACATTTATTTGTTGCAACATTCTGTGCTGTTAAACTTATCATCTCACACATTCAGTGCCTGTCAATCTGTAAATTAAACCTAGACAAAGAGAGAACTATAATGTGGGACATGTTACAACGCCATAGCATCATCTTGGGGCTGTCTGGACAGGGAGTACTCCCTAACCTCTGCTCTCACAGCTCAGAAGACACTTCCCTAGTGGTTCTCTGCCTCTCGGAACAGCACCTCATATTGATATACCTCAAATACATGGACAGTCTGCAGAGTTCAACATACAATTCCTGTGCTGCCTTTTGAGAATCTCCCATCTCTCAGGGCTTCCTGCAAAAAAACCAAAAAAACAAACAAACAGGAAAAAAATACCCCAAACTGTTAGTACTTGTGGCTTGCTTTTCTGGTATGAACTCTGAAGAAGGCTTTTCACACTGAAGTAAAGTTTGTAGCAACTTGTGCCTGTGAAGTTTCCCCACGTGAGCTCACACTGCAGCTTTTCTCTCCATGGGGGCACAGTCTCCTCTATCTGAGTGTCAGCTTTCACAACATACATAGAAATCCAGTATCTTAAAGAGTTCTAACCTTCTGCATATCACTTGACTGTCAAACAAATTTAGGTACACATACACTCTCTCTCTTTACTTATTCAGGGAAACAGTCAAAAACTAAGATGAGGTTAAGACGAATGACATTTCTTAACTTTAGCACTTCGTACAGATTCTTTCTGTACCAGTTGCTCAGAGCCTACGAAGTGAGATCCTTGTTCAAACTGAGAGGAGAAAATGGAGAAGGAGTGAAGCACAGAAAACTGGAGGAAAGAACTCATGCTACCAGTTAGATAGAGGAAAACTCAGGATGTGCTGAGGACACAAAAGTGTCTCTACCACAGAACAAAAAAGAGCCCTTGTGCCAGAGGGTACCAGATATGGTGCAGAGGCAGATAAGTTATGCAAGAACACAGTTGCTTTGTGTTCACAAAGACTGTTTAGCTAAGGCCTGTCTTGCACTGTCATTCTGTGTGCCAAATTAATAATGGTTTTGTATTGCTGGACAGATGCACTCTTGCAGAGAAACTGAGTTGGACACAACTGTCCCAAATAGTATCCACTCCTAATAAAATAAGCTCATAAACGCATTTACCTTTTGCATCATGGTCTTTATTTAAATTATCTTAGTTCATTGTCTATTGTAGCTTCCTACCCATGATCCTGCTCTGCAGTCCTGATCCTTGATGAACAGGAAATTTTAGTACAGGTATCTTGTCTGTCAAAAAACTTAAAACAACTTGTGCCCCTGCACCCCAGGCATCACTAAAATGTTCTTATTTTCACATACAAAATGCAAAACACCGCAACAATCTTCCTCATTAAACCACCATCCTTGTTACGATACTCTCATTTTTTAATCTCATAAGCACGCAAGCTGAAGTCAGTTTACAGATACTTGAGTTAAACAGTTCTCCTCTCTAGAAAGTGGTTTCATAAGCCAGAAAAGTGGAAGTTAGCCAGGATCTCCTCAGGATAAAACTGACAGTGGTTTCAGGTGAATTTTTGGCTACTATGTAATAAAGCTCATGAAACTGCTTAGGCATTGACTAGGACTTGTATGATCATGTTTCTTTCTGTAGATGATGAGGCATGAACCAGAGGAGGGGAGGAGAAGGGAGAACAATAACAGGCATGTGGGTGCTGTCAAAGGATCCCATCTACTCAATTTTGAGAGAATTCAAAGCTGAGTAAGTTTTTGTTAATAACCTCCACTTACCATCAATTAATATAGTTCCAAAGGGTTGACTGCTGTTCTCCACCCAGCTAGGGAATGCAGAGCTTCCAGGTGTCATAGACTTTGCTACAGTGACAAAACTCTCGTGTTTCTGGCTAACGTTAGTGCTTTGGGGTCACATTTGTGCAGAATTCCAGAGAAGTGGCATCTGTTGCATATATGTTCTGCTGATCCTCCCAGGCTAGTACGCTTACTAGCTTACCTGCCAGTGCTTACTGCCTATGTCTCTAAGCAGTTTCACTGTGTGAAGCCACTCCAGAAAAACATCACGCAGTAGAAACTGCTTGATTTTACCCTCATCCTCCATCCCTGTGCAGCAGCACAGTAGTTATGAAGTTAATGATTTTCCATTGTTCAGGAGGCTGCCTTGCCAGAGCAATCACAAACTAATCAGGCACACTCTGAAAATGTGCAGGAAACCAAAGGAGCCTATAGCTGGAACAGCTGGTGGAAAAAAAAGCATGAGATTGTGACCTGCAACACCTGAATTACAATATGTTTTAGTTTGTATCACAATCCATTGCAATACAGTCATTAATGAACTGAATTTGCTGGTGAAATACTTCACCTGTTTGCTTACTGCACACAAGCTTTGTACAGTGAACCAGCATCACTTTGCAAAGGAGATACTGTAAGTCATAAAGCATATGACTTTTCTACATAAAGCAGTGTAGAAACACACATTCAATGAATCTTTAATATAATTTTAATAAGTCTAACCCTGTGATGCTAGGGCTCTAGCATGGGCTTCAGAAAAAGTCAAATTCAGGTAAAAGGCTAGATGACTACCTAAACTGTTTTATATAATGAACTACTTATCTTAAGGTGAACTGGCTTTTATCCTCCACTAAAATTTATAACAATAGGAATCCTCTGTTCAGGAAAGGATGAATAGTTATTTCCAGTTGATGAAATTCATATGAAAGTTGCTCCAGACACCGGCAGTTGGCCCAGCCTTTTCTTGACAGCACTCAGCATGCACTTGAGTGAGCAGCAACATGCTCTCCGGGTCCAAGGCCAGGACTAAGCACCAGGTACTTCTGCCATTCAGACTCCCTCTAACACTAAGTTGCCTTGGACAAGTCTGTTAATCATCCAGGTTTAGATTTCTTTCTAGGGACTATGAAGAAATATTGAAGAGAATATATCACAGAGAACTGTAAGAAAAACCTGCTGTGTTTCAGGCAACTGAAACATGGAATTTATTAGTAGATGAGCATAAGCTATCATTTTTGGTTAGATTAAGTCCCACATTAGGGTCAACAGATGGACTATGTGACATCTTGAGCTACGTTCCAGCTGTAGGATTTCTGTACTGAGTACCATTCTAATAATAATTTAGACATATTTTGCATTAGCCACTGCAAGTGCCAATCACATTGCTTTCCATTATTAACATCCAAAAAACTAAATCATGGGGTTCAGGAATAAGTAAAGAGTAAGTAGAACAATTTTGAAAGTACAGCTACATACGAAAACAGATGATTGTTGAGAAATAGGCTGGTAGGCAAAATCTTCCAGTAATAAAATGTTATGAAGTGGCTGGATACCTGGTGATTGAATTATTCCATAAAATGAGAAACAATAAGGCTTTTAAAAACAAATTAAAATTAGGGTAAAAAAGAGGAAGCATGTTGATACTTAAGCAGGGAGAGTTCTAGTTGTTTCATTACATACGCAAATACTTCTGTGACTAAGAATCTATCAATCCTCACCTTACATGGATAGCTAACTCTTTCAGTACATTTTTGAACCTGGTAACTATATGCTAATACCTGGGCTCTAACAGGAATAAGAGGCTCCTAATAGATAGTTAGACAGCCAGACATGCATGTACACAAATGTTTCTTTATTAAACGAAAGCTTAGATTTAGCAAATCTCAAAGAATAGCCTACTGAATGTCCATCTTGATCTGTGCAAAAATGCTGGGATCTTTGTGAGTAAAATCTGAATGTGGGAAAAGGCCTCATCCGAGCTGTATTCTTTCAATGTTTGTTTAGTAGCAGAAAGTTATGCTTCAGGAGAATCTAAATATAAATACTCTCTGCTTCATGCTGTACACAGTCTAAGCAAGCTAAATACAGTCTGGGCAGTGGTAATCTCAGAAGAGACAATAACTAAGTCTTTTTAAACTCACGCTATGGTATTACTGACATGCTTCAAAAAGGCTGCACAGAAGAAGAAATAACTAGTAAAGATTTGTGGGAAAAAAAGAAAAGAACAGTAAAAGCAACATGGACCTGATGAAGAGAGAGTTGCCATCCCCTCAGCTAGTCAAATGTCTCTCTTGGAATATGTATATGGAGGGGAAGAACAGGGACAGTGCACATTTCTAATGACTGACCTTCAGAGAGGATGTTTTTTTTTTCCTGCTGGTTGAAATGTAACTCATTTAGTCCAACTGGCAGAGGCCAGCATTTACAGTTTGCCCTGGTTGTAAACCTGTTTTTCTTCCTAACACGAGTGATTTTTCAGTGAACTTGTTTACACAAACAAAGCTGCTGGCAGTGGCAATCTCTAAACGGAAATTCACTAACAGTCCCTTTCTGGCAGTCTGAACAGGCTTTAGTTGAAGTCATAGAAGAGCTGATTCTGATTTCTCAGCAGTTTAATGGCATTTTTGGAAGTGAATTTTTGTTATGTATTATTTGTGGAGAAATAATTCAAATCAGTAAACTGTAATGAACAATGTTTTTGCTGAAATGCAGTTTCTAACTGAAAGCTGTTTCATCTAAAATTTTGTGAGTTTGCTCTTTCTTTCTAGATCAGTACAAGACTGGGCCATATTGATGGAGGCATGAGACCAATACTTGCGTTGCTTCTGTATAATTCACATTTGTTCTCTGCTTAAATAAATGTCTTCAGTCCCCAGGGCCACAGGCCAGAAAGCCACAAATGCTAAATTCATGAGAAGGAATACAACACAGAATCTTCTCTATGTATTTCTCCCTAGCCCAGCATAGCACAGATCAGTTATATGCTCATGCCCTCTTCTTCTGCTCTATGCCAGCTCTGGCTTTGGTTTAGAATTAAGAAGAGAAAAAGCAATGGATATGGTGTTCTTAATAAAAAAGCTGAAGGCAGATGCTTTCTCAAGAGAAAGGTTTCTGTAATTTGCAGTAGAGAGTTTCCCACTTCTTGGTTACATGGTAAGAATGTGATCCTATCTAAGACAATGTCAAGTCTTTATCCACCTGTATGGTAGGTAAATGCACCCAGATGGGGTATTCTGCCCTTCAGTTTCTGCCCCCTCCCCGAGCCAGAAGCACAACCGATTTCAGTTTGGTAATGATCTCAGCTCTTCCACCCTTGCTTTTCCACTTTGGCCAAAACCTAAACCTAGTGAAGACTTTATTTTTACAGTAAGTAAAAAAGTCTTGTTTTGACACAGACTTTACTACCATCCTTTCTGCTTTCCTCCATCAGCCCACATTTCGTCCATGCACTTTGCAAGGGCCCTGAGTGCACTAAATGGCCATCATGGCCCTAACAAGCCTCACCTGAGACCCAGACTCCCCATCCACCCCGCCCCACCTACCCATGGTACCAGAAGCCCCATTTTAGCTCAGCCTGGGGGCATAAATCCTTGCAGGAGCTACAATGTGGAAGTATTAATTTCCAGCTCGGCCATAAACATGCCTGGCTCTGGCCTCTGTTGATCTGGACTGTGACCAGACTTCCCGGTTTAACCTCAGACCCATCTTATTGCTACAGACCTACTGGGTAACCACTGGGCTGTGCCTGATCCTAATTACTCTCACTGGACCTGATCATGACCCTGACCTGTAGGCTGACTTCTCAGTTTGACCTTAGGCCTGCCTCATCACCACAAGCTCTCCTGATAACCTGGACTCTTCATTCACCTGGCAGTCATCCCTGGGCTTGTCCTGCTTGCTCAGGTATCATAAGCCTGGGCTCTAGCCGGTGAGGCCTTGCCCTGCTGGCTGTTATCGTGCTTGGCTCCTGATTCCTGTCCCTTAAGGAACAGCTGGCCCTTGCTGCTCCTTGACACTTTAATTTCCAAATAAATTCAGTCTTTCTACTCTCAGTCTTGCAATCCTAACTCTAACTCCCATGTCAGCATTATTTTTTTTCCAGAAAAACCCACCATGATTAACTCTCGGTTAATTCTAGGCCTGAAGTTTAAATGTGAATTCCTTTTGAATTAGTTTATTAACCTTTATCTTCTCCTGTTTGCAGAATGAATCCTAACCCTTCCTCTAAGTCGCACAATGTTTGGGTCTCTATTTCAAGTCGAAGAGAGAACAAGTAATTATCCCTTCCTGTTATTAGCCCTGACTATCGGAATCTAACTTTCAACAATTCCTTAGTCTATCTAATGCTAAGGAAGAAGTTACTACTTCAACTCTTCTAAAACTGAGAACAGTCAGTCTTCTTTTGCTAGTCCTTTTTTTTTCCCAGAGGTTGCTGCTGAAAAATTTCAGCTGGACTATTTGCTTTATCCCTTCCTATATCATGTCAAAATTTCAGCATAACACTGAGTTTATGCCACAGACGAGACTTCAGAGATTACAATTCATTCTCTATTTGGTGCTACACCTCAGCTTTCACAAACAGCTTGTGTTTGCTGTAGCATCTTCCCTACTCCCTTTAATTTTTTCTCTTCATAACCATAGTATCAGGCCTACGGTTAACACCCAAGAAGAGGCTCATAAAGCAAGCTTAAACCAGCTTTCTTTTCCAGCTCTAGCCCTTTAAAAGACAGGCTTGTTATATATGAATAAGCCCTATAATTTTACTCTTTCCTCTTCAGAATCATAAGTGCAACTGTGGGCTTTACAGGAAGCATGCAAGTCCAGTACGAAGCCAATCAAATAAAGTCACATATTCCTTTTGACTGAAATGATCCTCTCTGGCATTTAGATTGGTATTTTTAAGGAAATAAGCTCTATGTTGTCGCAATTCCTTTCCCCATCATTACCTCTAAACCCAATTTTAACTCCAATTTTTGGAAATACAACAAAGCCATACTTGGGGAGGGGGTCTGTCAGCTATACAGGAGCCAGTAGGAAAATTATGTTCATTTCTATATTAAATGTGACCTCACCATCTGTAAGGGAAAGAATTGCATTTGGCTGAGAGCAGTGTTCTAGCAACAATTACTTGTATGTAGTTATTCATACTTACAATATCTTTCATCAGAACTACACACTAACGGTTCATCTAAACTTCATGAAATGTAAAATCCTCATTCAGTTGAAGTTAATTGCAAAATCTCTTCCGACTTGGGAGTCAGGCTTTCACTTGGCCTGCCTAGAGGTTGGTTTTGCCTCTAGCATTGAGCACCATCTAGCGATCTTCTGAGTAACCAAGGAAAACTATTTCTTCGGAGCCTTTAGTAGAATAAATATCAAAAAAAGACATGGCTTAAGGCGAGGTTGCCCTGTGACAAAGGATTTATTTCTGACTGCTGTGCTCTCCCAACGTCATTTTTTCCAATGACTTCCGTGATACAGTACTATGTATTTAGTCAGCAACTACCCAGAATATAATCCAAGTGCTAACTTCTGACATTCTTTTGTTGAAAAAGTAAGCATACCAGGATAAGGCATAAAACCTACGTTGCAGAAACTTTTACAAAGCACCTCACAAGCACCTATTACTGCCTTCCTGAAAGATGTCAGGAAATTCTGTATGTATGTGTTTATGTACACAAACGTGAATTCAAAACGTCACTGCTGTAAGCATGTCTGATTTCTTACTTGACGTCCCTTTGTTTTTATTCATATCTGGATGTGTGTGAATTTTGGCCAGTGCTGCCCCTCTGTAACTTACCTTTTTAACATCTCTCAGCTCTGATTACATCCTTATTTAATGATTTAGACTACCAGCTAAAGGACAGAATTCAGTGCTGACTGCGAGTCAGTCATTCCCAAAACAGTTAAACTGTCAAGGCTCTGACAAATCAAGCAGATTTAAAATCTTTAACTCACAGCAGATTCAATGTGTGAAGTCATTCAGAAAGAAACTTAAGACTACTTTGCAACAGCTCACATCACCAGAAAATGGTAGCTTGCTTGTGATTGCGAGATAAAAAGTTTCTATTTGACATGTAATGCTACACAGTTGCAGAATTCTTTTAAGCAGTATAATTAATGGAAATACATGTTAAATATTACTGAATTCAGATAAATGTTCAACATTCTGCACAAGCAAGCTTTCTGACCACCCTTGTGATGCAAATCAGTGAACTTTCATTTCAGGAAAAGAGTCGATTTAGATAGTCTTCCAGCTTCACTGAAATCTTGTTCCCCGTGGTGTATTGCCTAATAATTAACGAGAATAGCCCTACAAACCTGCGCATAAACGGCCCCTGCTCTGTAAGTACATGCCTGGCTCTAGAGACCACGCTGCGATGTAACGCATCCCATCCGTGCTTCCCTCAGCGGGTACCACGCTGCTCCTAAGGCAGCCAAGCGCCCACACGCACCGTGCCGGCAGCGCCGCCTCTCCGCGAGCCTCGCTGCCCAGACGCGGCCTCTCCTCCACCAGGGGAAGCGGCGCGAACGTGGCAGCGAGCGCGGCCATGGCTGCCTTACGGCGCCCAGCGCTGGCTAAACCGGGCCGCGGCTGTGCCGGCGGCAACCGGCGGGCGAAGGGAGGAGAAGGCACAGCGCGGCGGGCGCGGCGCCCACCACCCTCCGCCATTTTGGGCGAGGCCGCAACGCCACAGAGGGGCGGAGGGCTTGAGCCAAGATGGCCGCCGGCCAACCCGCCCCCCGCGGCGCCAGGGCCGCGCCGCGCCGCGCCGCGCCGCGCCGGGCCCGCCTCGCCTTCGCCTCGCCTTCGCCTCGGATGCAGACGGGCGCGCGCCGGAAGCGGTTCGCTCGCATGCCGGAAGCGCCGCGGTTCCGGTGCGGCGGCCGGGGGGCGATGGCCGTTGGCCGGCAGCGGCGCCGCGGGCCGGCGGGCCCCTCCGGCTCCCGGCGCGGCGGCGCGGGCTGAGGGGAGCGGGCCGCCCGCCACCGCCGCCCCGCTCCCTCCTTCTCCGCTGGAGGAAGGTAAGAGGAGCCGGGGCCGCCCGGCGGCGGTGGGGGAGAGGGGCGCGGCGCGGCGCGGGAGGGCGCTGCGGGCCCCCGGGGGCGGCGGCGGCGCCCCGGCTGCTGCCCTTTGCTCCTGGCGCTGCGGCCGCCCAAAGCCGGATCGTATGCCCGGGGATTTACCGGTAAACGGACGCTGGTAAAAGTGGAGCTGATGCCAAAAACACGTGCCCGAGAGCTCGGCGCTTGTTTGCTCAGCGTGCCGTGTAGTGTGGGCCGGAATGCCAACAGGTGCTTAAGGGATCGCTCGCAGGGCTGGCGCTATTTAAAGCGCGAGGCTTTGCTCCCGCTCCTGGTGCCCCCTCTGGGAAGGCACCAGGTAGCGGGTCGCTTTTCCAGCCCGCGGCCGGGACACTCCTAGTCACGAAGAAAGGATGAGTGCTGTAGTCACATGAATGAAACCGGCAGCTGATCCGTGTGGTCTGGCTATACTTGTCGGGGAAGGAGAGGCCAGAGGCACCCATGGAACGGGAATAAATGAGTCTATTAATCATTGTGGAGAACTGCAACAGCTGCGAGTACAAATAATATGCCAAAGTGGAAAATAAGAATGAGAGAACTAAAAGAACTATATTAATCCTGTCTCTGTCAAAGCAACCTAGTGCTAAGACTGCTCTTCTGGCTACTGCTGTCTAAGGAGAACAAAAATCAAAGAATGTTTAGCTTCTCAAGATTAATTCTGATTTCAGTAGGGTTTGTGTTTTAATATGTGCGTTATTTTTGATGACTTTCCTCTGAAGGCAATTACTGACAGCTAACTACTAAATGCCTGACTACTGGAAAAAATGGATCACAACTGAGTTATTGGGTAACATGGACTCTGGAATTTGTTTTTACCCAATGGATTAACAGTATTTTACACAAATTTCTAGATTGTCATACTAAAAATATGAAGTGAACTTAGTGTATTAAAGGGAAACATACCGTTAAGTTATATAGAAGTACAAGCTAAACAAGAAATACATGTCACAGGCAAAAGTAATGGCGTCCTCAGGTATTTATCATCTGCGTATGTTTGAATTTTTTTAGGCACCATAAGTACAACAGTATGAAGGCCAAAACAACTTCTCCAGTGCTAATCTGATGAAATTCCTCTAGGTCAGGATTGAGGATATCCTTTATACAAGGAAAAGTATAGTCTTTTAAGATTGCTACCAGATGGATTAGCTCGACCTCGATTGTGTAATGATTTGGGTATCATTAACATTAAGCTTTCTTTTGTACTTCTGTTAATAGTTATTGCTTTGTATCCATAAAATATTCCTTAAATAGCCATTTCTATCTAGTATTTTTAACTCCTGGTATATTTTGGTTAGAACAGTATGGCACAAATTAATTTTGTACACTCTCTTAAGAAGCCTAGGAAAATTAAGGCTTTGACAGTCTGAAAAAGTACCTTTTTTTTTTTTTTTTTTTTTTTTAAGATCAACTCTTAAAACAGCCGTAGTAAAGTGCTGGTTCCCTAGTCTACCATCTCTGATGCTATTTTGAGTGAAGGTGATGTGATGAGGACTTCCTTGTATTAGTGGAGGGACTTCAGCTAAAGTGCTCCTGACTGCATGTATAGTTTGAGGAGTGTCTCAAGTCGCTTAGAACTGCATAGCCAGACGGGGATCTTAAAATAGCTAAAATGATCCTGTACTGTGTAGTCATTTAATAATTTTTGCTTCCTCTGAAAAATGCTAGTTGACAGGTGGCTATTTTGTTCTGCACTGCATCAGTTAAAAAGTATGCATGTTCAACTTTTTTCCTCCAGATAGCACATTGCAAATGTTTACACAGGTTAATGCAGAAAGAGAGTTAGATACAAGCACATGCCTTAAGTACTTATCTTTCCATGTGCAGCTGAAGAACTTATCATTTTCTGTGTTTCTTAGATGGGCATTCCAAAGATAAAGCTTAATAAAACTGGATGTTGCTATACTGTAGACAAGCAGTAATGCTCATGTTATTAGCTGGATAGCAGTGTTTGTCCTGTAGATATGTAATAACTTTACAAAAGTTATGTATTTATAAATAAGTTTTGTATTATCCCCACCCTATAGCTACAGGCATTGATAGCTGATTTGGAAGTAACTTAACCAAGTCACGATTTCTGTTTTCTTTATTCAGTACTTAATTTTTGACCTGGTAGAACTTGTCTCTGTTTTTGGCTCTCTGATAGCCAGCGGGCGCTAAAGTAGCCAGCGCTACAGGTAGAGTACTAAATGCAATCACTGTTAGCCTGCTGCTGACATACTCGTATATAATTCCCATTGATGCAAAGAGAACTCAGAGCTTCAGAAATGGATGTTTGCCATTTTTACAAATGTGTAATGAAAAGTTATAAAAAGTTAACTTCTGAAAATTAGACTTTATTTGTGTATCCTTTCTCCAACCTGTACTGAATACATATTTCACATTTTGTTATAGGTGCAGAGCATGGAGAATGATGAACTTCCGCCAGAGGATGGGATGGATTGGTGTGGGGTTATACTTGTTAGCAAGTGCTGCAGTTTTTTATTATGTCTTTGAAATCAATGAGACTTACAACAAACTAGCATTGGAGCACATTCAGCAACACCCCAAGGAGCCACAAGAAGGAACCACATGGACACACTCCTTAAAAGTACGACTGCTATCCTTGCCTTTTTGGCTGTGGACTATAATATTTTTAATACCATATTTACAGATGTTCTTATTCCTCTATTCCTGTACAAGAGCTGATCCCAAAACTGTTGGCTATTGCATCATTCCTATCTGCTTGGCTGTTATTTGCAATCGTCATCAAACATTTGTGAAGGCCTCTAATCAGATCAGTAGATTACAACTGATTGACACTTGATTCAATTTCTAGTTTCCATAGCTGTTTTGAAGCAATGCATATGCCTGATCTAATCAAGACTGAAGTTCTGAATGAAGGCTGGAAAGAGCCTTTTCTTTCAAACAGTTAAGTAATGAACAGAATGTTTTCTATTTAAAAAATAATAATTTAAAAGATTTTTAAAGTATGGGTCTATCAAAATGACCAGAATGGGAGAGCCCTGTGTGACACCTGATGGAAGCATTCCTCATTTTGCCTTAATGATGCAAAATTGCTACACTCCATCTGAAACGTCCTGTGGGGAAATATGTTTCTGGTCTATGACCTTACTCCTCTGTGCAAAAAAAACCCCTGACTTCCTGTGTTTTCCCTTGGAGTAAAATCAGTGAAAAGATGCTTCTATTGTGGAAATGTAAAAAGACAAAAAAATCAAAACAAGATTATAAAAGCTGCGCTTAACACATTTCTTTGCCTTTTTTCCTTTTTTGACTACTTTACATTTACATCAGTGCTGGCTTTTATTTTTTTTATTTTTTATTTTTTTAGTTTAAAGAGAAATACAGGAAGCAAAGAATAAAGTATGGGTGAATCTTTAAGAGAAAAAGATACTCTTTTTCTGTGGTAGCACCCTCTTTTTCAGACACCACAATTATACAACATTTTAGCAGATAGGGAATGAGAAATGGCTTAGGACTGAGGCTGGTGCTTTAATTTCTCCCCCTACCCCCCCCCCCCCAAAAAAAAAGGCAAAAGGAGTTTTTACTGCAATGGTATGCACAACACTTTTTTTTTTTTTTTTTTTTTTTTTTAATTTTAAGTGCTTCATTCTCCTACCTTTAGAAATCTCCTTTGATACAAAGTGATTGCAATTTATTACTGTTCTAATTTCACTCCAGACATGATGCAAAATCATGTTCTGGGAGCACTGATGTGTTAAGAAAAACTGTAAAATTGCAAAAGTTAAGTCATGCTAGGTTTGGGGGGTTGTACAGCAAGTAGTATGACAGATATCATGATTCTTCCAGGAATTTTAAAAAGCAAGACAAATTCTCCTCGTTCTTGCAATGAGTGCAAGTTTTGTCAGTGGAACACCAGTATGACTTTTTTTGTCATGGTTTCAAATTATTTTCAGTGCTATTGTTGACATACCATTTAATTCTAATTACTGGATTACTGTGCAACTTAAATAATGTCAAATCTGCTCTTTTTCATTAGTTGTTTCTTGTTTCTTAGAAAAATAAGTTTTTGAGACATTATGGAAATTACTTCCAAATGTAAAAACAGTGCAAAGTATGGTCTTCAAAAATAGCAAACCCCAAATGATTATGAACTAAACTTTTCAATAACTTTGCAATTATTGTTTAAATTATATGTGATTGTCAGTACCTAATCATCGTAAATGCTAATCTACTTCTGACTACTCTAAGGGAATCCTGGAGGGAAATATCAGTTTCCTCCTGCTTTGGAAAGAGAACACTATTTTCAGTGTTGTTATATTTAAGCATGGTAGTTAAAACATTTTAAACTTTGTTTGCGTTTGGAGATAATTTGAGAGTATGGTTTTAAATGCCAGCATTGGTGCTAGAACCTGAAAACACAATGTAGCCTTTACAAGAAGGTTTTAAGTTCTAAGTGCAATACAAAAAGGACGCTGCCATCTTAATATGCTGGAGTAAGAATAAACTCCGGCTTGTAATACCTTCTGGAGTCAGAGCTTTTAAGTTGTATTGTTTCCTAACTCTAAAATAATCACCATCCTATTTACCTAGAAAATAAAAACTTTTCAATGTTTTATAAACAAGTCTGTCATGTAGATAAATATTAATGAAATTTTCTTGCATATCTCTGTTGCTAGATAGGAATGCTGGCAGTCAGCTGCTATAGCTTATTGTTCTCCAGTCCTTCCCTCAGTTACGTATGTCTGGTTGATGTTTTGTTGTCCTTTTATGCTGTGTGTCCTAATTCTCTGGTTCCAGCCTGAAGTTTTGAGGCTGGCTGTATGAAACTGAATCCTTCTCGCTGTTTCTCTACTTCTATTCATTCTATTCTACTTCTATTCAGGAGATACATTTCGCTGGACTTTTTTTATACATTTGATGCAGTAATTATTAAACTGAGAAGTTGCTAGGTCTTTTCTAGAGTTCTTTAGAGAAGAACAGGACAAGAAGCAGCTTCAAAAATAGATGATAGGCAGTTCCCCTTGAGTCATTGTTGTGCAACCATGTGGCCTTCGACAAGTTCATCAGCATGTCGCGTGATGAGCCAGTCTGTCTGGATGTGGAATATGTGCTGGGTGCAGCAAGGATGTGCAGAATGCTGGTTTGTAGTTCTAGACTTTTCCACCAAAAATTGCTTAGCATTAAAACTGCTGAAAACCATGAGCTTTACAACTACAGAAAGATGCATGAGTTAATTCAAGCTAGTACTATATCTGAAAATTTGTGCCTGAGGCAGAAAGCAGCAATGTGAGAATTAATATAAACTATTAATATACTAGTATTAGACTACAGGCCATGCAGGAGATGAAAGCTAGCTGGACTGGTGCTTCCATCATTTTTTTTCACCAACAGAACATCAATAGAGGAAGTCTTACTACACAATAAACAAATAAAAAAACTACCAAAAAGCAATTTAATTATTAATTTTGATATAGTCTGCTTAAAGAGGTAGGGAAATTACTTCAGCTAATTATCCTGAAGATTTTCAGATAGTATCAGGGCTAACTAGCATTCAATCACAGCTGATAATAGTCTGTAGCACAAACTGACATTACCTAAAAGCCTCAGGATAATCAAGCTTAAAATAATTTTACTATCTTCAGGTGCTAATTAGTTCTCAATCACATGATAGTTGCTTATAACACAAACTGACATTATCTAAAAGCTTTCAGGATAAGCTCAAAATAATTTTACTTCCTCTTTAAAGACTACAGTGGTTCTCTGTCCTTGATCAGGACAGATCATAGCACAAATCTGTTTCTACATCAATGACTTTAACACAGGATCTAAGACTACCTTGTATTAGGGCTTTCTTCTTTGAATCTACTTATTTCTCTTCTCTGAATAGGCAGGAGAAAACATGTATTGCCACAGTTTCCATTTAGGGATGGGAAAGCTATTTTTACTCATTTTAACTGGAAATTAGTTTAACTGGAAATGAGCTCAAACTTGCTGATCTTGAACAGCTTTCTAAAGCAGAAGCTGTGAAAGGTAAAAGCAGTAATGAAGACCTCAGAAAAAAATAACCAGCATATAGTAGCTTTGTAATTGTTCAGAGCTTTAGCTTTCTGCCAAGAAAGTAAGCAGGTAGAATGCACAGTTAATGTGTATCTCTGTATTACTTAGCCTGAATTTCTTATTTTGTTTGGATCAGAAATTAAATCTTTGTGTCAGACTGTGCTTAAGCGCTAGTTCTAGGCAGTCTTGAGTGCTAGTGTCATTAGCTACTCCGACTGTCAGTACCTTTCCATCTCAGGAAAGGATCTGCCACATTTTCTCAGTACTGCTGAGTCTGTTCCTCACTTCCTCTGGGAGGGCAGGTCCAGTGAATAACGTAAATTAAGGCCGCAGCTTTTCACACTTGGATTAAAGTAAGTCAAAATAAAATGCATTCCTTATGAAGTATGTTGCTTCCGGCAGTGTACAACTGCAAGCTTCTTAAATTTTATTTAAAGTACAAAGACTGACTTACCATTGAAACAAAGCTTTACGGTTTGTGCAGGATACTTGCTCTTAACTCCCCTTTATTTTCTCTTGCCCCGTCTGGTGATCTTTAAGAGACGGTCTCCAGTGGATCAGTGGTGCAAGTGGTTTGTTGTTCTAGTAGTTTTTTTTAAACTTTTTCATGTATTTCTTCTGCATATGAACTAATACATGAGAACAGTTTAATAACTTTATCATGTAGTTCATTTCTAAGAATTGCCTCAGCTTTACCTCTCCGTAAAGCTAGCCCTACAGCACAGGTCCTTTCTGGCAAGAAAGGACTTGCTAGAGCCACAGAAAGGCATTTAGGTTTAATTCTCAATCCTTAGACTAGATCAGTAGATTTTGGCTAATGGATGTGTCCAAACCCAGTGCCGAGTTGTTTATGCTGTTGAGTGTTAATATTAACCCCTGTGATGCATTATGCCCTGCCAGATTACTGTATTTATAATTTGATTTCTGTTGGAGCTTTTACCTAAATTAACTGTTAAAGCCAGAAGGAATGGGAATTCCACAGGAGCTACAATGGTGGAAGTCACACTCATTTTCTTTTAATGAAAAATAAAGGAAACATTCACCAACTAGGGAATCTCCTCAGAACTAGTAAAGGATATAAACAGGTTTTGTACCTTATCAAAAAACTGCCCTGATTATTGGGCATCAAGAGATTACTCCCCTTCTCCCTGCAAAGACATCCGAGTGCTTAATAAATAACAAACCTGTGATTCTAAAGCTTTCAGTGAACACAGAACACTGCAATTCATTAAATTTCTTTGCAAGTTTAGCATCAAAGTTCAGTATTTCAGAGTAGTAACAATAGACTTATACACTGAAATCCCAATTTATGCAAAGGAGACCTGCAAAGGAGACATTTTTGCTGTTTTTTTTTAAGCTAGTATTTGCTTCTTATCTAAATACCACCTGGAAGTTTAGGAATCAGTTTAGCTCTTTTATACAGTAGGAGCATATAAGCATTTTCTTCCCTTCTCTCATTTAGCTCTAAGAAACTCATCTACCTTAGCCCGTCTGGCTAATAAAATGAGGGCCTATTAGTAAGATGCACAAACAATAACAAGCAGCACAAATGACATGGTGAACAGAATTCATGAAGTTTCATCTTTTACCACAGTTTGGTTATTTTTTTTCCTTCCTATATTCCCCACACCAATACATGTTAAGTTTTTTCCACCTATAAAAAACTTTGGAGCTTGTTTCCCTAGAGCCATGGGAAAAGCTGTGGACTTCAGCAACTTGGTGGCTTGGCAGAGGGGTGCCACAGCTAGTGCCTGTATTACCCCACATACCTGTTTCCTGGCATCACAAGGGCTGCTTCATGTGAACCTGTGGTAAACTAATGATGTGTCTTCTCTACAAAAAAAAAGCTTCCAGAACTGCAGAACATGGAGCACAGGTTCACATGAAGCAGCGCTTGTGATGCCTTTATTGGGTTAGCTTTCGTATGTGAAACGTTGCTTTTGCCAATTGATAAGCCACTTCCTTCAATGCATACATTATCTACACTAAAAGAACATTTTCAATATTTTATCTCTTTTAAGATTTTGCAGCCTGACAAGGGATCAGAATTCATTTGTACGCTTTTTTCCTATCCTAGCTCCTCTGCAAATAAAACACCTTAGTCTTTAAAGTCACACTCTTCTCAGTTATGACTCTTGTATCTGCTAACAGAGTAATAGGCATGTCCTGAAAAAGCAGGAAAAAAAATCCAGTAAACATATTTGGATGTATTTCTTTTTGCATGATTTCAAATGAATGCAGACATTTTTGTACTAGTAAAGATTTACCTATAATTTGTTCAGACAGTTTGCTCCATTTCCGTAATACTGAGAAACAAGCTATGCCAGCTGTTTTGCAACATACAGAAATTAAAGAATGCTTTTTAAACTATTAATCAGCTAGTTAATTTCTTGCAGGGGAAACTCAGGCTTCATAGTAAGCTCTGTGAACTGAGTATCAAGAACATCTTGTACTTCTTCACAGAAGCACGCACCAAACAGAAATTCACAATTAAAGTAACACAGAGGAAGCATTTCTAACCCCCATCCTCCTTGCAAGAACCATCTGATAGCCTGATAACATTCCACATACTGCATTATCATCTGGTGACAGGACAAGCTATCTATCTTTCCTGCTCAGCAGAGAGATTTGAATTATACTGGTTTATACAGTCAAGAACATAATGTACTTTTAGGTGTTATAGGAATATTTATGTTTTTTCCCTTCTAAAAAAAAATAGTAACTAGTGCAGAATGTGGTTTTATTACCCCTAGTTCCTGCCCCCTCCCCCCCCTTTTTTAATGTAAAATACTATAAAATTTCACTCTGTTCGTTTTGTCTTTTGAGGTAATGCTGAGAGTTCTGCATAAGCAGACTATTAGGCTGTGATGTTCACTTTATTTGACTTGGCTACTGAAAGAGCTTAAAAATCAACTTGGTTAAAACTCCCATGATGAAAAAGGTATATAAAGATTAACTGGTGCATGCTTAAACAAAAATACTTTGGAAGAAAAAGACGATTAAGATAGACAGTTGTGTTTTAATTGTACAATAATCTAAAAGAGAATTATCAAAATCATGTTGACTTGTCAGCTTTTTGGCTATCATCAAAATTCAAAATTTTTGGAGACTAATATTTCCAACTCTTTCAATCTACTTAGCCTATGACCTTTAACCAGGAAGTACTTCGGTGATGGCTGACTAACATAAACTTTTCATATTATATGCAGAAACAATCTTCCATTTTTTTAGGCCCACAGGATTGTTCAGGAAGAGAGTCACATCTGTACGTTTTTAACTGATTTTTAAATACTCATGTGATCTTATGCTACTGTATTCTCTGCATACGTCTTGTTTGTCTTATACCATTTTAAAACCGTACCTGACAAAATAACAGGTTCCATATTTTATTAGTTTATTCTAAAATAGTTTCATTTAAGTCATATGAAGAAATACTGTCATTCAGGAGAAGCCATTCAAAACGTAATGGTCAGAAGACTTAGTGTCTTTTATATCTATGTCAGCTGATTCACTGAGAAGTCTTCTCATTTTTTTTCAGCCTAATATTTGCTCCCTATAAAAACCACATTGCTAATACCAACGTACACCCTTTTATTAGGGCTTCTATTTTAAAGTAGCGGTGGAAGTTTAAAAAGGTCATTTTTAAAAAATAAGCAAAAGGAACAAAAATGCTGACACCTGCCTTACAATAACAATCTGCCCATCCCTAAGCTACCACTGTCCAAAAAAACCCACTTACATTCAATACAGCTGAAAAGTCTCTTTTTAGGCCTAAATACAGTCTTTCGTGCCATAGTCAGGACTGCTGAACTTTTGTCCGTTTTAGAGGTGGGCCATGTGCATTCGCCTTCACGTCAATGTTGTTTTCGTCTTCGTCTTCATCACCTTCCTCCTCCTCCTCCTCCTCCTCTTCCCCAACATCACCTACCACGGTTCAAACAGACAGTGAATGAGGCGTTGAAAACAAGCAGGCCGCCGCCGCCCAGAGGAGGGCGCGGAGGCAGAGGGGCGGCGGAACCCGGCCCGCCGCGCGCCCAACGGCCACTCACCGCGCGGCCCGCCGCGCGCCCAACGGCCACTCACCGCGCGGCCCGCCGCGCGCCCAACGGCCACTCACCGCGCGGCCCGCCGCGCGCCCAACGGCCACTCACCGCGCGGCCCGCCGCGGCCCGCCGCCTCTCTCTCCTGCTGCACCAGCGGCCCCAGCAGCTCCGTGACCTGCTCCTGCAGCTTCTCGAGGCCCCGCAGCAGCCCCCGCAGCTCGCCGCCCGCGCCCGCCTCCGCCTCGCAGCGCACCCGCAGCGGCCAGGTCCGCCCGTCGCGGCCCGTCAGCTCCGCGCGCAGCTCCATCCCGCCGCCGGGGGCCGGCGCGGCGCGGCGCGGCCCGCCCGCCCTGACGGGCACCGCCGCCGCCCAATCCGCGGCCCGAGCGCGCTAACCCGGAAGCGCTCGCAGCCCGCCCGCCAGCGCCCACGCGGCCCGCGGGGCACGCCCGTCGCGCGCGCAAGCCCCGCCCCCACGCCGCGGCGCGGGCTCCTCCCCCCCCCCCCCTTCGCCCCCACCCGCCGCCCGCCCGCCCGCCCGCCCCCTTTGTGACTTGCCGCCGCGCGTGTCACGTGTCAAGCGGTTCCGCTTCCGCCGCGGCGCCCCCTGGCGCCTGAGCCGCGTTTTTCCCGCCTCGGCGCGGCGCGGCCCGCGGCGTCGTGTGGCGGCGATGGAGGCGGCGGCGGAGGGCGCCGGGGCCGGGGCCGGCGGCGCGGGGGGGCCGGAGGAGCCCGTGGTGTCCCTGGCGGAGGTGCTGGCGGAGAACGAGGAGCTGGAGAAGGAGGCGCGGGCCGTGCTGGGGGGCAGCGACCACGAGCGCTGCAGCTACTCCCAGGTGGGGGCGGGGCCGGGCCGGGCCGGGCGCGCGCACCTGGCGCCTCGCGGCGGGGCGGGGCCGGGCCGGGCCGCGACCCCCTCCCCCCCCCCCCCACGGCCCGGCCCGGCCCGGCCCGCCGCGCCCACGCGCGCCGTTTCGTTGCAGGGCGCCGTGAAGCGGCAGGCGCTGTACGCCTGCAGCACCTGCACGCCGCCGGGCGAGGAGCCGGCCGGCATCTGCCTGGCCTGCAGCTACGAGTGCCACGGCACGCACAGGCTGTTCGAGCTGTACACCAAGAGGTAAAGCGGGAGCCGAGCACGGGAGCGGGGCGTTTAGCGCGGCCTCCTCCGAAAAACTCCGGCCGGCCGTACTGCGAAACACGTACGTGCTGGTTGCAACAGGAAAAAAGTCACACTGAAGTGACCCGGGGCAATTGGAGTCTCTCTCTGGAAGCGGTTCCCTAAGAACTAGGGCTGTCGCGTCTTTCCGAACCTGCAAAGTCGGTTGTTTCCCAAGTTCGTGCTGTGGGTTTTCTTGGAAACTACTAAACGTTCTTGCCCCAAATGCTCTTTAGACGTTATGGCTTCTTGCAATTTTCTCTGCAAATCAGGTAATCGTTTAGGATTCATACAGTTATTTAGTGCCACACAACTGTCCCTGGCATGAAATACAGCACTGTTTTAACACAGTACTGCAACAGAGTGGTTTAAACTAATAATCATTATTATTTCTCTTATTTTCCTTAGTGGTCTGAGTACTTTGAAACTCCATGAAGGATTTTGTTATATAGATTCATTGTCCAGAGAAAAATTTTGCTGGAGCATCCTCTGCTGTATATAACAAGCTTGAGTAAGATGGGTCTTAATGGACCCAAGTAGGACAATGTCTAGATCTGTAACTCACGCAAGATGCCATGGTTCCACTAGCATGGAGTCTTGCAAAACTATGCTGGTAATTTAGGCCAGATTAAAGTACTGCTGTTTCTCCATCCTCTTTAGACATCTAAGTGTCCTGTGCTGTTCTAGTGAGAATTTAGGTGTCTGAATAGAAGATAAGAGCTTAATCATCTTTGTGGATTTAGGCTTCAGCAATGAACCAATTTGAACTCCTCTTTTACCAGTATATACACCTGCCTTTTTGAATGTGGTCGTTGCAGCACCCTTAGTTGTTCTGCTAACTAGTTCTTCCAGTCAAACACTGTTGTAAATGGTGATGTTGGCTGAGATCTGCCAGTAGCGCAACGTGAGATCATAAGGCTGCAAGGCTCTTTGGCCAATTCTAACAGATCCTGTGGTTTAAATAGCTGCAAGAATATTTATATAGTTCCTAATAAATTGTTGAGAATTGTTATAAATACAAAAGTTAATGTATTTTTATATAATAAAAACCCTGAAATGCTTTGTTTTTCTTTCTAGGAACTTCCGCTGTGACTGTGGAAATAGCAAATTCAAAAATTTGCAGTGCAAATTACTTCCAGTAAGTTCAGATATAGATTTTAGACATGCAGAATCAAAATAACAGTCTTAGAAGGCTGATATCTTGCCTCAGAGAGTGCTGGCTCATATGGTGCCTCTTCTTCTCCCAGCGTTAAATGAGAGGGGAATGTTTGAGCTCTGTCACTCATGGGTTCAGCTGTTTGCCTCCATAGCTAGCTCAGCGCTTGAAATGGTGAAAATGCTTTAGCATATTGTGGTGCCTGTATTAATAAGTCCTGCCAGTTGTAAGCTGGCTTCAGGAGAACCTTTGGGGCTATGATTTTTACAATTACTTTAAGGAAACTTCAGTGTGTACTGTTGTCAGAAGGGACAGTTCCATCCCCTTCCCAGTGGCAGCTTTAGTACACTAATCTTTTTGATAGGCTGTCACTGGAGTCTACTGAAGGAGTAGGTTTTTTTACTGTATTGAGTTCTTGTAGTTTCATGCTCAGTGGGCAGTTTGGACTCATTAAGTATTTGGTAATGTACTGGAAAGCAAACAGAAGAAGGAAGCTGTTTGGCTTGCCTACAGTTCTGTTCCCAAGATGATAACACTCCAAATGTAGGAAGAGCAAGTGGTTCTGTGTATACGCTTTTGGTCCTGTCAGAACTGGAGCTGATCCAGAGCTAGTAAGCCCAGAGCTGTAGTCAGGTGATCACCTACAGACACCTGTGCCAATTTTAAGATGTTAGTGCTCCTTGTTTGAGTCAGTAAATTGGATCATGTGGCTCCTCCTTCACTTCAGTGCAGAATCAATCTACTGGTTTAATGACCTTCAGCATCAGAGTATTAAGCTGGCTGACTTCATGGATGAAGGGAGCTCGCATCATCTGTTCCTTTTTTAACAGAGTAGTGGTAAAAAGCATTTTACTGTATATAAATGATCACAGCTGTTTTTGCAAGGACTGACTGTGGTCCTAGACTGCAACTACATACAGTGTTAAAGTCCTCTGGCCCTAGCTGTATTAGCTGTATTTTTGAAGTGTAATTAGCTGTAACTAAACTTCACTCAGCATGTTCTATAATTTGCAATGCCCTGTCGTATAGAGTGAGGCTTAAATGATGTGAATTTAGTATAAGCTCAATGGTAAGGTTAAATAAAGTTGGGTTTTGAACCATGGTCTGGATTTTTTTTTTTTTTTTTAAAAAAAAACAGAGAGAGAAACAAATCTGCAGACTTTGTTA
Organism: Rhea pennata; assembly: GCF_028389875.1. Lineage (NCBI taxonomy): Eukaryota > Metazoa > Chordata > Aves > Rheiformes > Rheidae > Rhea > Rhea pennata. The sequence goes on from NC_084667.1 coordinate 53,325,037, forward strand.
GAATGGCAACAGTCATGCATGATTGGTGATCAGACCTCAAGGATTTTGTTTGAATAAAATCTTAGTGGCTAATGGCCTTCTGGAAAGAACTGTGCACATATAAAAAGAAGTTTGAATTTAGCTATCAACAGTTACTCTTAAAGAAATTTTAGATTAGCGGTAGTTTAAACAAACACCATAGTTGCTATTTGTTCTATATGAAGAAAGACTGTTCTTGTATTCCTCATGTGCCCTATCTTCTGCCTACTGTAAAATACAGAAGTCTCGAGGTGATATCTTTATTTTCAGATCTTCAAGCCAATGAGCGTAATGATTGCTTTTAGGAAGCAAAATAGAACTTTTTTTTCCCTAAGGTATGCATCTTCTGTTTCTCACTGCATTTTCTATTGAAACAATTTCTCCTTCCTTTCTAGGAAAAGGGCAAGGTGAATTCAGGAAATAAGTATAATGACAATTTCTTTGGATTATACTGTACTTGTAAGAGACCTTATCCTGATCCTGAAGATGAGGTAAGAAATGTAAAATGTAGTAGTTAACGTATTTGAAAGATATTTATACAAAACAGAAATCTGCTTCCTCATGTTTGCAACAGTGCTCTGACAGGCTTGCTTCTGGGATGGGGAGATTCTGTCTTTCAACAGTGGCTTTAGCCTTATGTCAGTGAGAATGCTGTTTCTCTGTCTGAAGTATTAAAACATGCCACTTGGTTTATACACAGAAACTTTCCTTTGCAGTTATAAAAGTTAGTTTTTCTGTTTTTTTGGGGTTTTTTTAAATGTTATGGACAGAAAGAAAAGGCGTAAGTCTTCCAAATATGAAAAGACAGTATTATTATCAAATATGAACTATTTTTCCCAATTTTTAGTGAAGTCTAAATATTTCTAAAGAAATCATTAATAATTGTTCCATAATAAATAAGTTTTTATTAAGTTTGTATTATGGACAATTAAGTTAGGAATCTGGCATTCCTAAATAAAACCTGATGACACTGAGAATATAAACATCTTTGTTTTGGTAAGTCCCCTGTTTATACATTTCTGTTTACAGGAAGAAAGATGCTGATACCATGGTAACTTTTATCTCCTCTTCTGTATAAGAATGTTTTGCTGTACTGGGAAAACTACTTTTGTAATACAACTGGGAGTCTCCACAATCTTCATAATTTAATAAATTACACATACTCTAGAATGTTAAGGAAGCAAACTGACTAATGGAACAGTAACTACTTATTAATGGCAGCTCAGTGTAGGTGGCTGAAGAGGGAAATGCAATTCACTTGAGTGGGCTTTACATAATACTGTAATTTGAGGATTGTGAAAGATTCTGAAGGTTGATATTAATGCTAATAATACAACCATTTATCTAGATTCCAGATGAAATGATCCAATGCATAGTTTGTGAAGACTGGTTCCATGGAAGGGTAAGGAAACTATAAGTAGCAGAATTGCTATTTGCATAGCAGTAAATTAACAATGTCAGTTAATTTTGTATGGTAATTCTTTCTTGGAAAGATTTTCTATAGTTCTCAGAAGATTTTTGCGTAAGTTCTAAGGGAGTTCTTTTCAGCTTCTGCAAGATATTACTGAATGTTTAACCTGATGTTGCTGTTCACTCTGGCCCAAAATAACTAGGAATACCTCTACTTTTCTCAAGGTTACTCCTATGGAATAAAATAATGGGTGTGTAACTGTCTCTAACTGGAAAATTATAATCTTCGAATCAGCAAGTTCTTTAATTTAAAGCACATCATTACCACCTATCTATTTGTTCATTCAGAGGGATTGTTTTTTGAATTGTAATTACATTAAATAGTAAAGAACAGACTGCAATGGTCCCTGATTACAGACTTTGGGGAAATCTTTTAAAAGCAGCTAAGCACTTCACTGAGTGCCCTACTTAATGCATGAGCAAAGGATTCAGCTTGTCATGCCTTTGAGGGCATGAGTGAAATTCCACAGTGGATGCAAGAAAGTAAAATGTTTGATGTTGCTGGAACAAGGAAGAAAATGAGATGATTGACTTCAGTTATAGGTTCTGTAGATAAACTGTGGGTTTCTTTATATATATGTGTGTGTGTGTGTGTGTGTGTATGTGTGTATATATATATGTATGTATATATAAAAATGTGTGAATTAAGGATTATACTGAATAAGCTGTATAAGAGTGTTTTACAAAGGAAAACAATTAAATGCTTTTAATTGCCTCAGTATTTCTCACAAATATATTTGAGGACTTTAAGACCTAGTTCTTCTCAATTTCAGTATGTGAACAAAGAAGATTTACAATCTCTTATGTGATAGGAAACAATCACAAAAAGTTAATGTAGGACTTTAAAGTTGTAGTGAGTGCTAGGTATCTTATTAAGCAGCTATATTTAGGACAGTGTTTAGAAGAACGATGTTTAGAAATGAGATAAAGATAGAACTGAGATTTTTGGGTATGTAGAAAGCATAAAAGACAGTAAACAAAGACACCATGATCTCAGTTTTTCCCTGGAATTTGATCTGTTCTTTCCAGCCTTTTGGTTATACTGATGCTGGTTGTAAAAAGCAAGCAGGACCGTATGTTTGTGCTGATGATAGCAGCTGATGTAGAGATGCATCTGTTAATTTGCAGCCAACATTCCACTGCTATGTGCTTGTTTCTTTTTGACAGCATCTTGGTGCAGTGCCTCCTGAAAGTGGAGACTTCCACGAAATGGTATGCCAAGCCTGCATGAAGCACTGCCATTTCCTGTGGGCCTATGCTTCACAATTAGCAGGTAAAGAAAACTAAGATAGCTGAGCCAATGTTTCTTTAGTATGTATTTCTCATACTTAATTGATTGTTGACATAGTATATTTGAGTGGTAGGAGAAATAATATTCATCATGTCAGACAACAGCCTTTAGCAGTGAAACGTGCAAGGCTGCGCTAACTGTTCTATAAAAGAGGTCTAGTTCATAAATTGTAATGCCATAGTTCTCGCTATTTTATTTATTTCATCAGAGGCATGCTAGCACATGGATGGATAAAGAGCTATTACTTACTGCAAGGAACTTAAGTTCTAGGCTGAATCAAAAGATTTGAAGAGCCATTTTAAGGGAAGCAGTGAGGAATACAGCTGGGTTAGAGAGACTCTGAACAGAAGAGTGAATGATAGTGACCTGAAAAGAGTGTGTAAAATCTTAATTTGAACGTGGTTGGAGGTTTGGATTCTGTGTTCCCTCAGGAGATACCAGCGATCACACCATATGTTGGGTCTGGTCTCCACAGGATCAAAAGAGTAGATGACTTTATTTCAGTGGAAACAGCTGATTTCATGTAGTCTTACTTCCTGAAGAGTCCTTATATTGACTGGAGATTGAGCGCTCATTTACCAGGATTTTCAAATGCTAATTTTAAGGATTCCAGAATGGGTTACCTAGAATTCTCTTCTTTGCTTCCCCTCCCCCACAACTAGCTGTGTCATTGTACACACATTTGAATTGACATTGAAAGACAAATTTATTTGACATAAGGAAGCAGTTATTATATTTAATTTGTCATAGAGTTGTGGTTACTGAGATCACTTCGCTTGGACGTTAAGTCACCCCAAACTGTCGGAAGATGAATACATTAGTACATCCTTAGAAGTAGTAGAGGTGACAACTGTGACTTTTCCTTGGTAGAATTTACTTTGTATTTTTGAACTTTTTTGATGGAAATTAATATCTTCATCAAAAGGCTTTATGGGGAAAAGTAGAGCTCTTAAAGGAGTATTCCACTGAAGCTTCATGATTGTAACTTCTGGTTAGTGGGAGCATGTGCAGCAGAGGGTCTACAGAAAGTCTTCTGTTTGGTACATTGAATTGTTATAAATTTACAATTCTATGTATAAGCAACTGCTTAAATTGTCTTTTGCAAAATAAGTATACAGCTGAATGCAGCTGTAAATGCTTTATAAAGATTATTAAAAATGTTTTTTAATTGTCTGGAGAAAACGAAGATACTGGATTCTGCCATGAAGTCAACAAAAAATTCTATACAATATGAAGATGATTTTCCTTGACACTCCTTGATAGCGATCACAGATTCAGTAGGTGTAATGTACTAAGGTGAATTATGATGGCCTTTTCCCTCTCCTAGGTCTTATGTTTTGGGAGTCAGAGTATTTTTGGATAGGAATATGAGAAGTGAAGAAGGCAGTGATGAAAGAGGAAGGGGTTTCACTGGATACATAGGTCACTGTATTTGGATAACTGCGGAATGTATCTAGGACTCTGGATATTACCTGGATCAGATACTCTGGGTATTCTGTAGCACTGCATTATAAAGCAAAAAGGCAGGCTTGTAGTAGTCTGTGCTTTGCCTGGCACAATATTTTTATCTGTCTTCTAGTTCCTGCTCTGACCAAAGTGAACTCCCTTGAAGATGAAGGGATTGTCCTGAATGTTGAGGAAAGCGAAGAACAGAAAAAAGAAATAAAAAAAGAAAATGAAGCAGAACACCAAGAAAAGGAGGAGGGGAAGCAAACAGAGCAGTTTAATGAGCCATCTACTAGCTCTGGGTCTTCATGTCCAGAGGTAATATGTGCTTTCTCTTCCATTGTATGCATCTTCCTGTTGATGATGGAGGAACTAAAGCCCACCTCTTTCTGTGTTGGGTCAATGAAAAGGTTTTCTGTCCATTTGCGTGCTCACTTTCAGTATTTTTGTTACTGGCAAGTTAAATACATGTTCTCTGTCGAGCATGGAGTAGGCTATGGAACACTCTTGGAAATGTGGGTGACAAGGGCGTAATGTCTCTTGCAGGTAATTTAGATCCACCCCAACTCTTGTCAACTGTTTTGCCTTTACACTGAAATATCTCCTGAGTTTGTTTTAATATAGTGGTATTACGCATTGTAGCTGCATTTGCATAACAGTCTAGTGATTTCATAAACATTTAGGGCTATTGCAATAAATTTCTACAGAAGAATGTGTTTTAATTATTTATATACAGATATATATATATATATAAAATTATATAAATATATATATTTATATTTAATGGAAACGCTAAAAACAAATTGACATCCTTCTGTGAATGGAACAGTAACATAGGTTGTCCTGTAGAAATAAACATATCTGAAACCAAAAAAGAAAAAAAAAATCTTGCCTAAGAAAAATGAATGTATTTGAAGTGAAATTAAAGAGCACTGAGCACTCTCATTTTAATTCAGATAGTTACTAAGAGTGAAGAGCCAGTCTGCAAGCTGAAAGAACTCCAAAGGAAGCCAGTTTTAAAAAAAGATACTGCCACCTTTTGGCCATCAAACTGGAGAAGCAAACTATGCACATGTGAAGACTGTTTGGTATGTATACTTTCTTTAAGTATAGTATTCGGGGAGGCAGAGAGGAACTCCTTGAAGAGAAGCTTGCAGATAGAAATCTGTGAAAACATTCTTAACTGTGCATATAGACACCTAATGAAACATCCACGAGATCTAAAGAAACATTTGGAATTAATGCAGCATGTGTGAAGGAGCTTCTAAACAGTTGTATTTTCCTGTGACTTAGAGCTAACATCATTTAGCAAGTCTTCATGGGACATGGTTGAAGTGCTTGTTGATACAAAATTTACCGTATGAGCTGCAGTGCTTTAACGTGAAAAGAGGCTGGGCACATCTGTGCCTCACCAATTTTGTAATCTAAAATTAAATTTTACTTTATTCTCTAGAAAATGTATTCAGAGCTTGAAGTCCAGTTCCTTACAGATGAATGTGACACTGTCTTGGCCTATGAAAATAAAGGTACCAGTGACCAAGAAACTGACAGGAGAGATCCTTTAATGGACACCCTTAACAGCATGAACAGAGTCCAGCAAGTAGAACTCATCTGTGGTAAATATAACTTAACTTTTAGAATCTGCCTTAGCATTTTGAATGAACGGTTTACTGTATGAAGACCCTATCATATATATGTACATATACATTACATGGTCTTTATTATATACCCATATAATACCAAACAGAATTATAATTTGGCATCTAACTATTTTTAAAGTAGTTTTTAGAAGACTGTATGACGCAGGTCATCAACCTCAAATGGTATTATTGTAGAGAAGTCTGTCCTCTCTGGCCTGTTGTTAAAACTTTAACTTCCTTGTGTTAAGAAAGCAGATGGTGTTGAAATCTCTCGTTTAACATCGTAGATGGTATATTAATGGTAATTCTTTGTAAGATGAACATTTAATTTACATTCTTGTCTTTTTGCTCATTTCTTGCCTTGTTCTGCCATTCTGGCAATCTCATGTTGCTTTGAGCATGGCAGCCCATGCGAAGCTGGAGTGAAAGGTTTCTTCTTAGTTCTGTTATTGACAGGACAGTCTTGATGTATTTTGTAAGTAGAGCAGTGTTCCCCTTTTTTGAATAAGAGGTTTATGCTCTGGTGAGAATGTTTGCTAAGACTTCCCCACCACCTATCTGTGCTTTTGCAGTTAAAATTTGGGGGGTGGAGAGAGTCCTTTAACTGCATTAATTCATTCTTTAGACTTTTATAAATTTCTCTGAAGATCACCTGAATGGATATTCAGACTGCATAAGTTTACTCATTCTTGCGTATTTAATTTATAATCCACTTCAAACCTAAATTTGTCTCAAGTAAATCTAACTAGTGACAAGAGGAAACAGAGCAAGTCTTCATCCTAAGCCAGTGTTAAACTAAAGTTGTATCTTTTTTTTTTCTTTCTTTCCTCTCCATGCCTTCACTTCCCAATCTAGAATACAATGATTTAAAGACAGAACTGACCGACTATCTCAGGAGATTTGCAGATGAGGGAACGGTAAGGTGCAGCTTACAGAAATTGTTTGGTTGCTAAAAATGCATTTTAAAGTATGGCTGGGGGATGTTGAATGTTGTATTTTTTCCTCTGAGTTACTGGTACTCAAACACTGGACATTTCCGATTCTGTTGGGATTTAAAAACTATTTTCATTGGAGAAATTGTTGAGAGGTAGCAGGAACACCACAGAAATGTGCTGAGAGCAACTTGTAAATTTAAAAATGAAAAGTCTGTTGCTCTGAGAAACTTCTTCAGACAAAAAAAAAAATCTTCCTGCTTGGTCTTAGGCTGAATTTAAACCTTCAGACGAACAAGGACCAAATCATGTTAGACAATCTTTTCAGTTGTTTTACTCAAGAAATTAGTCTGCCATTATTAACATGGAGATTTTATTTGTTCAGGTTAAGCAACAGATTTGCCAAAATGCCATTCATTCCTAATTACATTCCAAGGTATCTGAAGTGAGCTTGTGAAATCTTGGTTTGCGATGATTATTCTGATCATAAAAGCAAGTAGCTGAACACACCAAAATCATCATCAGAAGCATTCCTCCATACACTTGTCCTGTCTTTGCATAGTTCATTTCCCTACTTGTACTCTCTTTTAGCAGAATTTGGGTATTAATCATTTCCTTTTGGTAGGACAGGAGAGTCCAATAGCTAGTTGTATCAAAGAGATTTCAAGCTATTTTTTATATGCTTTGTAAGTGTGTGTAATACATGTAAGAAAGAAAAGGACTGTTTTAACTTAATTACTTTATCACAACTTGAGTTTCCTATTATTTCCATTAGGTTGTTAAAAGAGAAGACATTCAGCACTTCTTTGAAGAATTTCAGTCACGCAAAAGACGACGGACTAATAGGATGCAGTACTACTGTAGTTAGACTGAGAGCTTTTGAGTCTGAAAGGACAACTGGGAAAACAATATATCCATTGAGAAACCGAAGAGGCATCTTAAATAGTTGGCTTTTCCTCAGCAACCTACTGTCCAAGAAACCACCTCCAACTTTTTCCTCATTTTGTTTCATATTTCCTTTATTTGTAGTGCACATGCATTTCTAACAGGTACATTGCGTAGTGATTCATTTATATGGATTTCAGTATTGATCTACTTTTCACTTCTTTGAAAGTTAGCCTTGTTTCAAGAGGGGAGGATTGCTTGTTAAAAGAACTTTGTGCCACTGTTTATTCCCTTTATCCTTTGACCTTTTTTACTTTTAGTGCCTATAACTGCACGCCATACTAAACCACGGGAGTGGTCTGCCCTTCTCGGTTTCTATACAATATAGGAAATTGGCACTTAGCGTGTTGCAGACTGGAGTGTGTTGCTTTCCTACTCTGAATGGTTCTGCATCATCTCTTCTGGTTGCAGTGGTTCTATCATACACCTCCGGCCCAAAGTTGGTTTCTGTTTACTGCCCGTAGGGAGGCACAGTTCTGCAAGAGGGAAAGGAGGCGTGTGTTACGGTGATGGCCATTGGTTCTGATCCTGTTGAATGAAACTGCATTCCACAGTTTGGGTCATATCATGTGATCTGAACGGCACTGTACCTTGACATGCCAACTCTGTTTACTGTGGAAGTATTCCTTAAGCATGTGAAAAATCAGAAATCATGGGTTGGTCCTGATATGACATTCTGCTGTATCTATTTTTTTTTATTCAAAAACTCTTTCTAGATATTGTACAGTGATGTTTTACATGCAAAAATTTGTCCCATGAACTTTATCTTCTGACTGGAATGCAAATGCTATCTAGTAGGAGGTACTAAGTTACAAATTGAATATTGGGGGGTTTGTTAAAGGAATTTTAATATGCTTTGGTTTTAAAAACTAGCCTACTTTAAATTGATCTATTTCGTAAGTGTTCCTAAAAACATTGCAGCGTTCTGGCATTTTGCTACAACATAAAGTGTGCAATCTTTTTATAATCACTGTGATAATCAAGAAATAAAAGAAAGATGTTTCACTGACTTAAGAATCTACAGTTAACTAAAACAAAATATTGAATTTCCCATAAGTCATTTTGAGCTTAATGTAGTCTTTAGTTTTTCGTTACCCACAAAATCCTAAAACTCCTTTAAGAAGGTTCTAATTTTTAATTCCCTTTCTATGTAGTTGGAGGATTTGCTTACCATGAGGTACTGTTCTGCTCCCATGTTAAGATTTCTTAGAAGAAAATCCAGCTTTATGATTCTGTTAATTCTTTTTGGCCACCACCTCATTTACAAAAGCAAGTTCTAGCTTAAAGACTCAGTCAATCTATCTGTTTGGTTTTTGCAAATATAACTAGTTGCTTTTAAATCTAACCCTGGGTATTGTATGTGCTTTTTTGTAGCAACTGTTAATGGGAGTTGTAACTGCATACCTAACTAAAATAATACCTAAAAATTAAATAACTGTTCAATCTCTGCGCTGTCTTTTATTTGAATTGCTGCTATGCCATTTTGTTTTCATGCATCTCCACAGCTCTGCACATTGTAATGCGATAGTGACCTGTTCAGCCGCGTGTAAGAGTGAGTCAGCCATTGCCTCGGCAAGCCTTTGCTTCCAGCCTCGACCCACTTAACTCCGGGCAGTTGTGAAACAAGGTGCGTAGTCCCACCACTGCTGGCATCGCACCCTGGAGGGTGGTTTGAGCAGGAGAGAAAATTGGAAGAACAGAATGTTTCTCTTGTCTTGCAGTTTGCAGCATTTAATAGGCTAAAGTAGGGAAAAATCTAGTCTGATCACAGGGTGCCCGGAGGTAACCACAGCTGGGGTTATTTCCAGCTCTGAATTCAAATCGTTCTGAACTGAAACACTTTTAGTTTTTAGTTTCATTGTTCTCCCTCGAGTACATACAAAAAACTCCGTAAATGCTAAAAGGTCACAGGGAGAATTTCAGTACTGTCTGTACAAGCTCTAGTCAGCTGTGGTCATCTTTCCATTGAACTAGAAAGTGGACATCCTGTCTGCTAGCTTCTATATAGCTTCACATTTCTGTAGCATCACTTAAACCTCATCTGAAATGCATACTAAAACTAGTCTGGCAAATCTCCCTGAATGCCTTCTCTTTCATCAAAATCCCCACTCGAACAAAACTACCCCTTGGCTCTGTGTAGAATACATACCGTCTCCAAGATGTATAAACAGGCACAAACTACTCCATGTCGCCTTCCGGGACAGGGTAAGTCATTCTTGTTGCTTACAGCACGTGGCCCTCAGGGTAGATGCTGGGTGAGCGATCGTGTGCTTCTGTGCGCGTTTCCTCCTGACTGAGGCAACATCTGTCTCTGAAACCCAGGTGACTTGGAAGCAGCACTGCTCAATGGGCCAAGACAGCACACAAAATCAGGTACTTGTAGTTCCACATTTTCCTTACTGATATTTCCCAGTTCCCTTTCATCACAGTCCCACTGGAACAGGATATTCAGGTATTTCACCATAGGAAGAATAGTTGGTGCAGGTTCTTGCTACCTTTGTGTCCTGGAAAGGTTGTGCACCTACTTGGGGTGTTGCCTCAGGTCCTGTTGACCTTCTCGTGCCTATTCAGGGCTCACAGACACCCTACACCATACAGAGACACCACAGCCCAGGCTATCAATGCGTTAATAAATGCTGCTTACTGTAGAGGTGGCAGGTGCAGGAAATACTTTTTGATCTAAATCTGTAATTGCCACAAGAATTAGTTCCTGTAGCCACAAGTCACACCATAATCAACACTGAACATACATACACACTGGTCACTTCTTGGCACCTGCCTGTACTAAGGTAATGGAGCACAGTGTACCTGAAGTGACCAGCAAGTACACAGCACCCAGCAAGCCACCTTTCCAATCTTCATCCAGCTGTGCTTTCTTCCCCGAGGCTCTCCCCTAGGTGAACGAGAATCTAATCAAGATTAAAGATGGAAGAACATCATTGAAAAGAAGGAAAAGAAACCTAATAAAGTATTAAAATTTCACTATTTTAGGAAGGTATTCTTAACACTTACCTTCTTAAAGGTAGGAATGAAGATAAACCCCTGAGATTAGACTGTGCTCTTCCCTTCTTTCTCCCTCCCCCCCAGCTTAAGCCAGGCGATAAGCCAAAGCATTCTGCTGTTGTACATCAAAGTGAGACTAATCCAGATTTTCTGTTGCTGGATGACACACTTCTGAACTTCAGGCAGCTCTTTGAAGTAATGAAACACCATTTTTTTTTTTTTTGTGAAACACATTTAATGAATATTCAGCTGACATAGGATAACTGCAATTCAAGAGAATGCTGCGTTTAATGAGCGTCTTTGTCTAGTTGCTCTGCTCAGAAAATAAACATTTTCTAGATCAAGGGCTAAGTCCTGCTGCCTGAAGCACGTGTAATCCTATTGCTTTTAATAGCGAATAGTCAATCGAGCTCCAGACCAAAGAACTCATTAAACAGTATTTCACTGTAGCACTTTTAATAAGTCACCTGAACAGCATCACTAATTATGGCTTTCTATTTTTACACTGTTTTGTAGTATACCCTTGATGTTCAAAGCATTGTTGTGGATTTTTTTTTAAGCAGAAATGATAAACTTCATCTTTTTACACTTCTAGGGCACTTTAAAGTTTTAATTCAAATACTCCTTTCCTCTTCATGGAATCAGACAAATATAAGGTTCAGAGTAATGATGACACATCCTGTTTTGCCAATAAATCAGCACTAATTTAGCAGCCTGCTCATAACAGTTAAATCAAAGAGAAGTCACACATGCACATTCTATACAAGCCATTTATTTGAAATGCCAACTATACGTAGGATAAAGTCAGTGTTACATGCTTCTCAGCAACAGTAGAAAAATAGAACCAGTGAAAACCTTTTTACAATTGTAATGGTACTCAAAAGAGAAATGTATTGTTTTACAATGCATCACACAAGACTAGAATTCAAGTCTGGAGGTACCTAAATAAAAATACTATTTTTTTAAAAAAAACACTATGTACAATTGAAGCGTAAACAAGTTTTACAAAGTACTGGTTATGCAGGTTGTAGAAAAAACACTTGCATAGGACATGAAATCAGTTTAAGAAAGTTTTCTGAGCCTTTAGCATTGAAGGCACTTGACTTTATACCAGTAACAGCAAAAGGACAAGAAACAAAAATGTAACATTGCAGAAGGCAAGGCTACCTTCTGGAAGTACAGAGAATTACAGAACCCCGAACACAGTTTTACAATTTTCTCTCTCAGCTGTTCTCTGCATTCAGCAGAACTCAGCACCTTTCTACCCTATAAGCTTTAGTCATTAGAAGAAATAATAGTGCCTCAAACAGCACGTGAATTCTTCCAACACACCTGAAAAACAAAGAAACCTGTAAGACAAATAAACACTTGGGACATTCCAAGACCAAAACACAGTCTCTTAATTTTCAGAAAGGAAACTGCTCAAGAATGGGAAAAATAAGAAACTGCCATTGAACACAACAGTTACTAACACACAGCTACAGTAACTCTATGGAACAACAGAACATTTCAAAGGAAGAATCTTTTTCCAGGAATTAAGTTATTCATCTGTATATTGGGGAAAAGGGGAAGGGTAAGGAAGAAGGGAATTACAAAATTTTTGCATGTTGCTTACTAATTGAGAGTCTGAACCCTCTCTTTAATAAGACACCTAACAGTAATCTTCCTCATCCAAGAAAGCTTAATGTTCACACCTCTGTCACCAAGCAAAATATAGTCAGCAATGTTTTCCATCCAATTCATAGGAGGAAAAGGAGATGTTAATTTCCAGCCTAAACAAAGTGCTTCATGTAAACAAGGGTCTTCCGTGCTGATCAATACAGTTGCAGGAGATGGAGAACAATAAAGCATAGCAGGTTGCATGGTTATTTGCTTTGAGTATCAGGAAGCTGAGACAATACTGTCCCCCCGTATCTACTTTTTGGGAGTGAGATGCACGGACACTAGCTTTTGAGTAACACTTCTCTAGAGAAGGCTAAAGATGGTTTCTCCTCTAGTCCCCATCCAACTAGCTAGGAAATCCTACCCTGAAGTATAAAAATACAATTCCATTAATCTGACAAATACTTCCACCTAAAGTTAGCTGCTATCTTCTTCCCAACTCAAAAATATGCAACTGAAAGTGCAGATTGTCCAAGTGGCCTGATTGTCCTATGGCCCCCGAAAGGACTTGTCTTTGATTTTGCGCCTGTTTTTAAACACTAGCTTCCTTTTAATACTGCTCAGCTTCTGAGACCTCAGAAGCAATTATGTATTCTAAAAAGCAGACACCCCCCCCCCCGCCAAAAGCATCTCACTAGCTCATTTCCAAAGCCAAATCATTTCATGATTCCCTTCGTGCTAACCTCAAAACTTCTCAGTCCCATCAGCCACATCTCCACAAATCTCAAGCTGAGTTCCTGACAACATCTGTAGATTTCAGCCCCATCTCTCCCAGCACACAGTGCCACACCTAAATATAGTGGTAACTAAAAATAAGTTTCCTCTGAAAGTAGATCTATCATTTTTAAAATAAATTATTCAGAATAGTAAGTCTTCTCAGGACAGCTATGACTTAAGTGATTCAACTACTTTAACAGACTAAGGATGCAAGTGCAGTGAGTTTCAGGGTTGTGATATGAGTGTTAATTTGTTTTTAGTGCTCATGAGCATGAAACCAAAGTGTGTGGTTGGAGTTACAGAGTAAGATAGGACTGGGCTCAGTTTTTTCAGAATGTAACCAGTGAGCCTCAGTCCCTAACCTGCAGTAACCCTACCTCCTACTGGTATCTTTTAAGAATGTTTTACACTGCAGTTCTGAGGAAGTAACATATATTTGTGCTGAGATCAGGACCACTAAGTGTCTTGAATGTGGTCAAAAACCAGATTTAAAAAGGCCTACAGTATAAAAAAAACACATCTCCCCTCACCCACATAACACTTGCATCACCTGTGCAGTTTAGCCAAGCTTCTCCTCCAATCCTGTATCATGCCTTAAAAGCAGCCTCTGCACGGCTTTCACAGCAGCACGAGGCCTGTACCTGTGTACGTAGGAGATACTCATATTTTCATTTATCCAGAAGGTATTTGAACCAATAAATTGTATTTGGTAGACTGAAAATTTGGGATCCACTATTTCAGGAAAAGGGTAGTTGTGCATGTCAGGCCTTGCATATTTTAATGAAACAGAATGGGTAGAAAACTGCCATCTGCTTATAATGAAAGCAATGCTGCAAGAAATTTTCCATTTCATTAGTATGAAGCATTTTGAGCCGTAGGAAACAACCCAGACCAACCCTAAAAGAGTCCTTACGTCACACTTGGGATTACAGTTTTTAACTACAAAAAAAAAATCATTACAAAAACTTCCTTTCAAAAAGCCAAAGAGGTCTTTACCAGCAGGGACTGCACCGCAGCGGCATCGCCACCGCAGCTGCGTGGCCTTCAGAACAGGGAAGAACGGCACAGCCAGCATTCAGAGGGACACGTGGAATAACTAACCGCTACACCACTGTACTGCTTAACCTCAAGTCAGGGACGGGGAACCAGCCCGAAACACTATCATTCCCTCCTCAGTCCGTGGTAGCTGATGAATCTCATTTCCACGCTTTAGCAAAGCAAGGTCAGGGAAGTAGAGGTGTAACGCAAGAATGCTAAAGCTTCACACATTTAATGGTGCTAAAGCAGTTACGCTTTGCTTTGACTTTGTTCACAGAACAGTTGCAGTTACGAAGTCAGCAACGCTTCAAATTAGGTAAGGAACACTGAACAACATCACTGAGAGTGAAGCCCTTTTTTTTCTTTAAAAAAAAAAAAAAATCATAGGCAGGACAAAGCAAGGCAATAAGCAGTCACCTCAGCACCTCAGCTGGAGAAACAGCCCTATCACCTGGGGAGTTATACTACAGGCAACAGCACGAGATACTAATGCCTGGGCTTCCTGACACACTAGGATTTCGCATGAATCCTCAACTCTGTTTTTCACCTGCCCCCACATAAAGGTAGCTGGAAGAACAAGTTATTACTATTACTTTTACAGTATTTCTAGATTTATTTCTGCATGGACGAATCAGCAATTCTAGCCCAGCTTGTAAGTGCTTCTTGGTGATCAAGAAATTCTCCATGGTCATGGCTGAACCACAAAGAATACAGAATTCGTCAGATCCCAGTGAATTTCACTGGAATCTGGACTCCTAGGTATCCCCCTTTGCTCTTAAAAAGCAAAATACAGTTCTTGGGAGTGGGCTTGCTATAAGACCAGCTGCCAGGACTTTTCAAACAAAACATTATTAGACTGGATTCCTGCTGCAGTGATAAAAATCAAGACATTTCGGATCCAAAAAAAAAATCAAACTAAAAATGCAGTATTTTAATGTGCTGTTCTTTGGAATTCCTATAATTAAAAAATAAACACATTGTTACTATCTCATAAGAAAATACATTTCATAATGTGCAACTCAATGCACACGGGGACTTGGCAGGTGAAAGGGAAAATGCAAAAGTATGAAAATACAGTCCTTTAAATGCAACAATAAAGTATAACATATTAGTACAAAACTAATACACTAAAATAGATGTACAGGTGCAAAAGGCTACCAGTTTGTAGAAAAAAGGTGCCAGCTTTTTTTTTTTTTTTTTTAAAGGCTTAATTAAGTTTGCTCAAAAAAAGAAAAATCAAAAACCAAAAATGAAACCAGAAGCAGCATTAAAAATTAATTGATAGCATGCTGTCTCTAATAAAGCAATGTATATACAAAAGAAATGAGCAAAGCTGAATTTATCTGCTGGCATGAATGAATTTATCTGACAGAAGTCAGGCCAAAAGTTAAAGAACGGTATGTTTACAACTCTTAGGCACAGAGAAATATTGGAGGTTGCTTTCATAGGGCAGACTTTTTATACAGGAAGTCTGGTTTGCTTGGAGACCTCCTTCCTCTGCTTACTCCATCTTCCCTTTCCAAATCTGCATTTCTCTGTGTTGCATGTTCCAAAGGCTCATCATCCGCCAGTCTCCGACCTGGCCTCTCTTCCTGCGTTTCAGAGGCGTATGCAGAGTGTGAAGGTCTGGTAGAGGTTAGGCCATAGGTTAAGTCAGTTTCCATTTTCGTTCTTCCTCTGATGTGAACTGGGCCATTACCAGCATTTTCCTGGGTAGCCAATGCCAAGTCCAGTCGCTGGGGAGGTTGTTCTAAGACATCGAGGTGTATCGGCTCAGTCTTTTGTCTGTGTTGATGCCCATCCTGGGAGAGCAGGTATTCCCTCCTAGAATCCTCTTGCTTTTTAGGAGATATTTGGGTAGGTAGGTAGGCTGACTTTAAGCCACTTGGTGATGCCTTATTGTGGCTATATAAATCTGGGCCAAAATACATGCCTTGTGAAGGTGAAGGACTGTGTCTGTTAGGTGCTGGAGTGGAAGGTCTGCATGCAGCATTAGAGAAGTCATAGAAGTCAGGATACTCCTGCTGATTTTCTCGAGCATCTACTTTTTGCTCTATTGCATGTTTCTTTCGAGACGCGGGCATGTGCCTGCTCTGAATACATGAAATGTGCTGCGGTGGACCGGATCCTATCTCTGTGACTGCCTGGCTTAACTCTGTGTCAACAGTGAGTTCTGGCAATCTTCTGTCTTTCAGAGACATTGCCGACACACCCATTGCAATATCTGGCATCAGTTCATTTAGCAGGGGCTGAGTACACTGAGAAAGAAAAACAGAAATCAGTCCGTGAAAACAAAGCAGAAACCAAAATGTAAAATATATCTAGAAGGGTATTTTCTGTTATTCAGAATGACATTTTCCTGATCTATCTTTGCCTTGACTAACCTTAGCCAGCAAGTTCCCTGCGCTGCTCAAAGAATAAACGTATTCTCCCTTCTCTACCTTCCTGCTAGCCTAAGGTTTCTTTATTCCTTCATGAAATGGTTGTGCTACAGCAATAATTGCTTCCTAAATATCTTATATTTAATGTGCAGTAAAGCAAATTACAGTCTATTGTTAAACTGTCAAAATGTAAACCTGCTTTAAACTACTCGCAATTATTAACCTAAACAAGCTACTCTGTGCAGAACAAATTTAATACTATAACCACTTCAGTGGTTATACAGAACCTATATACATAATTAAGAAATAAACACATTGTTACTATCTCACAAGAAAATACATTTCATAACACCCATACATAAATATATTAGTTGAATGCAGGGGAGCCAAAAATACAGATGTAACCCCTCTGCTTACATTTCATATTTTAAAGCAAGTTAATTGCATGTACACACATGTGTGTAGCAACACAAAAACCTGAGGGCTTGGTGGGCACTAGTTACAGTCCTGACAAGATCCACAAAGTGTGTGGAAGTTGTAACACTGCATTCTTCTCCTCGCATATCCCTGTAAGCAATCATGCAAAGACAGGCATATCAGTCGTCCAGAAGAGTTAAAATTTCTGCTTGTATTTACTGTGTCTAATGAACTACACTTTGCTAACTGTTGTTAATTATTAGTACCTCACAAGTTGTGTAAAGAGCACAGAACAAAATTATCATCCATATTAAGTCTATGCTTCTTGCATTTTTAATAGAAACATTCTGTCTAATAAAGACTCCTAATGCGAAGGAAAACTGTGCAAAAAAAATAGATGAACACGTTCAAAATTTTGTCAACTCTTGCAGAAGGGTCATTACATTGTTTCCTTCATGAAGTCAGTTTGGACCAAGAAAAACAGACTTATGCTACTAAATAAACACTCGAATAAACAAAATATTTTAACTTCAAATCAGTTATTAGCTTAAAATATAGAAGGGAGTGCAATACACTTAGGACAACTGCTAGCGATGGAAAAATATATCCACATTTCCATCTAGAACTCCTGCATCTGAATGGCAAGTTCTCAGTATGATAACACTGTGCACTCAAACAGTGGTTTCACTGCAGAGATGAATGATCAAATCATTATTTAGCATTTCATGTACTTTACAAAGCCATGCCTTTCCTTAGCATCTCCTGTAGGTCACTGTTTTCATTACATCAGTTCAGCAACTATAATTATCACCTTTAAATATTAATCCATAACAAACACTCCTTTGTATATGCAATTACAAACTTTTGTTTGCCTAGTTATTTTAAAAACCTCTTTAGGGCTATCAGGCTTTCACCTTCTCCACAGGTACACTCTCTATACAAATCTATTCACTTCTGGAGTGCTGACCTCTAAATAACCAAAATACCAACAAGACTTCCACCTGCGAATGACAGCATGCAGTTCACTACTGAACTTATGCTTTGCTTTAACACAGAGCAAACTGTGCTATTTCAGAAGCTGAACAAGTCCCATTTCCCCTCCAAAATGCTGCCGCTCCAGGAACAGTCAGTCTCCCAGCAATCAGGCCATGCCTTTGGCATGCAGAAGGCTGATGACCAAATCTTCACTTTCCCTCTTTCATAATGATAGAAAATTCTCCTGAAAAGCTGAGATGCTGTTTTTTCTCTTTTATTAAGCAAAGTTACTTCATCATGAGAATTGACTTTAGGTCATCTCAAAAAGCTGCTTTGAATAGCCAGAGAGGGGCAGAAGGGGAGGAAATCGAAGTACTTACTGCTTGCTTCTCAGCTGCCATGACTGCTGCTGCTGCAGCCACTGTTTGTCTCCCCAGACCTGTAGTGTTAGTGCAATCAGGAGGTGCTGCTTTAACACCGGGCAAGTAGACAGGTGGTGCAGCTTTGGGAGGTGTTCGGGAATGGAACAGTGAATGGTTGCAAGGGTAAGAAAAGGAACGGGAGGGATGTTGACTTGGCACCCTTTGTTTCCAGCCCACTTTGAACTGGTTGTGAATAGGAGTTGCTGGTGGGTGGTATGGTGGGGGAGGAGGGGGCAATGGTGGATGAAAGGCCACGAAAGAGTCCAGTTCTGTAAACATGGTTTCTGCAGTGGGAGTGCTGTTAACACGACATCGTCCAGACTGTCTCATTGTCAGGAGTGGGCTTTCATCCCCAAATCGCTCATCAGGAAAGAACTTGTGAGGATTCTGCAAATGGCAAGAACAAGAAACCAAAGTAAGAAATTGTCTAGAAAGTCAACTATTCTGACACATATTGAAGCCTGCAATTTGGAAATCTGCCAGCACCCTTGCAGGCTGGTTCCACTATCTAAAACATGACCCTAAACTTTAGGTGATTATGGCTGGCATAGAATAAGAAATCTGAAAATAAGACAAGAGGCAGATTCAGTACGTCATAAAATTGACCACCAAATGTTTTTGCTAAACACTGGGACTGACAGTTTCCCAGTCCTGTTGTGTACCCTATCCAGATCTAGGGCTTTTCCTCCTCTGATTAAAGAATTAATCACTAGCTAGAATTCTAGGTATGCTTTGGCTGTTGTGAATAGCCTCTTTGATAAGAAATTTGCAGTCTTAAAGTTGTTTGAATTGTTCACTCTGATTATTTAGCATTTATGCGAGCAGTCAGTTAGAAAGAATGACATTCTTTCTACACAATTATTTCTTCAGGTCTTAATGACTTAAGTTTTTAAAAAGACTGAGGCAGTAAATTTTGAATCTCAGAAAGTAAGAAGCAACAACTCATTCACACATGAATTGTACTTTATAGCCTTTTTATTTATAGCCTTTGTACTATAGCTACTGCACAAGAACTACTCTCCAAACATTTGTGAACAGCCAATACTTGGCTGAGACTAAATCATAAACAAAGATATAAACTGGTTTTGCAACATTTCATCACCTGGTTCCAGCAAGGGAAGGCCTAATTCAGAGTTCTTTAATGCCTAGAAAGATAGCTTTTAAAAGCCTTCACTTAAAAAACAAGTCTACTTCTACTGGTGCTTCCTTGTGGAATCAGACCAGCTTGTTCTACTACTAGTGTTTTACCCTACTTTAAGGAGATAAAAAAACCAAAAACAACAAAACAAACAAACAAAAAAACCACACACTCAACCCTGAAAAACTCTTTAATCTCTGTCTACTTTAAATCAGAGATTCAAGCTCATATCCAAAATCTGGGGCAGCAAGAGCACTCTGAATGGCAATAACTTCTGAGAAAAAATATGCATACTTTGGAATTATGCATTTATAAATATCTGACATAAGCCAGACGAAACAGTCACTCCTCACTCCTAAAGTTATGAAGGCTTTTCAAAGCATCAATGTTTTTATATATGCATGTGCACAAAGTAATTGTTTTATTGCAGATAAAACATCCAGGTCAAATCACCTGTAAGCAGACTAGAGCCAGACTCAATACCTGTTGTCTTATACAAGCAATTCTTCATACCTGCAAAAGTTCAGCAGCAGCATCAGAAAGTCCAAATTCTCGCAACACGCGAATCTGAATCTCATAACTGACTGTGGCACCTTCTCCACAATTGAGAGCATATGCCCTTTGCACCTGCTCAGTATGACGGAGCTCCTGCAGCCGTTTGATCATCTCTTTTACAACAAGGAGATTGGGAACTGGAGTTGGGGAAAGGAGGAACAGTAAAGATTACTTTTTGAACTATAAGACGCTGAGCACTATCAGAATGGTTAGCCTTATTTTTGAAGGAAAGTCCAACATCAGCCTGCTTAAACTTGCCTTTTTTTTTTTTAAGGAGCATTTTGCCAAAAGCAGTTTGACTTACACATGTGCCTAGTGCCTTGGAGTATAATTATGGGATAAGGCACATGGGATAAAAACCACATTGTACAAATGGTAGAGGCATGCATCATTTTTCCAGTTTCTGCTAAAGTGAACCACAAATATAGCCCTCTTTGTAAATGCCTTATGATGCAAGAATTTTATGATTTGAGGTGGGATGTGAGGCAGGATATCTTAAGTAACAACTGAATATTCCTTCACAAATACTGCAGGCCAAGAATTCATTCATTTTTTGGACCTACATTTCATACTGCTGGTGGGATTCCATAATTACAAGGCCATAACAGCAATATATAACTACAGAAAGAGCATTAAACAAAAAATACACAAACTGTAAGCCAACATAAACCTGCTGAATTACGTTGTTTTACGAAGCCATACTGAAATCGTTAAAAAAAAATTCTAAAAGCAAATTGTATGTAATTTGGGGTATTCATCCTGTTGCACAACTTTCTCATGCAACTTTTTGCTGCTCTCCGATGATGAATTATATTTCATTGTGGTCCTTCTGTCCTCACGAAAACATACATATCATGAGAGAAGTCAAGTCCAGATCTCTGAATATGTAAATCCTGGCATCTGATCTATTACCAGTTTTACAAGGGTTATATATTACCATGACCAGATGTAATGAAGGCTCATAAAAATTAAATGGATCAGACAGCAAGAACAGTGTGAAAACACATCTGCATTACAGAGAAGGAGAAAACCTATCAACATGCATCTACAACTGTTTCCAATCTCAGTTTACATTTATTTCACATGTACCAATGTATGTAGTGCAAACTGTTTTCTCTTCCTAATACATGAACCTCCCACCCTCAAAAAATATTCTATCCAATCTTCAAGTCTTTGAAATAAGTTTACCCACCATACACTTCAATTGTTTTCAGAAGTCCTGATTTAGCAGTTATTTAGACACTCAACATTTTATTAACACTGAAAAAAGAGGATTTTAGAGAAATTCAAATCAGACCTCTAAATTACTAGGCCTTAAAAAAAATCATTGGGAATTTACTACGCAAACATGCTGTCTTCTGAACCCCTTCTTTTAGTATTATTCAGATGAAACAAATAGTAGAGGAATTACATATATGAAAAATAATTCTCAAATCATTTGCAGAATTTCCAGTTCAGAATGAAACCTGGAAATACCTAAGGAAACCCAATTACCTACAGAATCTAACTTCAAAGCAGAAGACAGATTTCAGTGGAGGTTCAACTCATTTTAGAATACTGTTGTAAGAACACCACCAAGACATGTTGCCAATAATATTTATGTAAACACAATCTATGGAGGACAAGTATGACAAGAGCACAAGGCACAGAGTGAGAATACATGCTGCAAAGAATCTCCTGCTCTGACAGTCCAGCCCAAGGGGCACTGCGGAGACGTTAACTAGCTTCCCCTCCAACAGTTCCTGCCTGTCGTCTTTGTTTCACAGATGGATTCCTGCATGAGTTAAGGGTTTGGTATATGCCTGAATCTCCACAGACTGACTTGGTCCCATCTACCCTTCTTAGCTCAGGGAACTGGCAAGAGAGTCAGCTCTTTGGCCTAATTAGAGAACCGAGCAAAGCAGGCAATTACCAGCACAAAATATCTATGCTCTAACTATTGCCTGGGCTCACATCTCATACCATGCTCAAATCAAAGGGCTGGCAATAATTCCTATGCAGTAAACAGAACCAGGCTGCAGTGGAGTTTCGTATGGGTCAAGATGCCTCACTTATTTCCAGAGTCAGATTCACAGAACATGAGAACCTCTGCAAAACATTGGAAATCTTTGGGAACTTGTTTCCTTTGCCAATATCTTTGGAGATTAGAGTCTAGCAAAACGTTATAAATCAAATGCAAAGACATATCTTTTGATGAAATACTCAGAATTCCATTGCTGGGAAGTGTATTTATGTTTTTCTATAAAGGAGAAAATATCTGAATGCTGTAACGCACTGTTGAGACAAAGCTGTAAGTTTCTAAACAAATAATTAATACTTTTATCAAATTACAGAAAAGTCTTCAGAAACTCCTCTTAGGTTTCATCAAGTCTCTTCAATCACAAAAACTATTTTATGTGCTTGTTCTACAATACTTTATGCTTTCACTTCTGGTGACCTTGGAAATAGGATAGCAGGCTCAGTTTTTCCCGCTTTATTGAACTTCAATTTCTGTTGGTCACGTAGACATCTAATCCTGTCCATCAAAACATCTACCAACCTTCCCAACTTATCAGCTGCAAATTTTGCCAGTGTATTCAGTATGCCATCACACAAGGCATTAACAAAAATAATAATAAAAAAGTAGATACTCCAGCTATCCTACCTGATACATCCTTTCAATTTGGTACAGAAAGATTGAACGCGAAAGTGCAGCAAAATGCACTATAATAATTTCACAACCATGTTTCCCTAGCTTGCTTACGGAGAATGCCACATACTAACTGTCGCAAAGTCAAGAGAGGCCATATCTACTTAAGGCCCCTGCAAATAATTACACTGCTGTACAAGGAATTAAGATGGTTTGACATTAAAGCTAACATGGATTTGTCAAAATGATGACAGATGTGTTCTGACTGCCTACTTTGATATTTTTTTTGGAAAACTGAGTTAAGCTGACTGCCCTATAAGCTATTCCCTCCCTCAGATTTTGATTTGTTTTAAAATAAATCAGTATTTTCCCTTTTTACAGTCTTCTGAATCTTACTTGTCATAGAGGACTTGTGGTAGATAACTGTAGATCATTGAGAACAGAGATCCAAGATCCAGCAAATATCTAGCATAAATTTGATCAGTTCTAGGTCTTTCAAACTGCTTAACTAAAACAGGTTAAAATTCAATACTTCCCCCCCAGCCCCAGCTTACTCTTTACCTTCTTACTATGCCATCTGAATATAGTTAATCTCATCTGAATACAGTAGACCAAACCAAAAGATACGTCTAGTGGGTGAGTTCAAGCAGCCTGAAATGTGAAATACTCCTCTCTGAAGGTACCAGCATTCAATAATTCCAACTCAATCCCCTTCCGCCCCAGACCCCCCAGTGGCTCACATGGCAGCAAACAGCGTTACAGATGCTCTAGCAGCCTTACCTGGGATTTCATTGGCTATAACTGACGGAGGACTGGACTGGTTAGTGCTAACTTGCTGGTGGGTAATCATATGACAGCACTGCGGCACCGCGTTGTTTACCATGTAAAGGGTGTCTGGCACATTGGACATTCGGACCATCCTCAAACGAACGAGATCTGTTTGCTCCACCATCATCTCATCCAACACTGACTGCAACGACAGCCGTTAGAGCCCTCGTGAAGGCACTGCAGAGGCACACTCGCCAGGAGCTGCTGCAACGGCAGTCCCAAGGCCACAAGTCTAACAATACCTAAACCGTAAGTCCTCCAGCTCCCAAATGGTGTTTGGCTTTTCCACAACATTTTCTATTCCACTTTCCAGTCATTATCAAAGCTGAATTTCAGAGCAAAGAGCAGTCAGATGAAAAAAGTTAGGGAAGACTGCTTATTTATTTTGTAACCGTTAGATTGAAAGCAACCATCCAAAGTCAGAGCCTCTGGATTCTGTCTCAGGCTGTTACCTACGTTTCAAACTCTGGCAAACTGAATTAAACACACTAGCTTGCAAGTGAGATATGCTGCTCTCAGATGTCTTAACTGGTGGAAAGAGGTTTATGAGTAACCTTGGTTAAAGGTCTCATTTAATGCTGAACTGAATTGTTTCAGGAAATGGAAGGCCAACAAAGAAAAAAAAAAAAAGGAACTGAAATCACTAATAAGCAATTTCGGCACTTCACAGTCAAACTAAGGATAGTAGTATTCACCAAAGAGGGATGATTCACATATTTACCAAAGCTGAACAGTTAATTATACTTTTAAAAATAGTAACAGCAAAATAACTAAAAAACCCCCCTAGGATTCCTGACAGAAAAATATTTAGAATGTACTTTTCACCCTAAGCTTACTGCTAAAGCACTTCCTGTATAGTGAGTACTAAAAGAGTCAAAGCTTTCATTACACACTCTTTAACACATTTTTGTTAGTTTAACAATCCAAGCTACAAAGATAGAATTGTAACCTGCTAGTTTTCCTTTGTTTCTTCAGTGCCACCCCATCCTCTAATCTTTGGGCCCAAAATTCGAAAGTGTGTTTTCCACTCCCCTCAAAGAGGACAGTCAAAGACAACACACACACTTAGAAAATTTTCTTCTTCAGCACAGGGGCAAAAACCTCTGTATTCACCACAGCAGTGTTTAGAGTTTGTAGACGAGATGGATGAATGAACTTTCACCTAACCCTCCTGTTCTGCAGTCAGCTCTACTGCTGGGACTGATCAGCTCTTGCCCTAAATCAGGGCTGCCTTAATTAGTGACCTTAGCTAGCAGTCTGAGGTGCCCATTCTGTCAAACAGAACATGGGATGTTTCTGCCCTGCACAGGAGCCATCTCCACCCTGTCACTGAACATTATCAACATCAAAGGTTCTATGGGGTACTCGGTTTTACAGCCCTCACGCAAATCCTTCAATAGGAAAATTACTGCTGCAGTGGGACAGAAAGAGCTTCTCTAAAATTGGACACAAGATATTTATTCCATTTTGCAGAGGATCTAAAGAATATTGATTATATTCTGATACTGCTTGCTTTTTGTCTAAATCAAAATCCTCTGCCCAGTGGAATGGTACTTCTCCACCCAGCTCTAGCGGGAGCTGGGGAGCCTGAAAGACCTGGCACCAATGTTGCTGACTAGCTAGAACTGGGACTCTCAGGCTCTCACCTTGCCATCCGCCTGCCAGGTGGGCTGCCGAGGAGCTGGGCCGGCAAACTGGCTGGAAACCAGGGAGGTTTCCCTCAGAACGCTGCTTTGTTTCCGGTGGAATTTCATCAAGATCTGTCTCGCAAACATTTCAATTTCGACAAAAAAAAATTTTGTTGAAATTTTTCTGACCAGTTCTAGAGACTTGAGCCTGATGATCAATCTTGTAAGTCTTGTTAAATTGAAAATGTTAGTATTTTAGGCCAGTACATGCAAAGAGAGACAAAACACACCAAAAATTTTCCCTGTTTACAGAACCCCCTGATGATTCCAGTTTAGTAGTGGCCAAATGTTATTAACAGTTATTACCTTAGCCTCCTCCACATACGGCGAGAACAGTCTTGGCCTCACATATATTCCAGCATTTTTTTGCCGCAGCCAGGCATTAGACTTTCCACCTTCTGAGGTCGGTAGCATGTCTGAAGGAGGTGTGCTAATCAGGCCTCTCTTCATCTTTAAGAATCAGAAAAAAAAGTTTAATGTTTATTTAATAAACAAAACACTGCGCACAGGGAAAAATTTGCAAGAATTTTATTTCTTACATGGACTTTACACAATTTCTAGGTCTTCTGAAAGATTCAGAGTACAAAAAACTTAACGAGAAAAAAAGTCATATACATTACTGAGTGATGACATCTCAGAAACTAATTCTCAAAAAACCACACTGAATTTTTGTAGTATTTCAAACATAAAGATCCTGGAGATATTTGTATGAGAAGACTGACTTACTGCATCGCTCAGTACTTCGCTGCTCATGGGTAAGATGTGCTCTATACGGACAAAAGGTAGAAGTGGAGACAGGATCTCTCTGAGCTCCTCAATGTCAAGATCTCGTCTCTTTACTCCTCTTTTGTTCACACTGTGAGCAGTACCACTCAGTAAATTAGGCTCTGTGAGAAGGAAGTAAAAAGTACACATAAAATAAAAGTTTAAAAGAGAAAGCATAAGTTACACGACTTACAAGAAGTTTTAGGAAAAAAATCATTAAAAAATGCTTATGAACATTGTTCCACAAAACCAGTTCATGCATCAGAATATGCTACAAAGCATCAGCACAGTCAGGTTCAGATTGTACGAAACAGGACGCTTGTTCAGCGGTTAGTTTCAAAACATGAACCAGGCAGGAAGGGAAAAAAAGAAAAAAAAATAATGCGTTGTTGAGAGGTTTATAAGGCTCTACCTATAGCTATACTATGAAAACATTTATCTGTAGCTACTGGCAGTTCCCCCAAGGACTCTCTCCTGCATCTCCTCTCCCTTTCCCCAGTAGTTACTTCCTATAGATTAAAGCCAGAAGAAACCACTGGTATAAATTAGCCTAGTCTCAGGGGTGTAATCCACCTAATAACAGCTGTGTCAAGCCAAATCAAATTATTTTCATTATTTTTGCTGTATATAAGCCAACAGTGGGTATCTTTGAAACATTGCAAGGTGACAAGATGACATTTTTGCATGATTCTCCCTCCTGTAGTTAACCATCCTTACCTATATTTTAGGTACTGTGCCCCCAAACTTGACTAATTTCGGACTTTCGTGAAACCTACCCAGCATAGGCATCCTCCTTTCAATACATGCAGCTCAAGTTTCAGCCACAGTGTATTACAACACAGTTTCTAATGCTTTCAGGTATTTGACTGACAACACTATACATGTAGAGGTGTAAAACCAGGAACGTCATTGAAGAAAGTTCTTATATTCAGGTCAAGTTACTAGACTAAATATGGCCCTAACTTGACAAAATTTGGCAGAACTCTTATATCTCCTTTTTCATATCACATTATCTGATCAACCTAGCAAATGGAGACAGAGTTATTTACTTAATGAACACCACAGATCAGAAGCTGCATGATTACGCCAAATGAACAGCTTCTTTACCAATCCGGGTCTGTTACAGTCTGATTGACTCCATTATATTCCAACATGTCCTAAGACAAATACATATAAAATCTCATTTTGAAGGTAGGAGGCAAATATTTATTCAAATCTTTAACAGTATATCTTAATAGACCTTTTGTTGCTTAAGATGGCCATGACAACACAGCTATATCACAAGCAATAATAGTGGATTTCAATAACATGGTAAGCCCTCTAAGCACAGTAACTCCACCAGTGTGATTCTGCTCTTACACAGGCTGATTCTATTGTTTTTATTATTATTATTATTCCTCTCATTGTATTACATGACTGACATTTTGTAGGTGTGGATGACCTACAAGCTACCTGCATTTGTACTTTGGGAAATACAAATTATCCTGCTTCCCACATCCAACACACACAAGATCACCATTTAAATTATGACTGTAGCAATAATGTGTACCTCAGTTAAAAGGTAAATTTATTTCTACTTTAGAAAAAAAACATTAATACCACTTAATAGCTTGTTTCTCACTACCACAGACTTCTGTGGAAGAAATGTACTGAAACTGAAGCAAAAGGTTGATGCTAAACTAAAAACAAATGTGTGTGAAAAGCCTGTATCAGCACAAACTAGAGGATACTAGAGTTTTCCTATTTACTGAAGTAGTTTCAAGAAAAATTACTCTGAGGCAACAGGAAATCAAAAAGACTACTAAAAAGCAGAGAATCATAGAAGACATTTGCATATCCTTAGTGCAACACTTCCCCTCTACTCCCACCCCAACCTCATAGCAGGGTAGGGCAGGGCAGGCTGCCCAGGACCGTGTCCAGGCAGGTTTTGAACATTTCCAAGGATAGAGACTCCAACTTCTCTGAGCAACCCATTCCAGTGTTTGGCTACCCTTATAGTTAAAAATTGCTATGTTTAAACATCAATTCTTCTATTTAAATTAGTATCTTCTACCTATCACTGGGGGCCACTGAAGTCTCAGTTTTCTTTACTCTCTCCCTTAGATACTTACAGACATTGATAAAGGTCCCCTTCCATTCAATCCTTTTCTTCTTGAAGCTAAGCAATCCCAGCTCTCTCAATGCCTGTGGTTTTATTTTTCTAGAGATTTTTTTTTAATAAGATGCATCATCCTCTTAGTACAGTCAAAACTAAACAAAAGCACTATGAGCAGTGTAGATTAAGTTTCCTTAAATTACAGATTACCCACAAAAAGGGCTGACATACTTTTAGGTTTATTTGGTTTAGTACTGCATGTTTCTTTAAAGGATCCTTACCTCGGTCTGCTATTCTCTTCATCAACTGGTGTTCTCCCCATTTAATAAGATATTTAAGAATATCTTGCTCACTTGCCTGGTAGAAAGAGAAATCAGAAACCTGTATAAGCTTAGTTTAATGGCACATTGGGGGGAAAAAAAAATCACATACCTTCCACAGCTAAAAAGAAACACAACTGTACCAGGAACAAAATAAATATTTGTACTTTCTGATCTGCTGTAACACTTGCTTTAAATATTTTAGTTAGTACTGCTCATACATAAACTCTTGAAAAATGTGGTAGAAATAACTAACCTTTTTTTTGCTACCAAGCAAAATTTTCCTAATCAAAGCAGCTTTCAAAGAATCTGGAGCATTTTGCCCACTTTAAAAGACATATCTCTTTTTAAAAATAAAATAGTCTGCTGCTTCTGTTCTCCCTTGAAGATTTTTAAGTTGTCCTTCCTAACCTACACCCCTAAACTCTCACTCTTTTTAGCTTTTCAGCTTAACTGTTTATTGATAATTTCTAAAGTCATAATTTCCAACAGAAGTTCTGGAATAAATTCTTGCTATATACATCACCTAGTTGTTCTCTGCAATTCTGTACATTGCATTTTAAAACAAGGTTTTCAGCATGCCCTACAGTTTCTAACAAATCTGAATAAGTTTAAAATCTTAAAGATAAAAGCTTAAAAAGGGAAAATAGATTTGAACATGGCTTTTTACTGCTGTACCATCCCTGTCAGTTTTCAAATGATGAGGCATTCTTCATCTTCATGGGAATATAAAACAGACCAAATTTTAGTCCCAATTCTAAATTGAGTTGCCCTATCAAGGAAACAAATAAGAGGAACAGAAGACAGATTCAGCAAGGAAGTGATCGTGACAATCAAAACCTGTTCATTCAAAGTCTTAATTGATTCTGCTTCCAGTGTCTGGTGGAAAACAGATCCAGGTGAGACGTCAGTCTTAAAAACAGGCAGAAACTTAGAGTAAGACAGATTTATGTAGGTTGGTGCTCCATTTTGAGCTTTGGAGGAGGTTCTTTATGTAGGGGTATCAACTGAGCAAAGATTTAGTTTTGTGCAATTATACGCTATACTCTCTAGACTTAGGATGAAGAATGAATTTAACTAAAAAAAGGCAGAGATAAATTATGGGTAAACTATATGGCTGGTCATCATTACAAACATCTCCT
Organism: Rhea pennata; assembly: GCF_028389875.1. Classification (NCBI taxonomy): domain Eukaryota; kingdom Metazoa; phylum Chordata; class Aves; order Rheiformes; family Rheidae; genus Rhea; species Rhea pennata. The sequence goes on from NC_084667.1 coordinate 53,354,554, forward strand.
TTACAGAAGAGAGGCAGCAAAATCCACAGCTTTTCTATTAGTCAGTAGAGTTTCATCCCCCTAAAACCACACAATCACTGGAGAAAAGTCATGAGAAAAATGAAATATTGCAATACATGACATAAGAGATAACTGTCTGCCAGAACAAATACACAAAATCTTTTGAATGATTACTAGTTTGTTTGCTCCTCCCCTGCCCCCTACTAGGATAAATGTTGTCACAGCATAAGTACTGTACATGTAATGATTTAATAAAAAAAATAAAATGTGTCAGGAGAGTGTTAAGTCTAGAAATACTTCATCTAAACCAGTCTGTAACTATTTCTAAACTGTTATTAGGATTCCAAGCAAAAGCATGCACAACCAGTTTGGGCAGCGTTACAAGCCAAGAACAGAATAGTTTTCTTTTAAAAAAGTATATAAATAAAAAAAGTTGAAGTAACAATTAATATATACAATATAAAACTCAGCATTCACACATACATACTCTTGGCTGAAGTTTAAAATGATCTACTCTGAAACACTTCTAAAAATGGTATAACATACCCTGCTTTGAGCAGGGCTAGCTGTATTCTGAACTGTAAAGTTACCTGTAAATAGTCTGACTGAATAGCGGTAAGCAGGTGGTCCTTGCTTAGTTCATAGAAGACATCTGAAGTCATGACCTGGGTAAACTCCTCACAGAGGAAATGTAATGCTTGACGATGAACCCACTTGGACCCATAGGGTTGAGAGCTCCACTTGAGAATGGCAATTAAGGTGTCTAATGAGATGCTCTCAGCAATAATATCTTCACAGCCTATGGAATAAAAGCAAGAATCAGTGTTGTTACAGAACCCCTTTGGTCCTCAAGGAATAACACACATCTAAGTAAGTAATGTACAGGAATATATGACTCCCATCATAGCAATAGCGAGATTGAAACGAGAAATACCGTACAGACAAAGGCTTGCAGAGTTGAACTCTGACTAAAAGTTTGATGTACCTTTAACTGTGGCTTAGAACTTGGATTATACAATCATTTATGTTTTAAAGCCACATGAAATGTCATTTTTGCTGGTATGCCAGGAAAAATGCCTGGAAAACTAGCTCAGTAATACAATCCCTTTGATTAACAAATATTATTCAAGAGTTTAACAAAATTGCACATTTGTGTCTGAGACATCACAACTTACAGTAGACCCACAAATGCGTATCTACTACAACAGTTTAGAGAGTGTAACTTTTTTATTTATTTTTTTTGTCCATATCATTTCAGGTACTGACTCTCATGACACAGGACTAAAAGATGTGAGGTGTTGTTGATTCTCAGCTACCCAGTACAGGATAAGGCCAGCAAAGCATAATTTTCTGACTGGCAAAGAAGGTGGAAGCAACAGCAGCTCTAGACCAACACCTTGGCCTCCATACTAAGCAGGGCACGGAGGGATGCCAGGAAAGAAAAGCACTTCTGCAGATATGGAACCAGAAAGTAGAGTATGAGAGGCAGGCTCCTACTTACGTAGGATCTGATATGATTGCTCTGAACCCTTTGCAGCATTAGGACTTGCTCTGCATAGAGCACAGGATTTTGAAAGAGACAGGGAATATTTAGAGACATCAATATATTAAGAGACAGAGGAGATGGGGCAGATTTGGAGGAAATTAGAGAAAATGCACTGCAGGAGGGCTGGAAATATGAGTGCTTGGACAGGCAGTTGGGGTTACTGTGCCAAGACAGCCATACCGCAGTGTTAATAACTTGATGTTAGCTTTTTACTCAATTCAGTTTTACATCTGGTTCACACATGCATTGCGTACCACTGCTGTTTGGAAAATAAGGATGTCAGTTTAAAGAAAAATTCCTGTTTCAGAATTACACATAAAAACAATCCACTATCAGCTACAGGCACAAAATTACAACCCCTCTTAGTCTAAGAGCTCAGCTGAGATACAGCTTTAGATAAAGATACAGGCCATGAAATCCCTGGACTGTCGAAAGCAAGAGGCTTGCACTACAGTTTTATTGTTCAATACTTGATCATTTTTTTAAACATTTCTGAAACAGAAAACTAAGCTGTAGCAGTTGTTTAGAGAACTGTACCTCATTATTGAGCTCTTAGATTAATCTGAGTGTTTAGTATAGTAATCTTAATGTTTGTCAAACAAAAAACAGATAGGCTCTCTGTGGTGCTACACCTGGTATTCTGAACCACCTGCACATATTCAAAAAGCACTTAGATCAACTAATAGTATTAAAAGAAAAATCTTACTTTTCTACATAGGTTAGCATGCGAAATGGAAGCACCAACTCCATTTCTATTGCAACCAATACCATGAAGGATAAGCCATTACAGAATAAGCAGTAATAAGTTTTAAGAGAACACCATACTTCAGACAAGCAGAAAGACGCCCTCAAAGGAACTACTATTTACATGAGAAGCCACTGAAAAGTGAATGCTTAAGCAGTAGGAGGAAGCAATAACTTAATGTGACAAGTAAATTTATAACACCCCTCATGTTTAAATATAGTTTTGAAAACAAAGTCCAGATGTTGATTACCAGAACAATACTCTACCTTTTAATTTTTCTACGCTTAATAGGTATAAAAGACAATAAATTGTATTCAGAATCAATGTTCAGTGAGAATGTTTGCAGCAGATTCCAGGAATATGTCTGAATGTAGATTTAGTTTTAAAAGGTAAATTTTATTAATTTTTCAAAGGGAATTTGAGAACAATGCCTGCATCCCCAACAGTATTTTACCAAATTCACAATTAAAACAGAATCTTTCCTCCACATGCACTTTGATTATATATTTTTCATATGTCTGATTAACCTCAGAGAAGGAAGGTATACCAGTGTAGCCACTGACATAAGAGCTAACAAAAGCATGCACATTTCTGAAAGACGTGTCAAAAGTAACATTGTGTGTTCTAACATGGGATGAAGAACATCTGCTTTGTTCTTTACTATTCCTCATGTGGTAGTTTTCAGAACTTCCTATTTTCATTTAGCACAGAATGCTAAAGTTTGCTGTTTCGGAGAAAAATCCATTCAGAATAGCTGAGCTACAGTAGAAATAAGGAAAACGTCTTACTGTAGATATTAACATCTAAGCTGCATGGCAAAGACCACACTGAAGTGAACAGTGAACATACAGCAAAGGCTGGTTAGAGGGACCGGAACATGAGACTGACTCTCCCAGCTACAGATGAAAGCAGGGGGCAACAACTGCTCACTGAAATACACTTCGGAACAAGTTAGATACGTGATTTCCAAGAAGCCTAAGGGAAAAACCTCATTGTAGAGTCTTCAAAAATTCCAAGTTCCCCTTCCCGACTTTCTTGCCTTTTGAGGCTCAAGAAAAGAAAGTTTCAAGTTAGCAGGAAATCTGGCAAGGTCAGTGAAAGCTCAGACACTGGAAAACACCTAGTTAGAATATACTTAAGCAGACTTAGCTTCCCTAAATAAAAAATGCACAACTTTTTGAAATTTTGGTTGTCTGTTGCACTGTCTTTCCCCTGCTAAATTCTAATACAAGCTTTTGTGCATTCTAATTATTAAAGCTGCATGCAAGCTGACTTCAGCAGATGATTATATTCTCCTGAAGTCTAACAATTACACCTAAAGACTAATTTCAAAGGCAGCATGTAGATCCGAAACATCCACTGAAATCACTCACAACGAAACAAACTAAGAGCAGAGACTTCTCTCAAAGTGAATGCCATTCACAGCATTTGTACATCCGATGCTTATTTTTGAAACAGTAAGGATAACTGCTCCCTGCAAAGAGAGAAAACTATTGCCATAAGAAATGCAGTTCTGAAGAGCTGAGTACTATGGATTTATAAAAAACAGAGTACCAGTTCAATCTTATTTCTCCTATCAAGTCTTACTATCCCACAATCACCATTAACACAGTATCAAGTGAAAAGCTTGCTTAGGATGTCTAGCAAGTGAAACAGTGGCCTTCCTAAATAATTTTAATCTGTGTCAGAACAGAATGTATATTAAAAGTATTTCTTCCCAGATAAGCATCAGGTTTAATAATGAAAGTGTTTTCTGAACATCTAATAAATTGGGGCATCCCAATTCCAGCTCTATAAGGAAGTCAGTTTCTTTTTTTTTTCAATAGAAATTTTCCTTGTTTTAACACTCAGCCATTCAGCAAAAAGGCAGTCATCTAGTAGCCACAATATTATTCCTCACAGCTGAAAGGAGCATTCTTCGCCTATGAGTATTATTTTGTAATATTCAGGCAGGGACAGCCTTTCAAACGATCTGTTTGCAGTGTCTCAAACTGCAAGCTTCTGTGAGCATTAGTATCTCTGAGAGGTTCAGCTTAGAGTGTAAAGAAATGAAAGACAACATTCTCTTTCACACTTGGGACAAATGAAAATCTCATGCACTCCTTCTGCTGGATGTTAATAGTTTAAAGTCCTGCTTATGAACAAGTCCTTTCTGCCTTCCCAGTTCTCTCTCAAATGTGATTCCACAGCCCTTCCAAACAAACAGTTTGAGCCCATGGTTAATATACTAACTATCAGACTGAAATTTTATCAAGACAGTCGGCAGACCCATTAAAACAAATTAGGTGTCCCCAACAATTAGCAAAAATGGCATTAAGCAAAGTTCTTACTACAATATTGTTAGCCAGATCTAACTCATTTTGTGGAGGAGACCGGTCCACTAAACTCATGCAAACTACTGGAGACAGTAGTAAGAATTCATCTAGATGATGAACTGAGGTCCAGAAGCTTCTGAATGTTTTCTTAAGTTCGTCACATTAGAACAGACCATATTGGCAGCCATGATCCACACTTTTAAACTTGCTCATGCTTAAAGAACAGTTCAGCAGTATGACTCATAACTGCTATGGACTGCAAGGTACTTGGAAGTTTGAGACTTCTTTATCATCAACGAGCACCCTTGCTGTTCCAACCAAGCTTCTAGCAGGAAAGAGGTGGGGAGGAATTTCATCAGCTTTCTTCCCATGTCTCAGAGACCCAAACATCCAAGTATGTCCTGTACTCATTAAAAATTCTTTAGGAAAGGGCCCACGCTCACAGGCTGTGACTAAACAATCACAAAAACTAACCAACTTGTAGAGCGCTCTCAAACAAGATCATCCTTTTCTGAAAGTCCACATCTCCTGTCCTTTGGGCCACAGTCATACGTGGGTGCAGCAAGCTGGTTAATTCATTTCTGTCAAGCCTGCTTCCAGTTAGGGTAGATCCCTAATTAAACAAACCAGCACAGAGAACAAATAAGTAGGTAAATGTGGAAGGCAGGGCAATAGCACCACTTTTGGCAATCAAAATGACCTGTGTCAGATTCAAGTGATCTCCTCTAACTTCAGAGGCATAGCAATATGAATTTAGGTTCTTCACAGAAGTATGAAAATATTAGCTATAAAAAAAAACAGTAAGAGCAAGCCAGAAAAACCAAGACAGTACAAACAGGAAACCACAGCTTTTAAAGTGGTTGTCATATAAGCAGCGATCACAACAACCTGTACTTTGCTATAGTCGTACAGTCCATATGGGATCTTGTTCAGCATCCATCTTTATCATATTTTGGTTAGTCTAGTAGCTACAAAACAAGCTCAAGTTAGCAGCCTAACTCCTCTCAGTTGATTAACCTTTTCTGTAGCACCACATGCTCTGCATCAAAGGAATGCTATAGCTTTCTTCCATCTCCTCCTTAAACTTGAAAAAAACCCCAAACTTTAAAGTGAGATAAAGTCAACAGTTACTTAGGCAACCAGGTAGATTCTCCATCACTGCAGAACCCTGAAGCACACAAGTTTTAGTTACATTAAGCTGAAAACTGTAGGAGTGTTTTGCAAGAGAGAAAATGACCTAATAATACTTGAGATCAAGACAGTCTCAAGGGGCATTAGCGGTCACTCACTTTTGAAGTCTTCTTCAGTTTGGTACCTTTTTTGTGCTACTTTTAATCCCGTTATTGATCTTCCTAAGCACAGAAGTATTTAGGACATGCATGTGTGTGCATCCTTAGGAGGCTGAACTCAAAGTGAACCTATTACAAAACTATTTAAAGTGCATAGTATTGTGCTTTGCTTAATTCAAATACAGAGCTCATATTTTGGCTCTTCAGATTGTTAAAGCAAAATTAAGATACGATATGAAAGTTAGGTCAGATCCTAATTTGTTATATTAACTGTATATTTCCACTGTGAGAGCTCAGCAAGATGTAAACAAATAAACTTGTGTAACTTGAAAATAACTTCATTTACAATAATACGACACAGTTCTACAGTTTAGCCTTCTAAAATTTTAACAGATTTTTGAAACAGTAAATTTAGCCATATGTGAAAGATAACAGTTAAGTGTTCAAAGCATTCAACATTTGTGGTAAAAGCTTTAACGCTTTCTCTTCCAACCAATGAACACAAATTCACTCTCCTGCTTCTGCCGCATGCACAATACATGAATCCAAGAAGCCTGCAATCAACATTTACACCTCCCACTTCTTGTGATCACCAGTTGATAGCAGTCCTTGACTGGGACTGGAGTCCACTCACTCCAGTCTTCAAAAAGGGCAAGGAGGAGGACCCAGGCAACTATAGGCCAGTCGGCCTCTCCTCCATCCCTGGAAAGGTGATGGAACAGCTCATTCTGGATGTCATCTCCAGACATATGGAAGAAAAGAAGGTGATCAGGTGTAGTTAGCATGGATTCACCAAGCGGAAATCAGGCTTAACCAATCTGATGATAGTCTTTTGTGATGGAATGACTGGCTGGGTAGATGAGGAGAGAGCAGTGGATGTTGCGTACCTCGACTTCAGCAAGGCTATTGACACTGTCTCCCATAACATCCTACTAGGTAAGCTCAGGAAGCATGAGTTAGAGGAGCGGACCATGAGGTGAATTGAGAACTGGCTGAAAGGCAGAGCTCACGGGGCTGTCATCAGTGGCGTGGAGTCCAGTTGGAGGCCAGTGGCTAGTGGCATCCCCAAGGGCTCAGTACTAGGTCCCATCCTGTTCAACTTCTTCATCAACGACCTGGATGAGGGGACAGAGTGCCTCCTCGGCAAGTTTGCTGATGATCCCAAGCTGGGAGGAGTGGCTGACACACCTGAGGGCTGTGCTGCCATTCAGAGAGACCTGGACAGGCTGCAGAGCTGGGCAGAGAGGAACCTCCTGAGGTTCAACAAGGGCAAGTGCATCTAGGGAGAAAAAATTCCATGCACCCATACAGGCTGGGGGCTGATCTGCTGAAAAGCACCTCTGCAAAGAAAGACTTGGGAGTGCTGGTGGATGACAAGTGGACCATGAGCCAGCAATGAGCCCTCATGGCTAGAAGGCCAATGGTGTCCCGGGGTGTGTTAGGAAGAGTGTTGCCAGCAGGTCGAAGAAGGTGATCCTGCCCCTCTACTCAGCCCTGGGGAGGCCTCATCTCGAGTACTGCATCTAGTCCTGGCTCCCCAGTACGAGAGAGAGACAGAGCTACTAGAGAGAGTCCAGCGTAGGGCTACGAGGATGACCAGAGGGCTGGAGCACCTGCCCTATGGGGAAAAGCTGCGAGAGCTGGGCCTGTTTAGCCTGGAAAAGAGAAGACTGAGGGGGACCTTATCAGTGTGTACAAGTACCTGAAGGGAGGGTGTCAAGGGGACGGGGACAAACTTTTCAGTTGCCCCATGTGACAGGACAAGAGGCAATGGGCAAAAACTGAACCACAGGAAGTTCCGCCTGAATATGAGGAGGAACTTCTTTCCTGTGAGAGTGACAGAGCACTGGACCAGGTTGCCCAGAGGGGTTGTGGAGTCTCCTTCTCTGGAGATCTTCAAGGTCAGCCTGGCCGCTACCCTGTCTAACATGCTCTAGGTGACCCTGCTTGAGCAGGGAGGTTGGACTAGATGATCTCCAGAGGCCCCTTCCAACCTTACCGATTCTGTGGGCTTCAGCATTCCTTAAGAAGCATATTCAGCAATACAGCTGATCCAGATTAAACAGAAAACAACTGTGAAGTAGACATAAAAAGCTGCCAACTCAACCACAATGAAACTGAGGGAAGACCTTAACATGGGAACAAAGAAGGGTTGAGGGAAGACGACCTGGTATCAGTTCAGAGGTACTTCTGCTAGCCAACACTGTTAGATATTTGTTTAAAGCCCACAACACAGGTTGCTGAAATAAAAAATCTGAAAGCAATGACCAAGTTGTTTCTCTGCAAAAGTTTGATTTGTAACAACCTAAGTACATGCCCAGTTGCACAACTCAGTCCAATTTATTATCTTTGTACTTAACTCTGGAATGTAACAATGCTCTAAGAAAAAATTTTACCATTTCCTGCTTTCTTTCTTTTCATTTTCTTAACATAAAACCCAAGTAGTAACTCAGGCTTGAGTACAAGTGAGTTATGGTAAGGTGATAAAAGATCAGAAGATCTGATTTATGTTAATATTTATTTAAATACATCATTTTATTTTAGAGTTATGAGTACCAGACAAGTTCCTTTGAGCATTCATTCAGCTCTGATACATAGCTGACATACTTGCTCTAATCTTCCCACAATACATTTGTGTGTATTTAATACTGCTACTGTGGGCTTCCTGGTGTATCAGTATTTCAGTCTTACTGAGATCAAGGGTACTTCTGATGTTGGATGATATCTGCCTCCAGATCAAAGACTGCACTACTGAATATGACTTTATTTTAAAGTTTTTCTTCTTACTCTTGTCAAGAGCAAAGTCAACACCTAAAAATAAAAGGAAAGACATACATAGCAGTAAGTCTAAAATTAACTTTTTTCCCTCTGTTTGAATTTAGAAACTTTTTTGAAATAGTAGGTAGAAAAGACTCTCAAGGCAAAACTACTGCCTTTGGTCCCACTATCCAAGAACCTATAATATAAAAACATGTTGTCCCGCTGAGGTGGTGGAACTATATGTGGGAGTCAGCACCAAGGCCAAGATGTAGAAGAGGAACCATGATATAAGCATCTAACAGAATTAAGATACTTAAAGTCAGCAACAACCAGCCTAACTGCACTGCCTACATCCACTGCTATGCTGCAACACTAAAAAGGAAAAGGGGTTATCTTGAGAGCGCATGATAAACAGGATTAGATCTGATCTGGTTTTAAGAACTGTAATATGGAAGAGGAAAGGGTAAGTGATTTTACACCTGCTCTCTTCGTGAGTCAACATGTTAAAATGATCACACTACTACAATTGAGGGAGAGCAGGAAGGTGACAAGACAACCTAAAAGCAGGGACAGAATGCAGAAGTAAGCAGGCAGAAGCACATCTCTTTCAGTGAGAGATGTGCTCAAACATCCTAGGAAGTGCTAGAGAGCACTAGAAAGCATTAGAGAAACTTCATTTTGATAGTTCACAAGTACTGCAGCACCTTAGTCTCTGTGCTATTCAGTGTAGTAGGTCTTAGTATGATCAGATAAGGTTTGCTTGCCAATTAGTTCATTCATATCTAAAGGCTGAATTCAGCTTCTCTTGGAATACTTAAGGATCTTGGAACAAAATGATCAGATGAATTATCAAATCAAATGAAGGTCAGTAAGTTTTCCAATAAAGTAGTTTTGCTTGGACAGTAGAGAGTCTTAGCACATCCAAAGCACCACTGACTTCATCACTGGGAAACCATCTATTAAAACAGGACAGAGTCAGAAAAAGACGTATCACTGGTTTAGGAGCAGGAATACTTCCACAGAAAGAGTTAAAGCTGAACCATCTGCCAAAACTGAAGAAAAATGACATCTGGATAATTCTTAGGAAGAACCCTGAAGACAAATCAAACTGGAAAAAAAAACCATGACTGAAAATAAAACCCCCATTTGATCAGAAGAAATAAAATACAAACATCACTTGACACTGCTACAACTACCCAGCCAAAATTGGGTAGAGTGAGCAAAATGAGTTGGAAAGAGTAACCAGACTTCTATATAATGAGCCCAAAATATTTTCCAGGAAACCAGGGAGACAAGCTTTAGCAAGTTTGGAATTGGCTAATACGAATTAATTAAATCAAAGACTTGTGCTGGGGACGGGGGGGATGGAGAGAGAGAATCTACAGAAGAAAGTCAAGTCTTAACTACTGCAGGAATCAGCTGACAGAATCAGGTCAGAGATCTTGGGCAAAACAGGATACCTATAGCACGACAGGCTGGGAAGCATTATTAGAGAACCAAGCTGAGAAACTTCAAGAAAACCACCCACTCAGCAGTCTTTGACACTGAGGCAATGCTGTCTCGTCTAACATCTCTCTGCATAATATCTTAAACTCTGATGTTCATGTGATGTTCAAACATAGAAATATGCTAGATATGAAACTGGAGACAGGACACTACTGAAACGAAGATCCCTGTCTTCTACCTCATGTCCAGTATTCCCTTAACACTTTGTCCTCTCTTATAATAAGTGCAGGAATAAGCAACTGGCCATTATTGACAGCTGCATGCTTTGCTAAATGCTTTGTTAGCCAAGTGCAGGCATATATTTTTGCCTCCAATCATGTAAGCTTCCTTTTAATGCTGTGTGCAAGATTAGCTTGAATAATTCTTCATTGTCAGCACATAGTACCAACAAGCTAAAAACAAACTTTGTAAATTAAATATGAAGCTACTAAATACCATCTTTATGGCATATACACATTTTCTACAAACAGCTTACTGCTTTCTCCTGTTGCTAGGTAATAGTATTTTCTTTTTAAATGCATTATTAGTTCAAGTTAACAATCACTATATTGGGGGAGGGAGGAGAAATATCTGGATTTCCTAGTACTGCATAATATAATACATTTCAACCCTTTCCTGCTTCTGTGGCATTTCTCTTCTGTGCATACATCCACAATTTCTTTTCCTGTCGCTTTACCTCACCATCATGCAGCTCATCATCACTTTGGTGGTCATACATGGATTTATCACACAAGAACAACATAAGTCTACAAACAGCTCATTCCTCTGTCCCTGTGGCAACATATCTCAGAAAATACATCTTGTCTTCTGAGAAGTTATATTTCAGCACAATTATTTCAACTTTCAGCATCATCTGAGAAGTAGCTTCCTAGTATCATCCTCTAGGAAAGACACAATAGTTAGTTTCCCATATCTCTATTTTTCACAGTTCAATATAACCATTAGAAGAACCTATTGTAAGCATGACCTCTTCCGCAATAATTTTATCTGCTTTTTACTATCTGTCCCTTCCTTACGTTTTCTATTTTACTGAATTCTGTTGAATAGTTTAACATTAATAAAAACTTCATAACCTTGTCAAATTTCTTTTGACAGACACAAGTTGCTGATGTACAGGCCTACTGTAAAAAGTTATTTTCTTAATAAAGTTAAACTAGCTTAAAGGGAATTGTATTGCTGTTATCTCGGCGCACTCCATTGCCACCAACAGGTTAAACAGTGAGCAAAGCTCCTGCCACCACAAGAATTAGTTCAGTGCAACCTGAGGTTGCAGTAACCCTGGCCAGCCTACAGGTGCAGAAAGACTGCACCAACATTTGAGTTACCTTCAAGAAAAACGGCCAGGCATGAAACCTTCTAAACTTTTGGTCTGAAAACACTGACTGCCTCCAATTCTGCACATCAAGAAATAGACGCTTTTATGTTCTGCAACAGTAGTGCAATTAAGTCTTTTTTAAAAATTTATCTTCAATTAACCAGTAATATTACAGACTGTGTAAAATTTATCTTCAATTAACCAGTAATATTACAGACTGTGTAAAATTTATCTTCAATTAACCAGTAATATTACAGACTGTGTACTCCCTTTGACATAAACTACAGAAATAGTCATTCAGGTTTACAGCCTTGCTAATAGATAATACTTTATAGCAACTCTAAACATTTCCTTCTCTCATATTCCCCTCATGTCATTTACACCAAAAAAAGGGCTTACAGATGAAAGTAGATAAACATCAGAAATATTAAGACCAGTTATACCTATCAGAAATGAACAGCTTACTTCAATAATGACACTCAATACAGTTAAAATCCACACAGCATTTTTTCTATCCCTAGATATCATAGATACTTTATCTCCAGTTCAAAGATGAAAAATAACTTCCTTTTTCTTAAAGTGCCTTGCCAGCCTCTGACAGCAAGACTCAGTATGCATACTTGTGCCGCAAAATAGGAAAAATGCAAGACTTAAGCTAACAGGTTAAGAGAAAAGAAGCAATTCTGGGTACTGTACTATCACCACAGTGAAGGATCCTATTTTCCTACTTTCAGGAAGGACTACAGATTCTTAAAAAAAAAAAAAAAAAAAAGCAAGAACTGCAGACAAACAAAATTGCTAGCATTTAAAAAAAGACGCCTGAGTCATTATGTTCAAGCCCAGAGTACAGCTTTCTCAATTATATGAAAACAAAAGTCCCAACTCATAGCATCTGCTGACTAGGCTACAGGGTAAGCTCCTGTAAAGTAGCATTTAAACTGTTCCATGAGAACAAACATTGCTAATTCTAGTAATTCAAGAGCTCAAATAAATTAGCCCCCCCACCCTCGCCAGCAACACCCCCCTTTCTCTCCCAGTCCTACAACAATATAACAGCCATGTAGAACTCCTACGGTGAAGTGACACATCAGAGGTGCATTCACCCTTAAAGATACCCTGATCCCACCGACATATGCAACTTCTATACTACAGCCATTGCACATTTACATTTACATTTTAAAGAGAAGATGCACTTGAAATATGAGCAAATATAACTTCACCTGCAAAAAGTCATTTTGTTTATCTTTGGGCAAAGTGCTGAAATATTAGCAGATGTCTCTTGTTTCCCCAAAAGCCAGAACACATGAAGCTATACTACCCACTGCATATCCTACTCCAGGAGGACAGAGTTACTGAAAGGAACTGTGAAGAGAAAGCACAGGGCCAGATAGGAGAAACAGAGCTTCGTTACCCACTGCTAGTTTACTGGCTGCTATACCAGTGAGACTACATATGGAGAAAGCTGACCTACTCAAAGCTGCGGAAACAACCACTTTCTTCCCCTCCTTTCTCTTTAAACTCTTTTTGGATTATTGTCAAAAAGCGCTAGCTTATTTTAATACTGGCTTTTAACATTAACTCTTCAACGAGTTTAATATTAAAGACATCACAATTGACAACAAGCTAAAAAAGAAATCTAACAAAGTCATTTGTTCTATAAAAAGCAAAGTACTACGTACCTTGTGCAAGCATGTTAAACTCCAGGAACAGTGCTATGTGATAAAGCTCCATAGCTTCTTCAGCCCTAGTCATGTTTAGTTTTCCTGCTACAAGAGCCTGAACTTCACTTAAACTACCCACTGAAGGGCTGGAGTGCAAAACAGAGAGGTCCACCACATCTGTATACATACAGTTTAAAATGACCTTAGCATATTTTTTTGGTATGATAGACTCATCCAATATAATTCTAGTTGGAGTCCGCAGAGTTCTGTCTGTGATTTCTTCACCAGTTCGTATTCTCCTTTGCAGTAAGTGACGAAAAAATGGAGACCGCGATGATATAACAGCTTTGTGAGCTCTGAGCTCTTCATCTAGGCAGTTCTGACTTCCACCAAAGGTTTCAACTAAATCAGAGTTGGATGAAAAGCTAAGAACCACATCATAGTAGCACATGTAATCAAATAGCGCACGCATGTCAACATCTAAGGAATTTGGCGTTCCAAATTCTTCACTAAGCTGCACAAGGATGTCAACATTTTGAAATCTTGAATCCTCCATTCCAAACTCTCCCGTATAAAGGTAGTGTAACAATGCAGAAAACATTGGCATATCTATGCCAGCTGTGTTAATATCCATTATTATTTCTGCCCCATACTCCGGTGAGGAAGAAAGCAAAGTCTTAAAAAACGGACATCTTGCTGCCAAGATCGCACGATGCACAGGAAAACAAGTTTCTTGAAATATTAAGTCTACATCAGTACAATATTTGTACTGATAGAGATCAGCCATGTCTTTTTGTAGCGTCCTGGCTTCCGGTCTTGCCAAATTAGCTTGTAGATAAAGTTCCTTTAAGGCTGACGTCCCTTCATATTCTTCTACCAATGCATTAACATCTCTGACATCCCAGCCTGAGAGAAGTTCTCGCATCTGCTTGGCATGATCAGCAGATCGGCTAGATTTCCGACGCTTAATGAATTTCTTCTTGAGGGTGGCAAGGCCAGAGGTTTTCTTTTTCTTGTCTTGAGGTTTCTCATGGCCATGGTCAAGGCTATACAGCTTTGATTCACAGCCATAACCTTGATGAGAGTAGGATGATGTCCCTGAAGGCAAAAAGAAAAAATTTAATGCATTTACTCTTTAAATTTAAAGAGGAAAGATGGTAACACCAAAGCAGTTAAAAAGACTGCTAATGTCTGCACAAGCTACACGTTTCTCCTCCTCAGATGAGATAGTTTAACAAATTAATACCTAGATAACACTGCAGTCAAGTTTAAGTGCAAAAATCCTTTTTTGCATCTGAAGAAGATTGTCTTTTTTAAGAATTTACCCATAGTTCTAGGAACGCGGCAATGCCGCTTGATGTAGTTTTGTGGCCCCTGGTATACTGTTATCTAAGCAGGAAATAGAAACTGTGGTCACAGTGTTGCAATTCCAGTCCAGTAACTAGGAGATGAAAAATAACCTTTATGAAGACTGCATGAACTTTGTGAAATAGCAGCCTCCTTCATCTTTCACATCAATTTTCAGTTCTAGTCTTCCAGCATTAAATGTAATTAGAATAAGAAAATCACACCTGGTATTTTATTTATTTATATGTAACATAAATAAAACATATCATAGTCATAAGAAAATGAGATGGGGAGAGGAGGAAGAGGGAAGAGAGAACACAGTACCCAAAACAGTCAAGATAATGAGAACAATTAATCAATTTTCAATAGAAATTTAGCAAGAAAATAAAACTGTCACATGACAAGAAATGCTGAAAAGTCAAACAAAACAGGCTCTTTGCCCACAGAGCTCAGATGCTAGTTTGCACATACAATTTAAAACAGAGCATGTAAATTCTACTTTATTATTAGAGATCTCCTTTGAATAGAGCAGTATATAATTAAAGAATACAAATCAATTATTTTTCCTCAAAGACCATTTATATAGAAATTATGTAATGAACCAAATCTGCCATAAAAGGAAAGGTCAGCTGCTGCACACTTGAATGTCAAACAATTTGATGTTAGCTACATATACAAGTAAAATAGTTTGTAAGTTAATAAGAAAAGGAGAATTAGGAGCTGGGTTTCTAGCAGTAATGGGAAACTGAAGTAATGCTTTAAACTATAGTTTTTAACTACTCTTTAACAGCAGTATGACTCCAATGTGGAAAGGACTATTTTCTGAAATAATTTAGCAAGCCTTCTTGTTGAAGTAACTGTCCCTTTTTAATAGAGTTTTCACTCCAAGGCAGACACTGAAAAGTTAGACATGACAGAAAAAATACACTAAAACAACTTTTTCTTCCAAATAGTATGGTAGAAAAAGACAGTTCGCAAATGGTGTGAGTATCACTCCTGCAACAATCACCTTGCTGATCTTAGAGTAAGATAATGTGTCCTCTCTTCTACCTCATCGTGTGTATACTATATGTAGTTACAGAAGAGAGGGAGAAAAAAAAAAAAAAAAAAAAAAAAAAAAGATTCCTCTGAAACAGTATTTGCCAAACTCTTTTTACTAGTAATAGTTAAAAAGCTGCCATTATCACACTTGTATAACTTCACTACTTATTGCCCTTTTTGCATTTTGATGTTAACAGCACATCCAACCACCACATCAGTTTTGTGGCCTTTTATAAGTTGTTCATCATTTTTCTCTCACAAATCTTCAGGTAGATTTGATGTGATGCTATTTTGCTGTGCTACTTTGACAGTGATGCTACTGGCCAGTCTGACAAAACCCAGTGCTTACAGTTACTGTGCTATTTCAGACAGGTACTTCTAGAACTGTGAAAGGCATAGGAGCAATTTGAATTCATATTTGAGAACATGGTAACTGCAGCAATCTAAAATTTCTGTAAATTGTTTTATTAAGTCTCAACAACAATTGCTAAGTAACCTCATAAAAGGCTTTTATGCCAAGCCAATTAATACTTCCTCAAACCATGCAATGTAATGGTTTTACAACTCATTTATTAGTGAAAGTTTTGGGATGCAGGAAGGACCTCTTCAATCATTTTATCCATTTTACTTAAAAGTCTGCTAGATCAGACAATATGTTATTAATCATATTGAAATTCCAAGACATTCGGAAAATATAATTTAAATGAAAAGACAGCAGTAATTCAAAACAACTTCAAAGAGATAATGTTGCAAAATCCACCATATAAATTCTTTCCACGTGATACACTGAATCCCCATTTTTCTATTGTTCTATGTAGTCTCCTGCTGATAGAGACAACTCTAGAATTCCTGCTCCATTAAAAAAAAAAAAAAAAGCATAGATGACATTTTACAAAAAAAGTACAACTGCTATGTCATTTTATAATCATTTTGCTGAGAGGAAACATGCTACGTCATTATTTGAAGAATTCTGGATTCCAGTAACCAAGCTGAGGATGTGGAATATCTTCCTATGCTGAAGAGAAACTGGGACACCAGAAGTCTTAATTTCTTGTTTCCCTGAAGGCTACTATGAGGCATTACTTGCATGTGAACCACTCCAAGGTACCAAACTAGTATATGTACCCACAGTAACATGGAAGATTTACCTCAGATATACTACGAATAGTGCTATTAACTATTATAAGCAAACAAACACTGCTATTGATAGGGTTGTCACACAACTGCTTTTTGCCAGAGACAAGAACAAGGGAAGAAAGCCTTGAAGTAGAGATGCATTAGCATAGCCCATCTGGGTTCACAACTGCTGGAAGTTCAGGATCCCTCAATGACACCATTTCAGTGTTTTTCTGACTTACCTGTATTTCTTGATAAGGCAGCAGCATTAGAAAGAAGAAATAAGAAATCCTCACTTCTGCATAAAAATGTACCGATTTATTAAATACCGTTAAAAAAATAATAGTAGCTTCATGTCCCCAGACCATATCGTATCTTTGAACAGATAAATATTTACAAGAAACAGATGACTGGCAAGAAAAACTACTTGGGTACTTGACAAAGAATAATGGGATTTGTCTAGTCTTCTGCATGCCTACACATTATAAAATATAATTATAGAGCTGTACTTAAAAATAAGTATCTTGAACAGATGTCTCACCCTAGAAAATGGTGGGAAATTCTCCCGAATGCTGTAGACGAATCAGCAAAAGATGACTAGTTAAGTCTTTGCTAGAACAATTATTTTTAAACAGCAAAAGCAGTTCATTATTTTCACTGATTTACTTCTTCATGGACTGCAAGCACATTTAGCATTCTGTCAAGCAAACCAACAAGAGAGTTTGCACTATGAAAGTGTTGTGCTTTTTAGTTCTCAGCTTTTCACACTCATCTTCCATTTCTAACTATACACTGTAGCATAATACTGTGCTTTATCAGCAAAGCAGTGGTGTCTGAAACAGCAAACTCATAGATCTGAATCCACTTTCAGGAAGTAAGGCAGCTAGTACACGCTATACAACTATTACAACTCTAAGTCCTCATATTTCTCATTCTATTTTTAGAATAAACAAAACTAATGCCTTATACACAAGAAGTCTGTAAGAGTTCATTTATAACATTACAACATGATTATTCTGTCAAGTGATGAAACATTGAACTGTCAGTTTTGAGCATACATCTATTTTCCACTGCGACATTCACAAAAACAAACAAGAGGAAAGATAAGAAAAAGCCAAACAACTTGAAGCAGGAAGAGATACAAGCCAGTACTGTAAATAATACAATTACTCTGCTAGCACAATCATGCAAGTGTCACTATCACACCAAAGATTTCAGTCAAGAATTATCAGAACATTCATTTGCCTTACCTAAGATTAGACAACCTTATGAATTTAGACTTTCCTGAAAAAGGTTTCAAGTTTAATTTACATGAGGTAATAGGGATCAATAAATTTACAGTGACGTACTAAATATGGGCTTTTACTTTAGGCTTGATACTGAGGTATTTCACCAAAGCCTTCCACATGCCAAAGAAAGTTCCCAGACAATTTAATGAGGCCTTTGGAGCATCCCCCTCTGCAAAACTCTGCTCAGAAGACAGGTGTTCCGACACGCAAATCTACCCACTTTCTGGTTAATAAGGGTTTCAGTGGTTGCATATACAGGCAAATTTATTTATCTAAAGGTACAATGAAATGTTTTGGCTACTAGTTTAGAAAGATTTACCTACATTGGGACAAATATTTTACTACTCCTAGTTAAGATACACTGAAAACACATAACATCTTAAGGAAGACTTTACTGCATGAGTATTCAAGATATTAATAACAAGATTTTCTTTAACATGCTACTATAAGAGCAGAGGACTCCATATGTAACAGTTTGTCTACTCAGATTGACATTAGGAATGTCAAATAAGCCAAGAAAAGAAAATTTCTGAAGTCATTTTTCTCCTCTGCCAAGGACACTGTCACATTTCCAGGGGTGATTAAGAACAGAAGTAACATTGCACATCAGTTGCCAATTAACTACTTATTCAGTGTTGCAGGCCAAAGCATAAAGGAGAAAAAAATATGTTTATAAAGTATTTATGTTATTTACTGCTAAGACCGTTCTTCAGGCTGTCAGATTATCTTCTCACAAATTGTCTTCATTTAGATTT
Source organism: Rhea pennata (assembly GCF_028389875.1). Lineage (NCBI taxonomy): Eukaryota > Metazoa > Chordata > Aves > Rheiformes > Rheidae > Rhea > Rhea pennata. The sequence continues at coordinate 53,373,239 of NC_084667.1, forward strand.
ATTGCATACTTATTTATTATTTATATTGTGACAGATATATACTGGAGGTCCTTTTGTGCTAGACTGAAAACCACTCACAGATGGTACCTGCCCCAGTTATGACTGGAATGAGAAAGTAACTTCTTAGCAGCACATTAGTTCCTGTTTCTAGTTAAGCAATGTCCTTACTTGTAAGTAATATCATTAGGAAAATAAGCACTCCTTCATTTACAGAGATGCAACATGGACAGAAGGAGGAAAAAAAAATAGTTGTCTTCAAGACTGCATGTTACTTTAACAGGCTTACTACCAGAGATATCCTGTCTAGCAATAAAAAATTCACTCTCCAACTAAATATAGCCAATACTGCAATGAACACTGACGATCAAAAGCATTATATGCTTTAACAATATTAAAATACATTTCATAAATAATCTAGGAAGAGTGAAAAATGAGATACTATTAAGATAGCAACTGCTCTTCAAACAGGACAAATGGCATATCTGGTTATCAACAAATCCACTTTTTTCTTTTTTTTTTAATTGGCTAGCGTGTTTACTAGCAATTGGCAGATCTACTTACTGCATACGTAGGCTAAACAGATATCAGGCTGCACTAAATTTCATGCACTATTGACCCTGAATGGATTCAAACTGGTGACCTAGAAAATAAGAGCTCTGTGTAACATTACTGCAAGCAATTCAAATCCAGTGCATATACAACTAGGAAGCTGTTTATGTAAGTGACAAGATAACTGAAAAAAGTTACCTATGAATGTCTGTTGTGCCTGTGAATTCCCCCCTACCCTTGGGGAACACGAATGAGGGTAGTTAGATGCATTAGCACCCATTTTCTTCAGTCACTCAGGCATTCCGCCTGCTGGCTCTTCAATGTATAATCCCATAATCCTTCACAGATCTTCAAACCCAGATCCAGCGGTCTGTTCCTCCATTTCTGAAAAACAAAAATAATAGAAAGTAATTTTAATAGGTGGTTTCAGTAGGTATTAAGCAATTTAGATTAAATAAACACAGTTTCCAACACTGAGTATTTTTATAAAATAAAAACTTCAAATGCTTTCAAGACAGCTTTTCATTTGTGGGGTTAAATCAAGCTCAATAATGCTTTTATTGAGCAGCTTTTTACCGATTACATGAGACAACTTGAGCCAACCTACAGCTTGCAGGTGCAAGGAGGGGGAGTTCTCATCCCTTCCCTCTCCAGCTAGGTGGTAATGTCTCCTCTCTTGCACAATCTGGTGCTTTTCTTGACCCCGTTGCTAAGCAGATTCAGCTCATTAAATCATCAGAAAACAAAGATAAAGCACCTTTCTGTTCAAATAAGTCGAGTGTGCTTAGTATGAAACTAGAGAAAAATCAGAGCACACAAAAATTGAACACTATACCACTCCTCCAAATCCAAACTCTTAGATCAGTCCAGTCTTAGACACATTTATTCATTTCTTTCTTACACAAGAACAAGCTGTTTTAGGATAACCATATTCTTATACAAAAAAAAGCTCTACTGACTTAAAATGTTTAGGAAATAATTTATTTAGAACAGTGACAACCAAACTAATTTGTGTACCTATACAGAATACATTACACTGATTTGCCATCCATTTCTAGATGAAATTAATTACATTTAATACAAACTATGTGGAGACAGGAGTCATTTGTCAGTTTGAATTCCAACTCTCTCACAAGTAAGGACCAGCATTCTGAGTAGATATCCTAATAGCTTCCTTTTTCTTCTGTTTTCTTTCGCTGAAGGAGCTAAAGCTGGACTTAGTCCATTTGGATAGAGTCGTGGAATAGTGCCATTTGTTATTCCACTTTCCACTTTCATATTCTGCTGTGGCTTGCTAATTTGTCCATTAGATGCCTAATAATATTTTTCAGTTCTTCCTTGCACAGAGAGAGCTGAAGCAATAAGAAACAGGAGTCTCAAACTGCAGAACTGTTGAAGAAAATCTATCTAAAAGGTATGCTAAAGCGACCTTTTGCTAGCATACACTAAATACGTAGTGTATAACTATAATAATGTAACCAGGTCTCAGGCTGGAAGTTAAAGGGAGGAGGAGATGGGAGGAAAGAGTGTATCATGAAGAATAAGGAATACAATCAAGGAACAAGTATTAACAGTTCAGTACCACTAGACATGCAGTACCTAAATCTGCAAAGTAACAGAATTTAAAGTCACTGAAAATGTAAGCACTAAAAAAAACCCCTAAAGTATGACAAACTAAATAACTCAGAGGCTAATCACAAGAGCATTTTAACACATTTTAAGCCCAAATAAATGGCATCAAGAATGAATTTACTCACTACATTCCAAGTATGTAAGTTAAAGAGTAATTCTACAGTTCAAAACTGGTCAAAGCAATTTTAATCACAGTACTGTCCTCAACCTTATGAATCAACCAAAAATACAGCTCTTACAGTGATGTAATCAAAAAATTCAGCTTTCTACTTTTTTTTCTCCCTTTATTACAAGATAATATTATATAATCCATATTTCCCAAATAATTTAAGCTGGCAGCAGTGATGACTCTGTCCTGGAGGAAGCCCCGTCTTCCACCATTTATTCTCAAAAGTCACTTTCCTCACCTTGTTTATTCTGACTGAAGTTTTCAGGGAGCCAGATAAATGAACCCATGTTAAAAAAAATCAGATAAAAAGTTTTATTTTAAACAAGTATCACTTTTTTTTTTAATGGTATCATATGGACACCTGTGCCAGTATAGGTAGAAAGAGAGAGAGGGCAACATGGAAACAAGCGCCCAGAACTAGGATTGCACCTTTCAACAACAAGTACTTGAATCACTCGTGAATTTAAGATTGTTTTCGGTGTCTACTTCAGCTTTTGTGCTTTTACTAAACACAGCCAACTTGCAAACATCTGCTGAGCCTTGTATGAACATAAAAACAACTCAGATACTATAAAAAATGCCAAATCAAAAAAATTTTCCCCACAGTGAAAAAATAGCTGCAGTACAAGATGAACGGAAAAAGAAGAAACAGTTAGATCCTTAACTACAAAAGGAAAGAAAGATTTCATCTTTCCTTGTAGAAATTATTGTGAATACCAAAAGCTTTCCTACTTCAGCCACTGAAGAATTTTAAAAATCTAACTATAGCCTCAAAATACAGGCTTAGATTTTTTTTTTTTTTTTTTTTTGGGGGGGGGGAAAGGGGGGTAATGGCAAGTGAACTACTACTCAATTTTCATATGCCTTCACATAAGCATTAAAAAGGAAGCTAAATTCAGGATCTGCTGACCAACTGAAACAGGAGGTTTTGTTGAGGACAACAGTGATGGATACAATGAGTGCTGTTATGTGTGTATATATGTACACAAAGTTAAGGAACGTCAAAGCTCTTAAGAAAGCCTGCAAAGCAGTAAGTAGTATATGAAACCAGGAAGCTTTAGAAGTCACAGTTACTCAAAATACTATAGAAAGCATATAGGTGGCTTTCAGATTAAACTGATACTTAGAAAAGGAGAATAAAATTTTAAAATAAGCACAAATCTAGTTAAAAGTTTCAGTATCTGAAATAAGCTTTTCACTCTTCCGTACTTGTCAAATTTCAAGAGCCCAAAAGCCTAAAAAATTAAGACGACTTGCATCTGAGGTGTCTGGGCTGACTGCCAAGAAACCCTGGATTAGGAGTTTTTGTTTTAACAAAAAGTCTGTGTACAGAGCGGACTTTGGGTAACAGTTACACTTTGTTTATAGTCATCACTCAATACAAAGCTCTCATAAAATTTTCTGAATCCACTGGGATCTAATTAAGATAAAGGGCAAGGTGGGGATTGTTAAAACATGCTTCACAGCCAGCAAAAGAGATTTGACATTTGCTCCTCTTCCATAATTTTGAAAGATTTTTATATTTCTTTTGGAGTTGTTGCTATGGGATTATGAAATAATATAATCCTAAAACTACGGCAGGAAAACACATGAAGTATGTACACATACTTGTACCAACATGGTTTTTCAGGTTTTATGTTTTACTTAACACATTTTAAATTTACTGCCCAGTAAATGATAACACAAAGCAAGTATCAAAAGCATACCTTATTCATATCTGCTTCCATTTTTATCTAGACTAAGAATGCTACGCTAGTTTGAAAGGAACTGTTGGGGCAAAACAGGGGAGTGGAAACATAATGCACGGTAACATTTTAACATCCAGCAATAAACAGTCATATTTTTGCAAAAACAAACACTAAAAGGGAAAATCCCAGTGAGGAAACATTTCAACCAAATTTTTTAGCAAGGATAAACCTTTTCCACAGTGGTTTGGCAGACGAATAATCAAAAGAAACAGAACCCACAAGGCTGCACCACTGCCACTGTCCTCAAGGTACATCCACCAGCCGCCTTAACCACCTCAGCCTGCCTCCGCTACCGGGGCACATGCAGAAGCTGTTCGGAGATCTGTTACGTACTGGGCCATCACAAGGGAGTTTAGTAACAGTCCCATATTCAGCCAAGTAGTTCTGGCAATTCCTATCCACTCGGGGAAGTTCCAAATCCAGCCCCGTCCTCACCAGTTATTACACAGTAACACTACTGGAATTACCATGGAGCAAGCATCCATATGGACGAGCACTTGAAAGTTTATTTGTAACTGGAATTCTAGCTGTTTATTCAGATGAACATTTACTATCCACCTTGCTTTCCTACTATCCTACTAGTGGATTTTTCAAGAAAGAGGAGCTGAGGGGAACCGAGTATGACCAATCTAGACATTCCTCTTACTCCATGCAGGAGGCACCCAAGAGGGGTAGTGGCATACTTACAGATTTTGCCAAGGCTAGAAGGCCTCAAGGCTCTCAGGAGCATGCACACTCAATGACTGAATGCATATGGACAGCACATCTTGAAGAAATTCTGTAACTGGTAAGTAATACTCTGTTCAAAGGAAACAACTGAAATTTTGAAGGACCAATTGATTATAACCTGGCACATATTCAAATCTACGCAGAAGCAGATATTAAAAAAAAATAGTCAAGCAATCAAACTTTGTCATTATTCAGAAATACCACAGCCACAGGATAGTAAGATGTAGCTGATTTGACAAAAGGGTTCTGGTTTGGGTTAAAACTATATAAAATCAGGAACAGGTAACATTATTTGTAATTTGGGTTACAAATCTTTTTTCATCATTTACTGCATCATAAAGAAAAACAATAAGCAAAATACCAGAACTTAAGCCACATTAAGAGATGTGTATACAAGCACAAAAGAGCAATGAAAAGCAGATATAACTGTATAACTGGAGTATGAAAGTGACTGTACTGGTTAGTTCTCTATTTAGAATCACATACTTCAGCTTTCACAAAGAATTCTTTCTTAAATAAAGCTAAGCACAAATCTTAAAGCATGTTCTTTTTCATAAAGTAATATGCTTCCCCATTATAAAAAGTTCTTTTAAAATGCAGGAGTCAAACCCTCCACAATAATCCTGGGCCTTTACCCCTTAGATCTGTTGATAGTCATAGGGCTGAGTTTCTTTTTCTTTTTTCTTTTCTTTTTTTTTTTTTTGGGGGGGGGGGAGGGGAAGGAAGAGGGGGAAGAAAAAAGAAAAACACCTTGTCCTGCTTTTTAAATACACTTCCAGTATAGCTGGGGGATCAGAGTAAACGTTAAAAGAATGTATTCGAGCAGCACATAGAGACCTGTAGCCTTGAAGGTATGTATACTTCAGAAGATGAAAACATTGAGAAGCATTCTGGCAGTTGAAAAGACACAGAAAGTACGGAAAACAGTCATCTTTTCAACACTCCCTTTGCAAATAGTGTTCATAGTAGAATTTTTGATGTTCTGCAAAGCAATTGAGAGTATGTGAATGTCACATCCAAGCAGCCATCAAGTAATGTCATCAGTAAGGCGCAACAAGCTGTAACACTATGGAAGTTTAAGAGTCATGGGACACCAACATGTTTATATTATCTCCAGTATTTATTTTTTTTTAATCACACCATCTTCAAACTAACCAAATTATAGCACTACAAATCCATACAGAATAGGACATTCCTCCCTAACAGTTAAAGTGTTTTCATATACTGGCAAATGAACCTTGATCTCTGTAAATCACTTTTCCTTCCAGTTGATTGCATGCACTCACTAAGTTATCAAAAGCCTACTCTGATAGATGAGACTCATGAAAGAACTAATGTTCTAGAAGTTGATGAATTCAAAACACATTCTTTTAGCAAAATCAGCAAGAACTTACTTTTTGCCCTCTAGGACTCTCTTCTAATTAGGTGTCTAATTGCTTGTATTCTTCAATGACTTTCCATTTTTAGAATTTCACTTGAAGAGAGTATTATTCACTTCACAGAATATCATTCTGGACACAAAATATAATTAATCCAGTATGCAAAGAATTTGAGAAATCCTATTGACCAAATCTTATCAATATCACTGGATAGAGTAATTATGCATGAACATATCTATTTACAAGGAAATTTAGAAGAATTCATTTTAGCTAATCTTGAATAACTGCAATTTACTTTGACACAATACATCTTTTAAAGACTTAACTTTTTTTAAAGGGCCTAGTCTAAGCAAACAGAACATGCTTGTTTTTAAAAAAGCAAATCCTCTTTGGTACAATGCAGTTTTCTTGCCAGGAAGTAGTTTAATTACACAAATTACAGCTAACTCCAACTTCAGATACTGGGACTTAATACAAGACCACAGTCCCTTCCTCTCTTCATACACTTCCTGCCCTTTATTGCAGCAGTAAACAAGAAAGTTACCCTCAATCATCTGCTAAGGAGCCTTATTTCTTTCATGGAAAAGGCAGCAGTGGTGCAGAAGGAAAAACTGACCATGTGAAGCTGTCCCCTTTAAACAGCTTATTTCATAGTCCTCCTATTCAAATATTTGTTCTGTGAACAGGCTTTTTTTTGGGGGGGGGGGGGGGGGGAGGAGGAGGGGGGAGAAATTCCTCCTTGCAATTTTCTACAATTCACACATTTTCTTTAACTTTCATTTGAAGTTCCCCCAAAACATCCTTGTTTCATTCAGAAAGGGAATTCCTCTTCTTGCTTGAGCTGTGACCCAACCACAACACAAGATGCTGCTTCCAATTAGCAAGTCTACTAAGGCAGGGAAATCTTGGCTCAAACCCCAACCATATGGAAGATCTGTCTCAGGCTTTTACCACCAACAACTTCTTGCATCAAATACCACCCCAGTGGGGTATATGCCTCAGTCTCCTTGTATTGGAGACATTTGCTCTCTTCTCCAGGCCCAATTACTTCAGAGAAAGCCATTTATTGTGAATGAGAATCTGGAAACTTCCTGTACACTTCCTGTACAGTAGAGCTTTTAAATTCAATGTACAATTTACAGCCACGTACACGTCCTCCGAGAGCACATTTCCTCTGATTAAAGTTGCTAATAGGGCAATCCCAGACACTATACTTTGTGCCTACACTAAGGGCAACTAAGTAGCACCCATCCTCTTCTACAATTTGCCATTTTCAATTTGCTTTCAAAAAGCACCCTTTCTGGCACATAATCTTAGTTCCCCTTTTAACTTCCACAGCCTTAACAGGAACAGTAGCTGCCTCCGGTGATGCCGCTGCTTGGGGTTTTCCAGATAGTAACTTAGGTCTCGCAATGTCCAAATCAAGTGCCAATCTTGGACCCACACACCGAATGGCCTTCCAGTACGAATGGATTCTGTTCTTAAATCAGTTTACTGGTTCTCTACAGTCTTATTTTGGCCACAATCAACTCATCGTTCTGCAAGCCATCCTTTGCATCAGTAACGATTTCATCTTATGATATTTCTTTTGCTTAGAACCATTACCAGCACAATTCCTCATCACTTCGGTATTTCTACATAATCATCCTCCTTTCTGCATAAGCTTCTAATAAATGGTTGGTGACAAAATAATATGCATCTCAAGTACTTCTACTGAAAACATCTTCCTGTAGCCAGAAAGACTCTTACCAGCATTGTCATTTATTCAAAATGATTTCTTTATATGCCCCCTCCTTAATATAGCACTATTCTGTTCTATACACCATCATCCCTAAGGACCCTTTTGTCATCATGCAACAGCACACTTCACCTACGCAGCCATTTTACTCGGACATACCACAAGCTGAGGTAACAATTGCTACTATCACCATCTCTTACACTTTTAAGACTAATGGATTCTCTTATTTACAACACAAAAAAATGAGAAGTTTAGCATGGAAAGGGCTAAAAAAGTAATTTAGTCCAGTCCATCTCCTGAGATGTATCTTTTTTTTTTTTTTTTTTTTTTGAATAAAAGTGATTTTTGTCCTTGTTTTGGAAAGTATTAAATCACAGTCATAAAACTGACAATAGAGTTTGTTACACAGTCTCAACAATAATAGTCACAAGCCACAATAAGTCTTGGATCCAACCAAAACACCATCCCAATCTTGATTCAAAATGTACAACTGGTTCATAAAAAAAAAAAAAAAAAAAAAAAAAAAAAAAAAAGTTCCTTGATGCTGCGGTTCCACGCACATTTCCTGAGCGGCAGCGCTCACCATAGCTGCTATTACCACATTCCTGCAGCACTTCCATTGAGTCAGTAACCAAACCAGGGCATTCTCTTCTGCAGGACTTCTCTCTCCAACCTAGTTAGTGCCCTGCACTAGTTTACTGAATAACCAAATGAACAGCTATGCCAGAGGAGCGAAGAACAGCAAGAAGCAGCCAAAGGGCTGCTTGCTCCTCACAGCCATCAAAAGTGAAGTGCAGTTTGACTAATACTCAGTTGGCATTGCCTTCAAAACCAAACATTCCTACTCCCATGCACTCATTTCTACAGCTGTCTAACAGACATCCGTGAAGCCACATAATGAACTACATCAGGGACCCAACTGGGCTGAAAAACAACCATGTATTTAGCTAGTTACCTGATGTGGCTGCAAACAGCTCTGCCCTCAAAAGGACAGCACTGCCTCTGTCCCCATTCAGTCAACTACCACTCTAAATTTAAACATCTTAATATAACCGAGTAGCTGCTAAGAACTCTCTTGCGCTATATTATTTCTGCTAGAGTGCTCTTAAAGACTTAAGAGTGGAAAGGGGGGGGGGAAGAGAAAAAAAAGATTACCCTCAAATCATCTGCAAGCCAAGGGTAGTTCTAGAGGAAGCAGTCAATTTACATAGTGGTAACTACTGTTAAAATTCACAGTAAAAGTGAATTCTTAGGCCTTTACTTCTTTTGCTCTGTAGCTTCACTGTTTGCTATCCCTATCCTTCAGCCACACCTTGGTTAACAACCCTTTAGATATCAGCTGTTGCTGCTAGAAGAGGTCTATGGGGAGGACTACCTTTTGTGAAGGCTTGGCAAATTTTGAATTTGCAGTGACAGAGATTTATCTACATAATTGTCATGTGGGGGAGGGGGGAAAAGCCAAGCCTACACACATTTTCCAGTGCTCCCCTGAGACCACCAAATTCCTTCTCTGACGGGGAGAAGCTAACCATGCCTGCAAGAGTCTCTGCTTGTCAGCTCTTCACAGACACATGCAAACCAAGTGATGCTAATGGGGAGCTGGCACCTTCCCTTCACCCTGTTTCCCCATCCATGTGGTTTTCTTGCTTCCCCTCACATCACATACAGAGATGAAGTGATCACCAAACAAGTCCCTTCAGATGGCCGATCCGCTAACACTACTACTGGGGGGGGGTTTCATATAGCAGAGACAAAGTAGGGAAGTCTTGCAGGTTGGTCTGACAGCCAGCTACGAGATGACAACTGGATGAACAGAAACCCATAGCTGCCGACAGAGAGGCAGCAGACTGAATTCTTTTGGCAGCTATTGCTATTAGACTGCTATCACAACTACACAAGAGCGTATCCCTTGTACTCATGATTTTAAATTCTTCTTTGACCTCAGGCTCATCCTTGAACAAGTCATTCTAGCCTGGCCTGAGCCACACAGGCAGGATCTTCATTGGCAGCCACTGTTGCTGAAGCTCAGGTTTCCACACTGGTGCTTCACCTTTCTCCTTTCATCTTTTAACACACCTTTACAGCCTCCTCCAATTTCACTCTACCCATTGAAGCAGGCTGCAGTATAAAACTGAACTAGAAAAGTCACCGTACACAACATTTATACATCATCTGAGTCATTCAAGGGCACGTGAGGTGGTTATGGACCATTATATTCTCAATGAAGTCTGATATTCCTGGAAAAACCCATTGGCTATGTGCTTTTTATTTAGATGCTTTTACAGTACCAAAACGCAACAAAATGTAGTGATCTTACACCTGTTCATATATGTCAGTTATCTCCTCATATACCATAATATGAAGATTTCAACAGTTATTTGAAAGCTTGCACATTTTAAAAATATTCTCCTTTGGCAGAGCCAACTGCATGGTCAACCGAACTTCAAGAAATTCAGGAGAAAACTAAGAGCCATACTGACTTCTTCAACAAGTTACATATGATTGATATATGTGTGTGTATATATATATATATACACACACACATATATAAAACATTTTATGCCAAGAAATCTTTGTTATGTGCTTCAAAGACTTCAGCAGTTTTGAGGACAGATTTTAGTTCACGCATGCAAGAGCAAGCACAGTAACAAAACAGGGGTATTACAATGCCTCTGCTCACAAATGCACATTTCAGATTCTTCTACAAACTGCCAAAAGCCTCAGAAGTTATACCAGCCCTTTAGTACTTACACACAGATTCCACATAACTGCAGCCAGAATTAAATGCTCAAGATTTGCCCTCCCATTCCAAAAATATAAAAACCTATTTCAAATGAGACAGAAAATACACTTTCTCTATGATAAAAGCAATTCATTAAGCCAGGAGGGGCTTAGTCAAAAAACTGCAGGCTAACTAGGTTAAGCTGGATCTTTGTTTACATTTTCCCCTCAGCAAGAAGAGGAAGTTATGTCTTCCAGACTTCCTACAAGTTTTCACTGGATTTATAGAGTATTCATTTCTTATCCTGTAACATGAATGCATAGAGTTAAAGGAGTGTCAAACATGTTGATATGAAACCCTGAAAACCCTAAAAATGGATGCATCAATTTGAGTCACATTTAATTCATGAGTTTAGCAAAGCCACACATCTTGCCCATGTCTACAGACTTAATTTTAAGACTGCACAGTAATGATAACCTGAGGGGTGGTGTCTTATTGTTCAAATCTGTGCTAAAGCAAGTCTGCCCTTTGAGCAGACTGATGACATTCCTCAACTTCTCTCCTCAGTCACACCACATACAAGATTTCAAACCTGTTCAGTAGTCCCAGACCATTAGAAAATATTAAAACATCTAAGTAGTCAACAAAAAGTTTTGAAAGGAAGGCAAAAGTCCAGTGTATTAAAGCGATAGTCTATTGGATTGTGTTAAAGGAGATATTCCATTAAAGCAACCTGTGACTTTTAATCTCATTTAAGACTGAATTTTGCTCATCTTACACTCTTATCTACAACTTTCCTTGATACTACTCCTTCCCATTCAAAGAGAAAGGCAGAAGGAGAAATCTTTGCCAATGAGTACTATCCTTGCCAAATCTTCGAGTCTTATGATATTTGAGAAGTTCAGTGCTACCAAAAAAAAAAAAAAAAAAAAAAAAGAGCCAAAACTGATACTGAGAAAAGAGAAAAGCAGTCTCACTTTTCCTCTTTTCCCAGCTGATCATTCCCACTTGCAACTCTCCATTCCCCAACATTCATATTCAATGAACAGGATCAGAAAACTGATGCAGGTTAAAACTAATCAACAACTACAGCAAAACCGACACAAGGTTAATTTTTATTTGAATAAAGCGAATAATCTCATACATGTAGGAAAAATACAGGATCCATTTTCTTCCAAAAAACAAGGCTGAAGCTCAAATTCACAAGATGCTTAAATAAGCATTCTCACTATTGTCAAGGATCATTAGAACTTAATACAGTTCAGCTGTGATGCAGGCAAACCCCAGCAGCAAAATGTGCCATTTTCTAAATTAATTCTCCGGAAAACTAAGTTGGTAGCTAAAAATAGAACGGGGTGGGAGGGAGATGAAAGGAAAAGAGAAGAGGAAATCGAGATCAACACAAATCTATTAGCCTAAACTGGCAAGTTTTGATCAACCAATTAATTGATTAATTGGACAGAAACCAAATTTCAGCATGACAAAATGAGTTGTATGTTTATCAAGACATTTTAGTTTTTCTACTGAAAACATCCAAAGTATTTTCCTTGAAATGGAAAAGCCTCAAATAGTATGGACAGATCTTCTGGAAAATTTGTTTTAGGACTATACTTCTGAGTATTTCTATTTTCAGAAGCCTTGTAATTTAGGCCTGAAAAGCATCTTGAAATAGTAAATGCCCAGGTTACAGCATTAAAGGAATTCAGTTAAATTCTGTCAAAGAGGAGCTTTGATTAAGTTCAGAAATACATAAGGATTACTTTACCAAAAGTTATCAAGTATTTAGGCTTGTACTTAGAACTACAAAGTACTATTACAGACAAGATATATGCTGTACGACAGCCTTACTATGCTAAAAGGATATTTTGGCATTTCAAGTCCAAATTCGCACTTCTAGAGGTATTTTATAAAGGACTAAAACGACAGCATCAGAAGCAGGAGGTACTTTCCAATCTAAATCAGGTAAGTTCTTAAAATAAAAAGTGTAAGATTCTTTTAAATATCCTCTTTCATTTTGTATATATCTGTGTATACACACACTACACATACACTACACACTACATACACAAAATAAAAACAGTTGGCCAAATCAGAATGTGAAGATCTGAGGCAGCAACAGTCTCATGCAAAATTTAAGATAAGCTAAATCCCCAAATCACTCAGGAAAATAAATTACAGAGATACAGAGATACAGATACTTAGTATATTAGGATGGGAGAACTTACAAGGACACTGGGCAGGAATTCCTCATGCTCTTACATGCATTGCTTTGTAGAAATTACAGCACCTACATCCAGCTCACAATTTTCTGTTACCCCTCAGAACTGAAAAGCACCAACAGGACTTAGACTCTTCCTCGTTTGGTATCAGTGTCATCGCTACACCAAATGCGGAATTTCCTGTCTCAAGAGCGTATTTTGTCAGCTTTACTTTTTTCTATAATGCTAGTGTCCAAAGTACATAAACAATCCACCTCAAAAGCTTCCTATACGTACCTCATTACAGAGGGACACAAAAGTATTTGTCTTAGAGTGTCAGTAGAAGCAATTTGATTGTATTTTGCTTAGCTTTAGTCATTAGTGGCTTTAAATTCATCAAAGCAAGAATCTATTAACTTGATCATCTTTGCCCACATTCTAGAGATTTTGCATTTGTATTGTGCCACCTCCAAGACACCTGAAATCAAGTTGCCCATTACAGGATGACACAAGATACCAGGCTTTAATAAACTTGCATACTTTATGCTTTTTTAAAAAGAAAATATCACTGTGTCTGCACTCCTCCTTACCCCTAAAAGAAATCCTTTGGTTACTTATTTGAATAGCACAAACAATCTTCACAGGTAATTAAGCTTCTAATATTTAAGAAAACAGAAACCTCGGTAGATGAGAGAAATCCTCAAAATGCCTCCAACTATAGGAAGGGTTTGAGCACAACCTCATGTAACACTCGAGAATCTATAGATGAGCATTATCAATCAGCAGAGAGGCTTTGAATAAGGCTTGCATCTTCCTAGATGAAGCCAAAGATCTCCAAATCCGTAGCAAACTCCACTCCTCAGTTCCACTGGCCAAAGAGTTATTTTTAAAACCCAATGGAGCAAAAACAAATAAAAACACAACACAAAACAAGAACCATCATGAAAACAAAGCTACAGTAGGAGATGATGAAAAAGTAGAAAGAATAAGGCTGCACAAGCCTAGGAAATACGGTCTGATAGCATTCTCATTGGGCTTGTTATTTTAGAGGACTTTCTCCTTCAATTCTCAAGCAGAAGTTCCAGTTTGAGGGTCAGCAGGGCATATGAAAAGTAACTTTGTCCCTCACTGATTATTTTAAAAGCAATTACAATCTAAATCATCACAGAAGTGTATTATATACTTTGCTACAGCACTGATTCTTCAGGTAGCAGACTATGAAATGCAAAGCACCATTCCAATTTCTCACCAACACAGTTTACCCAGTCACTCAAAAATACCTTAATTTGCATATAAATAGGTATAATTTTACTAAGGTTTGATGCTCTCAAAAGACTCCAACATTTTTGCTTTTTGTATTCCAAACCTTGATTCAAATGCAGGCATTCGATCATTAGAAAGCAGTCTTCTCTGACCCAAACAGAAAAATAAATCATAGAAGTCTCTTTGGTATCAACTTTGCAGCTCTACTGATTACACAGAGCTTCTACAAGTACAGGTCACAAAATAACATACCCAACTAAAAGATCAAGTGGTAGTCATTCATTAAATCGCTATTTCAAACTCCTTTGAGTTTAGCAATTACTGCTATCAACAGAAGTATAAAATAATTTGTCAATTATCCTGAAACAGTTTTAACAGATCTTGGGCAAGGCTACAAAATAAAGGAGAAATCTTGCATAACCATTAACTAGCTTGATCTACATCTAAAGCACCTCCCACTAGATAATAACTTAGAAAGCACAAGTCTTCAGTGTTAAGAATTGCAAGCAGAGGTTTATCTTAAAAGCTGTGGGTTAATACACTGAAATAATCCCCTACCAGAAAGGACAGTGTGGAAACAAAAAGGCTAAAAAGATGGGGAGTGGAAATGAACAGCAGCGCTGGTAAAAAGATTTCCTTGAAAAGTAATTTTTAAAGAATTCTCTTCTACTCTTCTGTCCTTTAGAAAATGTCGTAATAGCCTGGAAACGAGATCTGGAACAACAACTGGCATACAGAACAGAGAGACCACTGAATTTAGACAAGTTCTGAGGACAAAGATCAAATAGCATTTACAAAATAATTAGATCTCTATATAGATAACTGCTAGTGTTAGAATGTCAAGTTCTGAAAATAAAACAAAATTTCCAGAAGATATGCGAACCTCAAGTATCAAGGCACTGCTCTAAAAGCTAGAAATTGGTTTAAGAGGATGTTAGCCTCAAATCAGCCTACTGAAAGTTTCTTCTTCCTTAATTAGCTTTGACTGCTCGGGGGCGGGGGAAGAGGGAAGATGGGGGGAACAGTCTTTCAGATGTTCTACCACTCTGATATAACATGACAATTCCTATTTTACAATTAAAGAAAATGATTTAAACTCACAGATGTCAGAAAAGCCTCAAGAGGCTGAAAATCTACCTGTAAGCCCACCAGTTACACCAGCTGTTAAAGCACACGTTCAGTGCCGTTTGATGTAATCTTGTACAAAACTTGCACCCAACAGAACAATTCCAGTCAGGTTCAAATTTAATTAAGAATGTAGTTACATCTGTAATTCACCGCTTTAGGCAACACACTCACCCCCAGCTCCCCTGTCCCCTACCTTCTTTGTCTCTTACACTGGATCAGCAAACAAACTTTCCATAGCAGCGTGAAGTCCCAGATCAGAGATCTGATCTAAAGCCAATCTTGTGTTTTACTGGCTTATTTTTCAGACAGATCAGTTTCCCACACTGGTTCAGGATGATGCAATGTAAACAGTTCTAGCAGCACAGACGACTGTGCGGGAAACAGGAATGAGCAGCTACGGACAGCAAGTGCTCAAGTCGGTTCTGCCACTGAAACTCTAATCAGATCCTCACGAGCATCCTGGTAAGGCAAGAAAGCATCTGCCCTAGTCCCAAGGACAGAGAAACGAGAGGCTCGAGATCCTCATAGCGTCAGGTGAGCCTCCGACACAATCGGATCTCCTTGCTTCTACGCTGGAAATAAAAAACCCAGCCAGAAAATATCATTATGCCAACTAGATGCAAAAACTGTATGGTTTCAAGCACCAAGGTATGGAATAAATATTGCATAAGCCATCAAGGGTATTCAACCCCTTCCTGGACATTTTTCCCTGTCTCTCCTGCATATATCAAAATCATACATCAAAAACCATGATTTTAACAGCTTCTACATGAAACAATAAGATTTCAGATCTCCTCATAGCATTTTCATTTAAGTGTCTTAGTAATTGACATCCTTCTTGGGAATTGTATAGGGTAGACTGGATAGGGCACAAAAAGCAAGACTAATATCAAAATTTTTATCTGTAGCCCCCTCATGTTATAGCTAAGGCATACCGGTAAGCCAACTTAGAAAAGAGTATTCCAAAAAATCCCTAGTAGCTTCTGTCCAAACATTTAATGATACACTGACAAGCCTCATTCTTGAAAGGACCTAAGTAGTGAAACTGAGATACAATAATTAACTGATTCACTGGAAGCTGGTCTAACACTCAGGTCTGAACTAGGATTCCTAATTAACACTACATGTGCTAATAAAGTTTGTTCGATTTTCTGGAGCTGTTGTTTGGAAAGGTATATGCCATTGATTTTAAAATAGATACCAAAGTTCATGTAAATATACTCAGAACAATATAAAGAAAAATAGAGTTAAGACTGAAGAGTTTTAAATCAGGATTTGCCTTAAGAGCAGCAGGCTCTTACTAACAATTTTAAGAATGTGGTTATTTCTTCCTGACAGCAATCTCACATTTGATGAAACTCTGATTTGATGAAACTTTTAATTAATATTCAAATCACATGAAGCCCACAGGACATTGCGATGCATCTTTCTCTTTGTCTCTGAAAGACAGCCACAGTCATCACTGTGCTATCCAGACAGCTGAAAACATCCTTTACTTGCATGCATCCCAGTATACCAAGACAAAACTAGCATCCACGTGGTAGCAGGGGTAGGGCTAGTGGCACACATCCTTCTGGAGTGACTCGCAGGCCCACAAGCTGCCACAGCACTGGTGCAACCCACAAGCAGGACAGAGAAAAGGGATGTCCAAACCTAGAATTAACTCCTGCAAGCCGAGGTTAATTGCTATCAGCGATAGGTGTAAACCAGACATCACATATGCAGCAACTTGAAAGGCCTTTTTTTCCAAGATGAAGCCTTAATATTTTGTAAGCCTGTTCTTCAAGCTCTTACAGCCCCGCGGAGTTAAATTCAAACTGCTGGCTGCAACGACAGCATACTCTACTGTAATTTAAGAACGAGCAACATACCTTCACAATACAGAGTTTTGAGCTTCTCAGACAAGCTCAAAAAACAAGAGAAAAAGAAATTGCAACAACAAGTCTGTGCAAGTCTTCTGGAAGAGCTTATAAAAATAATTCTATTCTTTCATGTATGACTCCTTGCAGATCAGTCAATGCCAGCTATAGGCATTACAACACTACTGTATCTATGACTCAGCAAGGGAATCTGGACATATGAAGAAAACTTACATTAGCAAGAGAATGATTTAAAAAAGCAACCAATTACAACGCCATAAAAATGATTCAGGTTGATTTGTGTCTCTGTCCCTCACATCTCTAAACCTATGAAATTAGATTAGAATGTCAGATCCATCTATATGTTGGTTAAAGTTTGAAAGCAAGTAAAACAATGCCTGGAGCACTTGAGCCAAAATACGGAGGACTTGATGTCATTTATTTTTCATCTCCAGTAAACAGGGACAAACTCTGGTTGTACATTCAATATACAATACTGAACTCTATTTCCAGCACTCTAGCTTACCTGCATGCAATCTCTCTGTAAGCCTAACTTTAAATCTGAACAAAAACAGACAGTGCTTGACTGCTTAACGTCATTAGTTCAGATACTACAAGTTTTATTTGCTAGGACAGTTGTAGAAGGTTTACATACAGGAAGAACAGATAGTAATGTTTATATAAAAATATCTGATGCATCAGAGTAGCAAGCTCTTAAACGGTTCAATGCACTGTAGTCCATCAGTTAGGACTGATTAGAATTAGATTATTCCATGAATGGAAAAAACATCAGAAGCCATACCTTTAATATACATTAGCTTCATCCAGGTGTTTTATGAGTACTCACACCTTGTATTTTAAACAATAACATAGTCTACAGCGTCTGTACATTGTTAAATGAAACCTACTTGTTGTTCCACACCCTCAAAAAAATAACCTGCCTGCGTATTACTTTTGTTAAGCTGGCAATGGACTCTTAGTCAAGAGGGGAAGGAGGGGAGAAGGTAGAAAAAAATACTGACGCTTTCTTAAGCAAAAGCTTCCAATAGAGAAGGATCTAAACTCACTGAATCCCAAGAAGAATTCTCCTCTTTTCCTCAAGCAATACTGAGTGCCCCGAGCTAAGCTCCGACGCGATTTCGAGCGGGTGCCGTACCACGGGCTCAGCAAGCGCTTCGCTCCGGCCGCGCCGCGCTCCACGCGTGTGCCCCCTTCACCCGGCGGCCTCCCACGAGGCGGCAGGGAGGCGCGGGCAGGCGCACGAAGGAGCAGCCGAGCGCTACCGCTACCCACCGGCGGCAGGAATGTTCCAGAGGCCCCGCACGCCCGCCCGCTCTCCGCACGGCGCTCCAGGCTTCCTCGGGAGCCGCGCAGCGGAGCCGCCACCGCGGGCCACGGCCCTCGCCCAGCCGGGCGCACCGGGACCCGCGGCCGGCACGGGGAGCGCCGCGCCCGCGGCGGCCCCGCACCCCGCGCAGCGCCGCCGGCGGCGGACGGGGCGGCGCGTCCCGCACTCCAGCTCCCCTCGCGGCGGAGCTCCGCGTCGGGGACCCTGCAGGGCACCGCCGCGCCGCGCCGCGCCGGCCCGGCCCCGGCCCCGGCGGCAGCGCCGCTGTGGCGGCGGCGGTCTCGTCTCACCCCTCCCCTCTCGCGCCGCGCCGCCGCCCTCACCCCCTCCCCAGCCCACGCTCGCCGCGCCGCGCCGCGCCTCACCTCCGGCAGCCGCTCACCGCCGCCATACTCCCCGCTCAGCACCCCCCGCTCCCTCCCGGCCGCGCTCCGGCCGCCGCCATTTTGCTCCGGAGCCCCAGCCTCGGCCGGGCAGCGGGGAGCGGGCACGGCGCCTGCGCAGCGGCGCTGCGGCGCCCGGGCCACGTGGTCGGTGGGGCGGGGCGGGGCAGGCAGCGCAGGCAGCGCGGGGGGGTAGGGGGCCGCCCGTGATGGCGGCGCCGCCGGGGCCGCCCGTGATGGCGGCGGGGCGGTAGCGGGGCGGCCCTGGCGAGGCGGGGGTCTGCCGCGCCTCCTGGGCGCCGCCCCGGGCCGCGCGGCGCCGCGTTCGGCGAGCTCCTGGGAGCGGGCCGCGGGCGGCTCCGCGGTGCGCTGCGCTGCGGTGAATGTATCCTGCCCGGTGAAAACGGAGCCGGCGGCGCCCTCACGTTTCTCCCACCTCCCAGCTGCGTGAGGCAGAATGTCCGCGGGTGGGACGAGGTGCGCAGCCTCTCCCAGGGCGGCCCGCAGCGCTCCTGCTGCCGTGGATGGGGCCGCTGGGCCAGAGGCACGGAGACACGGTCAGGGTCGAGACGGAGCGATCACTGGGTCAGGAAGATCGCTCTTCTCGAAGTCAGAGAAGGTGCCAAAAACATGCCTCGGAGCTTTGCCAGAAATATAAACCTCAAAGTTTCGTTAGGGCAGCAGACGACGTAAGCAAGCCAAACCACATGCGCTCTCTGAAACAACTAAGCCCCAAATATTTAGATCTGAGAAGGTTTGAGAGGACAGTTTCACGCACAGGCCAAAAATCTGATTAATTCACATGGCAGAAGATACTCAGCAATTTGAAGGACTCCTCTGTGATCGTCCTTGATTGAAAAAGGAGAACTACAGCCGGTCCTCTTCTCTCCGGACGGAGGAAGCCTTCCTCCCCTCGCTCGTGCAGCTAGCGGTCCTAGCTAACTACCACTTGGCACAGCATTCCATAAAGCTGAGCAAAATTACCAAGAAGCTAAGAAAAGAACAAATATGTCTGTCCACACTGTAGTCTATTCTCAAACTGTCTTTGGCCCTAAAAATGGGAAAAAAAGAGCTAGTTAGGCTGATGGACTATTGTTCTCCATGGATATTTAACCATCTTCGTTGTTTATGTGGTCACCAATATTGTAGTGTTGAAGTAAATCAAGCCTTTGACATCCATATCCTCACAATAAGAGAATGAGAACAGGAAATTTTTGTGATAGCAAGTTAATAGGTAAAGTTCACATAGCCATTTTTGCAAATAGGTACCACATTCGTGGAGTACCACGTAACTCACTGCTCAGCTTAGTTCTATTTTGAACTAGCTTCCTGTAGAAATGTGAAATATATGATCATATTGCTTGTCTGTGCATTTATGGTTTTAGATCTATGACTTCTTCACTAAGAATTTTTGAACTCATTGGTCAGTTTTTAATTTGAGCCGTTAGAAATGCTGCAACTACAGAAAAAGCTTAATTTGTCTTAGCCATCAAGGTCAAGCAACTAAGAGACACAAATCTACAAGAAACAACTTCAGTTGTTTTAGTGCTCAAGGAATTGTTAACTTAAATATAGCTGTTAGGAGAAATGGTTGCAGCTGAGGTACATAAGTATCAGCAGTTTTAATACCAGCAAAATCACACGCCTCTTCATACCATTCATGATTTATAATGATACCTTTGTTACAGGTTTTACAGTGCCTTTCTGAGATCAGCATATAAATAAGAACTAGCTGAAGTTAAATGAGTAAGGTACTAAAGGGAAATAATATGCCAGCTTTGGTTCTCACGAGATAGGAACCAAAATAAAAATATGCCAAATTTCTGTAGACGGGTGAAATGCATCCTTTCTCTCTAGCAAGCCTGGATTATAATCTTACAGATAGTGAGAATGAGAAGGGAAGGATAAGAAGTCTTGCAGGCTGAATGTTTGCTTTATTAGCATTTTTTTTATATTCTAATACCATAAACCTGGGTACAGGCAAAATGGATGGATAGATAGAAGTGCCAAGATCTTGCTCTGCAATAACCATCCTTCTAGCAGCTAAAATAAACCTTCTTCTCTCCTGTGTCTGAGATAAACATTGTATATTGGTTAAAAACTTGGGTAGGCGTCTGGCAGGTTGGAAGTGAGGAAGGCTGTCCTGTGCCCTCTCTTTAGGCTCTTTAATGCACAGAGCTTGGTAGATGTTACCCCTTGACTGCAGTGCAGTGTCATAGTCTCCTAGCACGGGTCTCATGTGCTGCACAACCCTGAATTGAACCAAAAGGAATTCAGCCACCTCCCTCTGCCATGTGAGATCCTGGTGCAAGAGGCAGGCTATAAAGCACTGAAATACAGACCTTGGTGTGGAGGAGTGGGAAGGGGAAGCTAATTGGGTTTGCATGCAGGTAAGTATATTTCCTGAGATGAAAGGTTAAGAGCTTCATACCATCTGACAAACACCCCCGGAGCATGTGCATATGTGCATGCACATCACTTCTGTGATCACCTCGTTATAATCCTCATGCAGTGCTCTCAGAAGTAAGTTGAGCCTTCATTTGTAGCACAATTGAGATATGCTCAGATTGATCAATTTAAAATAATCTCTTGGAGCTATCCTGAGCAAAATCTTACATATTCTCTAAATACTGTAAAATATGACATCTCTTATTTAAAATAAACAAAGCAGAATTAGATACCATATGAGCCACACAATGGTTCTCAGTAGCTCTGCTCATACAGATTGATATAATGCTTGTTTTTTTTTGGCAAGGACTTCTGTGAAATATTTACTGATGATAATCACTGAACATACACATTGGATTTTTTCTCCAAAATCTAGAGCTTTAGCAGAAAAGACTGATTATGTGTCACCCTAAAATAACAACTTATTAAAAATCAACCCAAAACTCTACTGTAGCTCATTTACCCTTTGTTTACATTGTGAAGCTTTGAAATACCTGCTGGATACTTAGTAGTTAAAAACAAAATACATTTAGAAAAGAGAATAGTTAATTTCCATTGATTCATTTTTTGCCCATGATTCATTTCCTCCAAATGCGTGCATCTACTATATGTTATTATTAGCGATGTATTTGTGTTGCTATATTGTGTGGAGGCCCTAATCAAAACTGGAGACCCACTGTGCTGGATGGTGAGCAAAATCAGAATAAAATAAACACTCCAGAGAATTTACAAATTAACTGGAAGATGTGATCATGCAAGATACCAAAAGTCTTCTGCAAAGCAACAAGAAAACTGGGTATGCTTTATTTTTGATGAGCATTGGAGTCACACCACACCTTGCAGGAGTTAGCTCTGAATGCCTGATGCTCACAGAAATAGTCTGTCACCCGCCTTCAAGAATGCCACTCTCTTTTACTGTGAGCAACACCTTTTTATTCATGACCATCTGATGTGTGACTTTCTAGCGTTACAGATCAATAGTTAAAATCCAATTTATCGTGTCTTTTTTTAGACTGTGTATTTCTATTCAATTTTATGGCAGTCAAGGTAGTAAATCATAGCTGAAGAAAAGCTTATAACACTTTAAAGTACTGCCTATTTGTTGATAACTAACCACACAGTAACTGAATCCTCATGGGTGGAAAAATAGACTGAAGATTGATGTTAATTAAACTGAACAGGCTTAATTTTTGTCAGCAATAATGATGAGATTCTGCAAATATGTAGGTATGAACTACAACTAGCTCTTTGATTTTACTCCTTGCCTACTGTCTTTCTTACTATCTTAGCTTTTCTTGCTACCTAAACCTTTAAAAATTCCCAGAATGGCATTCACTGAATTCATGTATGCATTGCTTGTGATACATCATCCTGCTGCCCCTCAAAAAATACTTGAAAATAGATGCAGGAGCAAAAATTGGATTTCTGTAGTCAGTGAGGGCAGAGTGTTTTCTTGCACAAAAGGTAGGATGTGGAAGCACAGCGGTGACAGCAATATGCCCTTTCTGTCCTGAATTTGCTCTCCCTTGATTCAGCATGGGAATCCTAAGTGGTCTTCACCTGGAGGAAGGCCTGAGGAAGGCCTTGTGCTCTGGCAGGAGAGGAAGGCACAGGAGGGGAGAGCAGAGGATTTTGTTTGCTGCTAGGAGGAGAGAAGGAGGTTGCTCGGGGCAGCCGTCGCAGCAACCACCCTCGTTAGGTACAGCCGGCATCCTGCCTGCTCTGAGAGGAAGCAGATTCCCCATCACCACGGCAGGGGGAAACCCAAGGGGTGCATAGGCACCCAAGGCTCCTGGGAAGCCTACTGAGTTTAAGGAGGTGAAAAAGTTGTGTCCAGCTGGAACAGAGTGATAACTGTTACTTTGAAGGAGGTGTTTGATAGCCCTCCTGTGGGCAGGTGGAAGAAAATGTGTGTACAGCACGGGCCTTTGAAGAGATGTGAGGAAAAGAGCTGACACTGGACTCCCAGAGTAAGGAGGGTACAGGACTCTGTTTGTGGTACAACCTTGCCCCTCAAGAAATGAAGACAAGGTTGCTGGTGAACTATGCCAGGGTGTTAAACCTTCCAAGAAACTAACTGCTGTAGAGTTGGTGGCCTGACAATGCTGGGCAGCCCATGGCCATTACATTTGGGTGAAGAAAAGCTTTGTTGAGAGATACTATTAAGATCTCAGGTTTAAGTACCCAGAATTATGTATCTGGCCTGTGTGATCTTTATGCAGCTAACTTGTGCCTATGCACAGGAAAAATCTCTAACTCCCTGATCACAAAAACACTTCCTAAAAGGAACATTATCTCCTCACAAATCAAATGTCATTTTGATTAGCCTCTAGTGAGGTCCTTGAAATGGCTTTATTATATGTTCAGTTTATATTTGTCATTAGTGTTGCTATTGTGTCACTGATGCTTTTGGTATAATCACCTGCCCTATGGCTGCATTCCTTGGTAAATTTTCTTTGTAATTTGTTAGTATCAAGAAAGATGCCAAAACCAGACCACTGCTGATGAAGGCAATCGCTTGCTTTGGCTGCAGATATCTGTACTACTGGTGTTTTCTTGCTACTTAGTACTTTATCAAATAACCTCAGTTTTTCTTGCTCAGGACCCATTTCTGTAAGCAGTGTGCAGAATAGAAGATGGTCACCTATTGAGCAGTTACTCAATATCTTTCCTTGCCATTCAGTGTATGGCACTATGCCTAGTTTACTGCATACTCTTCAATGTCTGCTCTAACTGCAGAGCTATTAACTTCCCAGTGCCCTTTCTGTGGCATTTGAATGCCTTGCAAACACTAATGAATTTTTAAAAACAGTTAGATCAGACCCTGTAGATCAGAATATGAGGCACAGAATTATTCAGGTGAAGAATCTGCTGATTTCAGGGGCTCAATCAAGCCTCCAAATACACAAGCACTTCCAAATACTTACCAGTATATAGCACTTGCTACATTCAGAGCATGTCTCCCATTCAATTCAGTTGCAGCTGTGAGTTGCAGCTGTGAGTTGCAATGAAGTCCTTTTGCAAATTTGGCACCAAGATTTCAAGTCAAGCACCCAGAACATGGAGAGCAAACAGCTAACCACAATTTATGAAAAGTTTAAGTGATCAGCTTATTATTCCATTATAATTCTTTGGCAGAGGCAAGTTTAGATTCCCAAGACAGCACTTAACTATGAGACAGTCCTTTCTCTTCCTGGAATTTCTTGCCTCATGCCGTCCACACCTTCCAAGTTGTGCAACACACTGAGCAAAGGTCAACATATGGATAACATATTCTTCTTACTGTGCAGCCATGATTTATGCCCAGAACAGGTCCATCCTGTAAGTTATCTATCTGGTTAGACACTGGTATGACCCAGATGGATCTGGATGTTGTGAAGTGCAGTCACTGATGTTAAAAATGGTTATCTACTGGAACACAGATACAGCTTTTGAAGTTACAGAGCATGAGCTGAATTCAAAGTACTGCTTGGAATTTGTCTCTGTGCCAAACATATGGTAAAAATAATTAGGAAGTTCACATTAGATAAATGTTAGTAGATGATCAGTTAGAGAATGCATCATGCAGTGTACAAGAACTGATGACCTATATGTAAAGTTGGTTCTTTGAATTCAGGTTGCTGGAATGGTAACTCTTCTGTGAGGGTTATTTGATCAATGATGGACCAGTGTTACAGTGCTGTTATTGCTACTTGCTCCACTGCCTTGATGAAGAAACCCAGATGGCGAACCTGCTGTAAAGCTGAGTTGTATCTGGACAAGACTGAATGAGTCTGGTCACTGGAAGAGGTAGGATTAGAAGAAAATTGAAGCGATCAGTCATAGTCAGTGAATGCTGGAAGTCTCTGGAGTGCCAAGTGAGAGCAGAATAGCTAGTGTTCAGAGGAAGAGGCAACCTGGAAAGAGCCAAACAGCATGATGGAGATCTCATACCCTCCCTCAGGACAGCAGATCACTGTAAAGGATTGCTCACAATGAGCAAAATTTTCTTGCTGTTCAAGTTCACTGCTCTTTGTCCTGTCAACAGTGAATATAGGGAACAGGTTATTCTCTTGGTCTTTGCAGCAGCTTTTATGGGAAGAGTCGTGAAGACAGTCACCTCCTTCACCACTTCTCTTTCTAGACTAAACAATTACAATTTCTTCAGTCTTTGCTTTGTAGTCCTTGACCATTCTTCTTGTACTCCTTTGTGATTTTCTTGATTAGTTCACATCTTTCCTGAAGTGCAGTTCCCAAACTGAAAGCCAAAACTGCAGCACAGGTTTTACCAGCACTGTGTACTGTAAAGGAATCCTTAATATATTTTACAGATGATGATGTTGTGTACAATCACTTTTTTCAGCAACAGTCTAATGCTGACCAATGTTTAGTTTGTCATCTAGTGAATTTCTGACATTGTCTTCTGCAGAATCATCAGAAAAACCATCTTTTTACTTTCTTTTGCTGTTGGTTATCCAGGACTGCAGAATATTCTGCCCTTGATTATTTAACTAAATTTCCTCTTGTTTATGCAGAATTGCCTGTGGCTGAGACAAGCCGGCTTCTTGTTATGTATACCGTCTGCTCTTTTCTCCACTTTGAGTTACCTTACAACTGTGCCATTCATACTGTTTCTCTAAAGACGTACCAATTTTCTGGGACTCCTTTTCCCCTTGGCATATTTTCTATGGCATATCTGAGTTTACTGAGCTTCAGGAAGACAGACTGTCAGAGAGCAGTGAGGCTGCTTTGCAAGTGAAGGTGAGCTGGAAACTGAGTTCAGTAACAGGGCAGGCACAAGCGGTGACCTCACCAAGAAGCTGATATGCAGAATGGCAAGTCCAGGTCAGGGCAGTGTCCAGAGACAGAGATCAGAGACAGACACAGTTCAGCGACCAACCAGCAAGTCTGTTGTGATGAGGCAGGTCCAAGCTCAAGCAAGGAAGCCAAGCCAGAAGGTCTGGGTCAGAGCCACACTCATGAAGGTAGGAGACCCAGCACAGACAAAGCTGGCAGGGGCCAGCAGCGAAGCCTCAGCTTAAAAGCAGCTCCCAAGGCAAAGGAGGGGCAGCCCTGTCTTCTAGCTTTTTTCCAACTGCCCTTAACAACCTTCAGCATAACAGCACTAAAGAAGTTGACATTAGTCTTTGCCAGCTAAACTCTTTAGTTTAGCCTACATCTCCTAGAAAGGGGATGTGTCCCAGGCCCTGATGCTGAGTTCATTCTCTTTATTTTACTGTTCCTCCTCACTCACTTCATGAAAACTGGAAACACTGTTATTTCATAGTCCTAATAAACTTTTCCCTCTTCCAATCAGTTCCTCCCACTGCTTAGAAGCAAATGGAAAACAACCTTCCTTACAGTTGTATTCTGAATAAACCCATCATGAATACATTGAAGATCCTGCTGGACAATATGTTATGTATCTTTCTTGCCTAATATATGTGCAGATTGCAAAGTCTCTATTATTTTCAAATCTGGAGTTTTGGCTGATTCTGCTAGTTATTCCCAAATAGCCTTGTTTGCATGATCTTCCCTGTTAAGCAGCAGTCTGTGACACTAGCCTTGTGCATTTCCTTCTTTATCATTATCTGTATATTAATAGTCTGATCACATAGATTATCCCACTCTCAGTTGTGCCGAGTTATAACTGGGGTCTTGTATTTAAAATTCCTAGTTTTTTCTGTTTTATTTCCCATGTTTCTTGCATTAATACACTGATAACGGAGAAGTTCAGACAGCTGACTCATTGTCCTTCATGTCCTCCTATGACTGTTATGAATAGAGCACAAAGATACTGTCCTTCCTTCTTCACAGGGTGGATTCAAAACCTACTCAGTAATTTGTAGAGCACCGTTTCAGTGCTTAGAGAACCTATGTCCCTCTGCTGCTGCCAGTTTTGCAGCTAAATACTCATTTCCAGTATGTGTTTCTCACTTCCTTGGCTTTAATTCATAATTGGAAGAAGAATAAAGAGTATAAGCTGAATCCTCTAGTGCCTTGCCCTTGCTTCTTGCATCTTGCAGTTGCTTCTGATCCCTTTGGGCTCTTTATAGATAAATAGCATGAAGGAATAATCAGTAAGCTGCCTGGACTTCTTCATTTTTTTCCAGGAGCTTGAATGCATTTCTCTTGGAAAAGCAAGACAGAGCAGCTTATGGGTCTGTCCACTTCAGTAGAGGTCACTGCCACTTTTCATTTCCTCTCTGGAACAGTAGTTGTGTCTCTTACAGCTTTTGGAGAACATATATTTTCCTCCTACATCTTCAGTGCTGGATCCTCTCTTGCTTCCTAGACCCTGGCTCTTTGACTTTAAAGGCTGCTGGCTTCTTAGAAGAATACCTAATTCACCTTCTGCTGCTGGTGCTACTGCACTCTACACAAACCAGCTAGCTTTGCTTCCCTGCACACTGACCTTAATAAAGAATTTGAGAAGCAAAATAAATTAATTAGAAGCTTCTGTCCTGAGGTACTCTCACATTATGCATGAAGACCCAAATCCTAGAAAGGAGGAAGCTATGAAGCATCAATCAATTTTTTTTTCTTTAGAAGGCCTCTGATCGACAAGACCTTAACAGACCAGAGTTGGCTGTACAACAACTGGAAGAGCCAGGGAGATCTGCAATTCCACACCATGCCACAAGGCATTTCAAGGATCAGTGAAATGTTATTAGTTAATAATTAACATAATTTTCATAATTAATAATTATGAAAACCCATGATTCTTTCTGTGAGCTCTGAGATAAAATTGAGAGTGCTAACAAAGTTTTGTCTTAGAAAAGGAAAAGGAGAAAAGTGTGTAGAAAAACACACAAATATTGACACTCAGATTCTGTTGAGTCTCTTAAATATGAAGTTAGAAGCTGAAAAGGTCATGTATGAACCCTTATTCACTCTGGGGGTCCTGTTTTCTATGCAATAACTCCTAAGGATGGGAGACTATACTCTATCCCCAAGTCATCACAAACATAGACTAGAATTTGCTGCACTGGCACATTGTATATATAGCATGTATAGTATATAAATAATATACATAACATGCAAGTTAACAGAAGGACTTACAGCAATTACCTGAATGAGATGGATGTCTTGGAAGTTCTTTTAAAATAGAAGTAGGTTCAAATTGTGTAGATTAGATGTTGTTCTATGTTGACTAATGATTCAAAGGTCTTTGAATCCAGAGTATAAATGCAGATATAACAGATAAAGTCAAGCCGGAGCCCAGTAAACTGGAATAGTCGGAATATCACACTGGTTTAAATTAATAGTTTGTTGAAAGTCTGGTTTTGCTTATGTTTGCCAGCATTTGTTTCCACCCCCTCCTTTTGCCTTTGAAGTCAGCATTCACTATACACTGATTTTTGTTTTCTCTCCAGCACTTTCATCCACTGCCCCAGGCCATCCCATGTACGTGGGAGGAGATCTGTGCATAAGGCTTTTTCAAAGCCCCCTTAAAATTCACTTCTGCTATGATGCTTATGAGCAGTGGTATGCTGCTACTGCTTGCTGTGCTGCATATGCCAGTTGCCTTGTTACTTCTTGTGTTTCCCACCACATGTTCATTCCTGGCTTAAGCTCTGACTTTTTACACTAAGGGATCTTGATGTGCCAAACGGTGTTACCTTGGTAAGACTGACTTTGCTTCTGCAGACCCCGACAGCTGTCTGGGGACATGAAAGTAAAAGCAGAAAGCAGTATTTTAGAATAGAAATGATCCTTTCAGGTTTTCTGGGGACAGTGACTCCAGCAGTTACTTTTATGTTGTTACAGAAGAAAAAGGAATTGATGTTGGTTTTTGATAATTTTCCTACTAATGTCTGATTCTCTTTGTGCTTCTTTTTCTAAAGAGTTGTTTAATTTGGCCTCTTTAAACTATAGTGTAGTGTCATGCAATAGTGTGTATGGATAGCATACAGTATTGCGTCGTGCCATCTAGTGACAGTCTATGCTCTGCTGAATTAAACTTTCACTCTGGAGAGATTAGTCCAGGTTTAGATACTGTGAACAAAAATCTTTTCTCTGAGCAATGGATCTATGCAGCGAAGCTGTTACTGTCACACATCACTGCTTGGGGATATCAGCTTGACTCTAAGAGCATTGCAGATACTTAGCAAGGTGTTGGGCATTTCCAGAGCTAACATAGGTTTACCAGCTCAGGAATCTCTGCATTTCTTTGCTGCTCACTGGAGACATGCCCTTAGGTTCTCACTGGCAGAACTCACTTTCAGTCTATAATTCTCTCTGAGCAAACTTTGGACATAAAAATAAGTGTTACAAGGCAGAAGAGAAAAATGTCATACAAAAATCATCCACTGAAACCAATGAACTAGGTCTTGATTGGGCTGCAATTATGTCATTTCCCAGAGCTGAACATAGTAATTACTTTATAATGCCTATCTGCGACAGAAAGGATAAAGCTAACAAAGTTAGGTGTTTTGGGGATCAAATGGAAATAACAAAAATAACTGCAGTGATTTTAAAAGTAGGCACAATATATTTTTCCAAACTGGACTGATCAGGGCACTAAGATTTGCTTGCTTTTGCAAGAATACCTCAGACTAATGACTACCAGCCATTGGATCAGTTTTGTGTCTTGTCCAAAATACAGTCTGGTGAACAATGAAACCACAGGCGGTCTCTTCCTTCTGTCTGGGTTGGCCCAGGGCCGTTGTCTTCAGCTGTACAATGCCAGCTCATACCAGCTGGGACTCTAGACTATCATTTGCTTATTCATCAGATTCCAAGGGAAAAATATAAATAGTACTTAGCTCTCTTAGGGCTCCCTACAGAAAAATAGAAGAGTCTTATCTTCATTTAAACAGTGGAAAAGTCATATATGTTAAAGCCAAAGCCTTGAAATTTTGGTATCTTGAAGGAGATAACTTAAAGCTGATCTTGTCCCATTAAAATTGATAGGAATATTATCACTAACTTTGGTGGATGTAGGATGAACCCCAAATTAAAATAAAGGCCCATTATAAAAGTAGAATGTTTTCAGAGGTTTTCAGAGGAATTCAGCATCTCATTGCCTCTACCAGTTTCAGCGTTGAATTAATTATTTTTCTGACAGTAAATTAAGACTGCGGCCAGTTTGGGTCCTTACTGTATTCTGTACAGAAGTATCAGCTGAAAGAACTTGCAAAATGCTCAGCCTTTTGGAAAAGCAGCTGCTTCTTACTGAAACAACTATTGACAGCAGCAGAAAGCAGTGTCCTCCACGATTACCTCCACTTGCTCAGGGAGCCACGTTTGCTGCCTGCCTGTTAGACTGCCTGCCGGGTTCCCAGCACATCCCAGAGCAATCTTAACTGGCAGTGCTGCCTATTGCTGCTCTTATCAAATCTGGAAAAACAACTAAGAAGCACTTTATGGGCTTCCACGCGGGCAGTCCTTAGAGAGGCTGAACCACGGCCCTGACTTCATGGCACCACACAATACTGCACCACTGAGAAGGTCAGATTTTGAACCGGGACTTCGCAAACGTTGAGCTGGGTCAAGACAGTGGGAGGGATCCCAATCTGGATTCAGGTAATCTCTGTAGTCCAGCTCTTCCTTTCCAGTTGACTGTACAGTTTGGTCTCCTAGGAAAAAAAAAAAAGATTAGTTGTATGCTGTATGCACAGTCAAAAATTACTAGAGAATATTTTTTGTCCTGGTTGCAAGCAAGGTTTTTGGTTGTGTTTTACGGTGCTTACTAGGGTGGATAAAAAAATCTCATCTTTGAGAGGAAGAAAACTGAAACCAAGTCACTGTATGCCCAAATAGATGTAGGTAAATGTGAGACTGCTTTGTGTTATGTAATGATTTACTGCCATCTACAGTGTGAAAGGGGTCTTGAAGACCAAAAAATATCAGAGATTTAAATTACAAGCAAAATAATACAGCAGTCCAAAAGAAATTATATTATGATTTTAAACCAAAGAAAGACATGATAAGAAGCTGGAGAAATATAATCAGAAGCTTGATGGGTACTAAAGAAGATTTTATGTAGTTTAATAAGCTTTGCACTTTTAAATATGCTTCATTTCAACCTAGATCAGTGTATTTGTGTATTACAGGATTTTTTTTCTCAACTCACTTATTTTTGGTGTCCTTGATCAAAATGAGTTTGAAGTAAATGACAGATTAAAAAGTCACCTTGTGCCCTTCATACTGAGATTTAGGCAACAGCATACCAAACCTTCTCTGGGTCATCTCGTGTCTTTGGTAATACTTACATAGGCTTCAAGAGGACAGAATCACACCCCTGTCAGGTAAATTCCATTTTATGGAGTTTCCCTTTTTAGTACATTCAATCTAAACTTAGAAGCATGTCACCCTTATACAAAGCACATTAACACTTATTGCCCTTAACTTACCTAGTAAGGAAGTTCTTCTGTGCCTGACTTTTCCATTATCTTTTCTCTTATGCGCTCTGTCCAGGCAGTGAATGAAATGGAGATTTTTTTTCCACAAAATGATAAACTGGACCATTCACTTTGTCTCCTTGTACAGTCTTGCAGCAAGAGGGTTGAGCCTGGTTGCTTTTTAGACTTCATATGTAATAAGTACGATTTGGCCTATAGAGAAGGTTTCTGTCCATTGGAAGTGAACTCCTCCTAAGCTCTTACAAATTGGAGGTCAGGCTCTGAGTCATTGCAAGGGCAGCTTCCCAATTTCCGCAGTATCTGAATGTCCAAGTGGAACCTGTAGCAGTTATCTCTGTGAGGCACTGTTAGATAATGACTCCTCCATTTGCCGTTAATGGTATTTCTAAAATTAAACGGATTTGCGATTAGCACCTGAAGCAGCAGGCTCTGATCTCATGATCCCTTGAAAATCCCCTCCCCCATCTGCAGAGACTCACCACTCTTTTTCTCCCTTCTTCTTTTCTTGTACTCCTCTTCACTATTTTCAAGTCTA
The DNA here is from genome assembly GCF_028389875.1 of Rhea pennata. Taxonomy (NCBI): domain Eukaryota; kingdom Metazoa; phylum Chordata; class Aves; order Rheiformes; family Rheidae; genus Rhea; species Rhea pennata. The sequence goes on from NC_084667.1 coordinate 53,405,413, forward strand.
TAGAGTCTGTGCAGCTAGATCCATTGTTTTCTTATGTCATTGATATTATTTGTATTGTTCCTAATGTAATACAATGACAAAATCAAGAACATAGGATCTCCACATGTATACACACTATGTGGAACAGATTTGTTAAATGTTGAAGCAGCTTTCATGTATTAGCAGGCATACTGTTAGGTCCATGCAGAGACCCCACACCAATAAGGAAAGCCTGGTTGATTTTCTGAGCTTGGCAGCAGTAAAAGATAGATTCATCCCATCAAATGTCAGTAAGCAAAGTGTCTCAGTTAGGAGCACAGACACGCTTAAATTCAGTAGAGGAAGAAAAGCAGCTGCATGGGAAATTCAGATCTTAGGTGCACTCTGTGAATATGGGAAGATCTGTACATTGAAGAAATCAAAAATAGTTGAATAGTTGAAGGAGTCTATGGAGAGCATGCTCTTAACTTACATGCCTTACTAAAGTCTGGAGGATGAACCTACTGGAGACTGGAGTTGAGAGAAAGGAGACTTTATTTCTTTCTGGAGTAAAAACAGTTTTAGAATTATGAATAAGAAATTTGTTATGGCTGTGTTCAAGGACACAGGAATTATCTGGATGCTTTTCTTAAAAAAAACAAAGGATTGTATTAAAGAAGTACATGCCTTCAATACCATTTTTTCTTTCAGACAGAAACAACCTGTAAAGAATCAAATACTGGCTAAATGCTCAGGGCAAATAGATATCTATAATTAAGTTGTAAATGGTTTGTTTATTCAAAATGTAATGGTGACTCGAGTGTTATTAAGTCTGCTTTGGTTATGCTCTTGAGCAACATGTATTCTGGATTATAAACATACAGCATCTGATTCCGGCATCTGGTTCCTTTGTACGCTTGTTATTCAGGAGCAACTACATTGAGTTTAATGAACTCTTCCCTTTAAAATTGCAATGAGGATCTGCTCTGCATTCCCCAGGTGGCAGTGTTTGCACTGTAAAGACACAAAAAAGCCCCAGGCTAGTGCTGGATGAGACAGAAGTTATCCCATGTCTCCAGATACTATGCTTGTTTTTTACAGTTATGCTGGGATTTAGTTTAGCCAAGGGCCTTTGTTACATTCCTAAAAAAACCACTTTCCCCAAAGCATTTTTCCCCAAAACTGCTTCTAAGAGTCTATGCAGGTTAAACAAATGTGCTAATAAGGTTCAGAGTAAAAAGTTCATGAATTTATATTAAAATGCATCTTGATTGCGACCTGCCTAGAAATAAATTTTAGAATAGTTATCTATTTGCAAAGTGGAATATGTGTTATTATGTATTTGAAGAGGTGGATAGGAGTAATATCACCACCAAACTATGTTCTACTCTATTCATTATTGATCTGCAATTTAGGAAAAAACAGAATATTCCTGATATCAGGCATATTTATAAACTTCAAGTATATTTAACTTATTGAAGATAGATTTTATGATGTGTCCAAGATGTAGAAATAGGATCTTAATTTTCTTCCAAATACAAAACCTGTGTCAGGGAGGTTACAATATTTGAAGTTGATCCTACTCTAATTTTTATCATTAAAAAAAATTGCAAAAATAACAGTGTAACGATTGTGACTTCTTTTTAAAATTGGATGCTTACATTCAACATGTTTGCACTGGTTAAGTACAATCAACATCAGTACAATTATCCTAAATTTATATTGCTCTAACACTCTTTGAATCCCTCTGTATCTTGATGCATCTTTAATCATTTAAGCTACTGATCATTCAGAAAGTAGTTCAGTCCAACTCTGTGTAAATGTTTTCATTTGTGAAAATGCAATGATAATCAGAAATAGACTTTCAAACATGGTATCAAGAGTTTTGTTTGTGAGAGTATTTATTTGTGGAAGTATTCGTAGGAGACCAGAAGAAAAAGACAGTGGTTAACGTTTCTCTCCCTGGCAATGTCATTGTTCATTTTATTTGATCAAGATTGAAAAAACTACAGATCTGTAGATTAGTGATAATGAGTCCTGAAGTCTACTTGTCAAAGAAGTTGCAACAGATATTGTAGTTATGTAATTTGATAGTATGTCATCCATTGTAAAATAGGCAAGGAGGCAATCTGGCGATAACGTGCAGTGATCTCAGATTCGAATGATGTGACTGTCATATGAAACTTAGAGGCCAAGGCAGGAGAGAGGGTCTGGAAAGTGTTGAGCTGAGCCTTTTTGAGTAGTTTGACAAATACTATTTACAAATACACAGACTTGCCCTAAATGCCAGGGTGCATCACTGCTCAAAACAGAGGGCTATGATAATGCAGAAGATGCATTTGGCTTTACAGCTGAGTAATGGAGATTTGCTAGAAAAGTAAATTTTATTTAATTTTCCAGTGACCCCACAGAAAGCTGGAAGATAACTGACAAACCTTATAAGATTAATGAGAGTAGTTGTTGCTACTGTAGGGCAGTATTTGATTTGTTTTTAAAACAGGAGTAATGCTAGTTAGGTCTGTGCAAAAAGATAGTTGGAAGACGACAAACGAATCTCAGTTTCACTTCAGAAAGTTACTAATCCCCACAGCAATAGAGAAAAGTAAAGTTCATATAGAAAGCACAAACTCCAAAAGCGGAATACTTGAAAACAAATAGAAGAACCTGAATACTGTTATTTTAAAAAATCTCAGGACTGTACATCTAGGGCAATCTCTTGATGTTGGAGAGTCTGTCTCAGAATTTTTGGTGGCTTAGGTTTATATATTGCCTATTTAGTTGATATTGCTATAGTTGCTGAATGCAACAAATCAGTATTTTGGTCTCCAATTACTTTAAACGTATTAATGTAAGACTGAAGTACACAGATTTAGTTGATCTGTCAACTAAAGTTGATGAAACTCTATCTGGATCATATCAGCCCATCTTATTTGGTATTTTTGGTGAAACCCTCACTCAGCAGAGTTCATACTAAAGGAACTAACTCAGGTTAGTAGAAAGGCCTTTTACAGCATAGTATACAATGGGATATGGAATGTGTAAACATTCCATTGTAAATGCATTGTAAAGCATTTTCCACAATTCATGTAAAAATGGCCTTTCATTACTGATTGAACACTTAGAAGAAAACGTCTCTATGCTTCATTGAAAAGGTTTCTCCCTGTGAAAATGAGTTTTGAAAACAAATAGACGATTAAATGATTTTAAAAAATTAAAACAATGATTTAAAACTCCTTTTGAAATGGAGAAAAGTTTTATAACTTTCATCAAGTCTTTATGCTACCCAGTTTTGACATTTCAAACATTCCTTTCTTTTTTTTCAGTCCTACAGTGGTGAGCAAAGGAGGAAAGGAGAAAAGTGTGAAAGAGGAGCATGCAAAAATTGGAATATTTCCCTCTTTCTATTCTGGTTGGAGGAAGCCCTGCTTAATCATGGCCAAAGAGAGATCTGTTTCTCCTTATCCATATTGTGTGAAAAGACACTAAATAAGTGAATTTTCCTCACTCTTGATTGTATGTATATGGATTATATATATTTATCTGCATAACTATATGAGTAAAAAGAGATCAAACAATAACACTGCACATTCACTTTGAATATGTTTAAATGATTAAACTGAAGTGATGCAGGAAAGAATTTAACTCCTAGCTAAATGCAAATAATAAGTTATTCAATTAAGTAATTTTTTAGATGTATTTATTTGTCAATATCCTAACAGAGAGTAGGTCACTGATGACTTACGCAGTGTTGTAAAGAATGAATATCAGGTCACAAGGGAAGAATGGTGATAGTGATTCATAGTGATTTTCCCAAGTAATTGCACTCAAGAGAATTCATCTCTTTCCAGCATCTCTCTCATAACTTTGTCTAGGAAACTGGGTCCAGAACTTCCCTGGGACTTTGGTAATCCATGTTCTCTCCTGTACACAAACACTCTGAGTAATAGAGTATGAAAAACTTCCAAGAAATAGAAAATACAGAAATAATTAAGGAATTATATATATATTAAAAAAAGTGAGGAATCAAATAAGATGAGAATAAAAAGTCAGGTAAGTAAATATTTATAAGTCATTTTCATTATTCAGTGTATTCCTCAAACTATGTATACTGTGTGCCTGTCAGACATACATTTCCTGGACAAATTCTGTACTTGTTACATACAGCCAGTTAAAATATTGAGTGAAGGAGGAGGATTCACAGGAAAAAGCTTGTTGTCTCTTCATCCATAAAATGGAATAAGTAAATTTGCTGAGAGAAAACTCCCACAGAACTGGTAAAATACATGCCAGACATGTCTGTTTAATCACTGATCTATTATTGTCTGTTTGTGCAGATTGTCTTTGCTTTTCACACCTTGATAACATATTCTACACATTGTCAGAAAAACTCATACTGATGCTCTCACCACCACCACCGCATTGCAGGCAGTCTTGGAGAAGAGCTTGGTGGATACTTTCTCAAGAAAAGCCTAGAGAAGGATCTCATAGATGTCTGCTTCAAGCTTTCATAATTAAAAGCAGTAGAAAACACAGAAGGAATTAGTAATTAAAATATATTTGGACAGAAATTAATAGGGAATCTAGGACGTTGTACTTTTATTGAAACCAAGTGTAAATCTTCATGTCTGCATGTAACAAGCACAAAATCATCTAATAAAAATACTTGTAATAAAAGTGACACAGTCTATAGCTGAGGGGAGGATTATTTACTTTCCCATCTGTTAACCTCCAAGTGCAAAAGCAACACATCTTACGTGGATGTGCTTAGACTGTCAAAAATCTGATGGCTATTACTGAAAGCTGACTTATTATAAGCCAGCTCCAGTTTGTGTGTTGAGTTGCCAAATTAGCATGGTGCTAATGCTGGGCTAAGAGATCCTAAACTTGGAGCCACACTACCATAATTCCACAGTGTTCATCCAGCTCCGAGAGTGGAAGCATGGACACATCCCCACTTTTGTTCTTATACAGTCTCCTACCAGTATTGCTCATAACATTTTTTTTTGCCTTTGTCTAACCCTGTCACACATTCTGCTTTGATTCTGGACCCAGATGTGTTGCTTGATGTTAGCTGGCCATCTTTTCCCACTGCGGAAGCCTGCTGAATTAGTAATGTTTTGAACAGGAGGTGGAGGAATATTCGCTACAGTGAGGTGCAGATAACTTTTATTTGAGGTGCCATCTATTGGTCAGATCTTTCTGTGGAAGAAGGTGGGAGATGACTACAAGTGAGGGAAAATGGGAATTTTAGAGAGGGTATAATTTTGTGTGCAAATAATTTGTTTGAAGAACCTAGAATGTGAACATAGGGAAAGGAAAGGAGGAATTTTAAGGCTGTAGTAGTTATGGGGACAGATAGTTTTTCCATTTTGTCTGTCAGCACCAACAGCAGAGACAGACTCCTCCCATCTGCTGGGCTCAGCAGCATCACTGATGAGTGAGCTTGTGGGAGGTGGCTGCAGTGATCCAAAGGTGTTTCTTTCCCATAAAGAACAAGCACATATGCACACTCTTGCTGTTGCTGAGGACAGCAGCTGCCTGGTAGATGTTAGTTTATGTTGATGCTTCATGTAAGCAATTTAAAAATTAAGGGACTTGACTGTCAAGTAGAAGGACTCCTTACTTTTGCTGAAAAGTATTCAGTATCCTACAGACTTTGAGCAGTAGAAAAAAGCAAAGAACTGTGAAGCCTCTCACAGCAGTAGTTACTAGGACAGAATTTCCCAGCTGGGCTCTCCCCTCACCTGGATAAAATGATGGGCCTTATAATGTGTTGAGGATCTCTCTTCTACTTTAGGTCTGTCAGTTGGAGCAGCTGTGGCATCCACAGCCATCCACCCAAGGAAAATGCAGGACTTGTGGTAAGTGCTCTCTTTGTGTCCTTACACTTTATTTTTTTGCTCATAGCTTGGATGTAAGGCCCAGTCTTCTCAGAAGAGGTTCTTCTCACAGATCTGTGCCATATATAAAATCTGGGTTTTCTTCAGACCTCTCCCCCTGCTAGAAGCCAGTTCTTCCCAACAGCTTCCCTCCATTTCTCACAAAAGTTCCTCTCTTCCCACCTGCAAGAAGGCAAGCTCATTCCCAAGGGAAAGAGAATGCTTTCACAGTGGCCTAGAGACAGATATTGAAAAACATCCTATTTCTGAAGAATGGCTTTTATGAGTCCTGATTATATTCCTTAGCAGAACTACTCCAATACGTGATTTTTATAAGACATAGCCCTCGTAAGACATATGAGCCCTCGTACGAGTTCCTCATAGCAGGAACTCCCTCCTCCGTTATATCATCTCCCAGTGATGAAGAAATAGAAGACACTCTTTCCAAATTAAGATCTGGAGGCTCAGATATGCTGTAAATAACTTGGAATCTCTTTAAAGGGAGAGCACAGGGGCTTGGTGGTCAGTTAAAAAAAAAATGATTGAAAAATAAGTTCAGGTTTTATATATGCCATCTTATTTCTGCATGAAAAAGAATTCAAATAGGGAATATGGCTAAAGTTCCAGTTTTGCAAAACCCAGTGTTTGCACACTATGATTAGTCCTTAGGACAGGTCACAATCCAGGAAGCTGTACACATTTTCAGATAATGTAGAACTGGACCCTCATACAAAATGCTATAATGATGATACAAAAATACATTTTCCAAAATCTACCTTTCTACCAGAATGAATGTTTTTCTGCAAGTTGTGATTGTTAGGTGCTTTATTTTCAATTTTTAGATTTAAATTTGTGATAGCAGAAAGATTTTTTTTTTTGCCATGTATGTTGTTTATAATGAATGTTATGATAAATATTTTGAAGTCCAGACTGTATTTGAAATGAGTATAATAATATTCATTATGTCCTATTATGGTATTATTCATGTTATGAAGAAATATCTTCTAATGATCTCATGTCTGCCTTGATAAATATGGAGTATTAATCTTTTGTGATCCTTACATATTAGTAGAATGTGTTAGAACTCCATTGAAATAATCTGTAAGACAATCCACAGTAATATCAAAACAGATTCTGAAGGATTTCTAATTTTTTTCTTTCTCCCCCCCCCCCCCCCGATAAGTAAGGGTGTGCATTCTTACTGTACTTATGAAGTATGATCTTCCTATACAATGTTTGAGTTCCCTTGAGGCCTTAAACCATAATTAGAGTTTTCAGAGTGAGAATGGCAACACCTTCATAGTTTAAAGAAAGTGGTGCTTTTTTTTTTTTTTTTTTGGGGGGGGGGGGGGGTTTACAGGGGGCACCATACATTCAAGCAACAGAAGTAACAGCCTGGTCTGAGGCTGTTACGTGTGTGGAAGGTTTTCTGTAGATTTTAATGAATATTGGATGGGGATTTACATTCATGGTATTCAGAGGGGAAAAAAATGCCAGTAACTGCAATATAGCTGGACAAATAGTCTGTGAAACACTGCTCTTGCATACCATAAGTATATCCACTGAAATCAATTAGCCTGTTTTGCAAAATCTTTATAAAAACTGTTTTAAATATTTCAGTGTGCTTATTTGTGCTGGCTAAAATATCTAATATTGTCATGTATATCTCACCTGGTAGTAACTAAATAGATCACTAAGATATGCCATCTTTCAGTTGTTGTATTTGTACTTTTAAATTGTGATAGTAAGGCTGCCTGGTTATAATGAGTACTTGGAGTACGTGAGTGGAGCAGTGAGTGCTGTATTTGATGAAATTCAGTAAAAAAGCCCACCAGTGTTTAACATCTGGCAATTGCATTTCAGTGGCAACAACCCTACTTGCAGCACACTGGGTACCACAGTGCTGGGGCTCCCTGCTAGGTCAGGGCTCTCTGAACAGTGCTGTGCTTTGTGTGAGGACATCAGTGAAGTTCTGGGAGCACCAAACAAAGCACCTGCCCAGGGTCAGGCAGCATAATAGCAGCAGGTGGATGTAGACCTTTGCAGGAAGATCCTTGCTATGTTTCTCATGGCATATCTACATGAATGGTTTGCATTTTACAGGTGTACCGGAGCCAGCCTGGAACTGGCTACCAGCAGTAGTGCCTAACAGTAAACTGCCAAAACCTGTGCTTCCATAGAAACATGACAGCCGTTCTAGCTAAGATAAGGTCTTGAGTTGAATTCAACTTTGGAATGTGTACGTGGTCTGTGGTTATAGTTACATGCTGCAGTACAGACTTACGCTAAAATGTTCATTACAGCTCTGAGTAGTAGAAGGGGAAGTGTTAATGGTACCTTTCATCCACTAGATTGCCTCTTTCCAAGCATGGATGTTCCAGATGAGGTTCCACTGTTACTTAAGTGATTCGGTAGTAGCGAAAGTATGGTGCACAGGCTCACTGGGTCTACAAAAAGTAACCGGGGAAAACAACCAATTGTCAGTTGGACTTAAATTTGTGATAGAGTGGTCAACACCTCCACTTGAAAATTTGTAAGTGTTGGCAGATGAGAAATGTGGACACTCCTGTATAAGCTGCAGCAGCTTTCCTACAGATTGCTCTAAGGGTGCACCTGTTCTGTCAATTTAGTTCACTACTTGTTTTGCCCCGATGCTCTAGTCCATGATAAACTGAATCAGTTTATCTTTGTTGCTTCTGGAATCCCATCTGCAGCAAGCCACTTTGTCTTGGTCTGGGGGAGGGACTAGCTAGCTGACTTTAAACTGGATATGTAATTTGTATCCTAGGTATTACCCTCATAATTTAGTACTAAGTACTAGGATACTATTTAGTATTAGTACTACTTAGTACTACTAGGTGCTAGGATAATACAATACTAAGCTACCAACATACTAGTCTTGAAGGACATGAGTAAGGTCAGTCAACACTTTTTGTTCCTGAGCCAAGGCTTGCTTCTCTTTGTGGGTCACACAGTACACAGGGAGTCTCAACTCCTTCCTAGAAATCTATGCCTTCTCTTGCTCTCTGCCACTATTTCTGTGCAGCAGAATCCCTTACCAGGGAGAAACGTGGCTTTTGGTGTTCTTTGAACAGCTCTGGCATTTTTACCTGTATGTAGAAATAGTAAAGCAAAACAAAATTCTTGCTCTGGATTTCCTATCGTCCATCTCGGTGTCATATGTGTGATAAGGCTATCATGCCTTGATAAGTTTAAGAAGGAAATTTTTGGGGACATTCTTCTTTGTAACTATTAAAGCTTTACTAACACTACAATATGTTTTTACTTTAGCTATATATGTGGTTGGCAAGAACAGCTCTGCACAAGTCTGAGACTACAGGCAACAAAAAACTCAAGTTATTGTAAGGGGACCTAATTCAACCAGGATGACACTAATTTTCATAAATATGGCATGGTAGTTGTCATTAATGATGTGTTTCTTAGGGCTAGTAAAGCAAATCTCTTGATCTTATAATAGTTCTGATACATGCTCATCAGGTTTGTGCTAATTCTCTATGCAGGTCACCACTCACTTCTGCAAACTCCACTGCTATGGCAACAAATTACACAATTTGCTCTTTTAGAGGCTAATGAGATTACTCTAAAACAGTAAATGAGGGCATTTACCAGAGTCTGTGTGTGTGTGTGTCTTTTTTTTTTTTTTTTTTTTAAAAAAAAAAAAAAAAAACCTCTGACAGATACTGACGGATGTAATAAAACTAACATCCAAGGAGCTAATTGAGGTAATTCCTGGAAAAAGAAGAAAATTACAAATTTGTACGAACAGCTGTATTTCCTAGTGATTATTCTTTTCCTAAAAGTGTTAATTATTTTATTTTGAGGAGGAGAAAAAACAAATATTAACATCACAAGCTGGTTATGCTGTTGAGATCACAGTACTAGTAATGAAGCCCAGAGCTCTTCACCACTCAGTCTCTCATTTTAAATTAACCCAAGTCAATGATGACTCAAATGCATGTCATATGCCACATGGCATAACTGATATGTGCTCATGGCTTCAGCCAAGCTTCTGATCTCATCATGATCACTTTTACCATAACTGCTAACATCTGTTCCATTTGATTCATTTCTACTCTGTCCTGTCCTATTTTAATTCTACCCCACTCTGTTTTACTTCTTCCTCTTCAGAATAGCAAGGGACCCTTCCACGAGACAGGGAATGTCATCATTATCACCAGTTTATGTTCTTTCTTTCACTCTATCCTAAGGGCAATAATTGTATGCAAAGAGTATTTTAATCTGCCCTGGTTTATTTTTCTGTACATGTTGTGTTGAAAAGCCCTGTGTGCCAGGGAAGCTTGCCCTCTCTTGTTTCTACTCCATTTGACTTGTTACGTTTGTCTTTTTTTTTCTAACTGAGATTACTGCTGGCTCATCAGTCATATTCCCTCTCCCTTGCCTCCTTCATTTCATGGTATTCAATTCAGATGTGCCTTTAGTAATTAAAGTTTGAGACACTGCAAGAGTATTCCAATCGCTAATGTGGGGTTTAGGGCCTCTATCAAAACGCACTTAATGACAACCTCATGCCAGAAGTCGTGCAAATTTCAAAAAATCAAAATATTGTTTTAAAATAAATTAAAAATAGACTTTGTGTTGTTTGATAAAACTTGCAAAGCATTTTGATCCTTTCCTATCATTAGGCATTTAAATCCTCATTTGTTTCAAACACTGTTTATGCTGCATTTGAGTCTCTGAAGGTGTCAGGTAAGTATGTACTTTTATTTAAAATTCAAATAGATATTCAGGTAATTATCTGTATGCTGGATCTTTAAGGAAAACACCGTAAAAATGTATCAAGAGTAGGTAACAGTGAATATCTCTGTATAAAAACATATAAATACTTACCTGTATCTTGATACATAGAGGTATTTATATATGCACACACACCTACATTTAAGGTAGGAGAGATTAAAATTTTGTATCTTTCAGAAAGGATTACCTTTCTAAAAACAGGTTTGTTAATGCTTGGAGATTAAAAACAAATGAACAATACTGCATTTTGTCTCTTTGTTCAGAGCTTAGTATTTGAAAATTTAATTCAAACTGACAACAGTCACAAACAATGAATTCACCTCTGGAAGACTTCTTTTCTTTTTACAGGATATTTCATTATTGTATTCTTGACATATGTTGTAACTGCAGTTCTCACTGTTCTCACAGTGTGTTCCACATCCCTTCTAAACCTTACCTACTTTATCCTGTAAAAGTGACAGTGGAAAGAAATAGAAAAATAAAGTCTCTTGGAACAGCAGAACAGAGAATTTTCACAACTAATTCCTCTGTGAGAGGTGGGTATGTTTTGCGCCTCTCTTAAATATACTTTGTCATCTTAATATCCAGAAATCCAAGCTCAAGCACAGTCTATGCTGCCATGTGGAAAGTCAAGCAAAGGCAGCAGGAGGTCTTTGTGGATAAACAAGGAGCTCCTAACAAAACTCAGACATAAAAAGGAAGCATATAAGAGATGGAAGGAAGCAGGGGCAAGTGACCCAGGAAAAATACAGAGGCATTGTCCAAGTTTGAAGAGATGGGATTAGGAATACCAAAGCCCACCTGGAGCTGAATGGTGAGGGATGTGAAGGCAACAAGACAGGCTTCTAAAGGCACATCAACAGAAAAAATAAGACTAGGGAACGTGTGGGCCCATTGATGACTAGGGCAGGGGCCTGGTGACAAAGGACATAGAAAAGGCCAACGTATTCAATGCCTTCTTTGCTTTGGTCTTTACCGGTAAGACTTGCCTTTTAAGAATCTTAGGACCCTGAGGATACACAGGTCCATGAGACCTGATGGGAGGCATCCATGGGTGCTGAGGGAGCTGGCCGATGTCATTGTGAGGCCACTCTCGGTTATTTGAAATAGGTCAAGGTGATCAGGAGACAAACCTCCTAACTATGACTAGAAGAAAACAAATGTCAGTGCTATTTCCTCACCTCATCCCACCAGGGCAAGCAAGAAGATCTGGGGACCTACAGGCCAGTCACTCTCATCTGGATCCCTAGGTAAGTGAGGGAGCAAATAATCCTAGAAATACATTTTCAAATGTATTGAGAACAAAAAGTTGATTGGGAGTAGTCAGCATGGATCCATAAAAGGGGAAATCATGCCTGACCAACATGATAGCCTTCTACAATGAGATGACTGGCTTGGTGGAAGAGAGTAGAGCAGCAGATGTTGTTTATCTTACTCTAGCAAGGCTTTAGACACCATCTTCCATAACGTTCTCATAGGCGAACTGCTGAAGTATGAACTAGATAAATGGACAGCTGAAGTTACTGGCTGAATTGCTGAGCTCTAAAAGTTGTGATCAGTTATACGAAGTCCAGCTGCAGGCCAGTTGCTAGTGATGCACTGCAGGGATTGATATTGGGGCCAATACTGTTTAATATCTTCATTTATGACTTGGATGCTGGGACAGAGTGCCCCCTCAGCAAGTTTGCAAACAATATGAAAGCGGGAGGAATAGTTGATACACCAGATGGTTGTGCTGCCAGTCAGTGGGAATTTGACAGACTGGAAAATGGACAGAGAGGAACCTCCTGAATGTCAATAGAGGGAAATGCAAAGTCCTGAAACTCAGGAAGAATAATTCCATGCACCAGTACAGACAGGTGGCTGACCAGCTGAGAAGCAACTTTGCAGAGAAGGACCTGGGGGACAGAAAATCAGCAAATACCAGCAAACAATGACTCCTTGGGGCAGAGAAGGCCAACAGCATCCTGGTCTGCACTGGGAAGAGCATTGCCAGCAGTTCTGCACTGTCAAGACCACCTTTGGAGTGCTGTGTCCTGTGCTGGCCTCCCCAGTACAAGCAAGATACAGACATACTGGAGCGAGTCCAGTAAAGGGCCATGGAGATGATTAAGAGCTGGTAGTATCTGACATTCGAGGAGAGGCTGAGAGAGTTGGTACTGTTTAGCCTGGAGCAGAGAAGGCTCAGAGGGGACCTTATCAATGTGTATAAACACCTGATTGGAAGGAGTAAGAAGACAGAGCCAAACCCTTCTCAGTGGTGCCCAGTGACTGCATGACAGGCAATGGGTACAAACTGGGACATGGGAAATCTCATTTAAACAGAAGAAATTTTTTTTTACTGTGAGGGTAGTCAAACACTGGAACAAGTTGGCAGAGAAGCTGTGGAATCTCCATTGTTGGAGATGCAAAACCCAGCTGGACACAGCCCTGAACAACTGACTCTAGTTGTTCCTGCTCTGAGCAGGGGAGTTGGATTATATAATCTCCAGAGGTCTCTTCCAACCTTAGTGATTCTGTAATTCTGTGAAAATTCCATCATCAGCTCAGAAAAGTACAACTTGTTCTTTTTGTTTTTCATCAGTTTGTATGTAAGTTTTTCATTCCCTGTTCATTTACTGTTCAAAATGTGTTCTTGCACTAATGACTTGTGGACTTTCAGAGCCTGCAGCTTTTATGTGTGCTTTTAACTGAATGTATGCAGAGGTAAAAAGCACATAGATGTAAATCTTAGCTGCTTAAAAATGTTTCTAGTGAAGCACTGTACACATTTTATTAGACAAACCCATGAGGATCTTGCTGAAAATGGTGACTTCTATTCAGCACAGAAACTTGAGAAATTATTTCCCTAAATATTGTGTTCCAGCATTTGCTGCTTCTTAGCATTTCTTCACAAGTTAAAATGTGTCTATACTTGTATTAATAAACTAGACAATCTATCAGAGTTGGACCAAATAACAGATAAGTTGGATCAGGATTTATATAGGGTTTAGGCATTGTTTAGGCATGTGCAAAGACTCATAAGCAATGATTTGCTTTCCATATACCTGAATTACATGCTGAACTGTATAGAAACTTGTTCAGTAAATGTAGGCATAGCTGCAGTTTTCAGATATTTAAACCAAAGATGAAATTTTACATGATAAATAGAATTTATATTTTCTCAGCATACTGCTTCATCAACTTGAGTATTTTTAATAGACTCACCACTACAGGATGTGAACGCATGATGTATTTTAAAAGATACACATAGGACTTTAGTTTCCTCTCAGTGCTGCTAGTTCCCTACTGGTTCTCTAATGAAAAACAAAGCAGTTCAGCATGATTTGCTACATCAACAGACAGAAACTCATGATAAAGATGAAAAATGTCTTCAGTGGCCTGTTAGAATGAGGTCTGTAAGCCATCTGACTATATATTCATCACTTATGTTTTTCTGTGTTGTGAGGCCTAAGGTTGGAACAGCTTGTAGCACCATGTGGCCTCCCTGGACACTTGATCAAAGTAAATAAACAGAAAGGCTTTCATTGACTTTTGTAGGAGTTGGATCAGATATCACAAATCAGTTTCCAATAAGAGAGTGAATATAAGCAAGTTCTGCCTTACCTTGTTCAGGTAGCAATCTGCAAGATCTTGCAGAAAGCTCAACAGGAAGGAGCAGTCACATAGAGGACAGGCCCACTGCTCTTTGCTTTTGTGAAGTATTTTCACAAAAAATTGAGGTAATTCTGCTCCCAATTAAATGTCTTTCAGTTGCTAATCAGTCCCAATATAGTCACTGCAGCTTGTTCATACTAGCCAGTGGTAGTAGTTTATACTAGCTTCTCTCCCTCTTTGGGGTTTGCAAATAGAAAGGAGAGTAGAAAGAACTGCATGGAGGCTGTGATGGCCTCAGGGGAAATAGATTAAGAGCTCTGTTTTGGAACTAATTAAATGGTGTTGGAAAAACATTGCACATTCAGTACTTTTAGATTGCTCTGAGAAAAACAGCCAACGAGTTAAATGCCAGTGAAAAGCATCTGCCCCTTCAATGCAGTTCTTGCCACAGAATGTGCATCATCCTCAAATCTGGACAGCAGTAATTTGGATGCATTGCTTTGCATGATGAATATGAAAATGTACCTAATTTTCTCCATCTCCATAGCACTGTCCTCTTTGGCTACTGCAGGCCTACTCATCTTAGGCAGCCCAGCCCTCTGAGGGGAGAGAATATATTCCAATGGGCTTTGTATCTGTCAACTCTTCCATGCCCTGGCTGATGGATCCTACTGTCTCAACATATCTTCCTTAAAGGTGTGAGGATCTGAAAAAAATTAAAGAAATTTGGAGAGTTTCAGAAAAGAAAATCATAGCTTGCCATTAATTTTTGAGATCTGATATAGAAAAATGAGAAAGCTGGGGAACTGACAAGACATACATTTGTGAAATAATTTCTCTCAGAGACAACAAGAATAATGATTTAATTTATTATTACTGCAATTCCTTTTGAATGCTTTCAGTTAATAACAACTTCAGTACTTCAGATAAAGCTACTTTATTTCAAGATTTCTAATATTATGAAATACACAGTTCCTATATGCTGTAGAAATTATTTACATTGTTTTTTATTGGAAATAGTGGTAAGTAAATTAAAACCAATGCCTAAATAGGTGGCCTATTTATTTTTTTTTAATTCCTTCTTTAGTAATGTGAATTTCTTCTATAACTGAAAAGCATTAAGTCTTTATATATTCTGTCTGTTCACAATGAGTACCACTTCCCTTTCTGTTTTCAGATCAAGAGTATTCTGCTCCTTCTGTTTCCAACATTTAAATCATTCTTCTCTTTCCATTATAGATGCATGTCAATATATAAATATTTTAGTATGCACACATTTCCCTCTGTAAAACCTTGTGGGCGATATACTGTATGTATGTTTGCATATACATATATATATATATTTCTATTCAAGAGAAAAAAACCACTTACTTATGTGTCTTATATTACTTGTGAAGGTGCAAATTCCCTCTACCTGCCTTAAAGCACCCCTAGCCTTAAGGCAGAGTACTGTAAAACACAGAATCCCTCTGTAACTGATGAATAGGCAGGCACCTTTGGAAGGCAACTCAGACCTCTGATGGGCTGAATGACTTTCTGGAGCTACACCACAAGATACGCTCATGGATCATAGGGTTCTCAATTTGACTGCTACAGTGATGTGTCTGAACTGAAGTGGGATGAACATAGGTCCATGTGCTCAGTAAACTATACCTATTTCTCACTTCTAAAAAAAGTGAATTATTTCAATTTCCCTCACTTTTTCTCTGGAAAAGAAAAAAAAAACCTTTTTTTTTTTTCATGCTTTCAATATTTTGTGGGCTGCACAGTGCTGGAGGAACCTGTTCGAGGGTACCTCTTATCCTTTTCCCCTCCCCTTTTTACACCACTAGCTCCACTTGTGGCAGAAGGAAGGAGGTCCTGCCTCCTCCTCTCCTCCTTCGTGGCAGGAGTAATTCCTGGGACCTCTGCAGGTCCCTGGCTCGTTCACAGACCTGGACGTTGTCTCAACGTGGGCTCCTCACAAGGAGCCCACGGCTGGTCCTCCCACCCCGCTGCCATCCTGCGCTGAGGGAGCCTGGTGCGGTAACTGCAGCTGGGAACTAGGTTCAGGAGTCGGAGCCCAGGTCTCTTTGGGGAAGGGGAGTTAATGTCGTGAGCACCCCCAAGATCCTTGGAGGGCTGAGGAAACAAATGGGGAAAACAAGATGTGCATCACCGCACACCCTACTGAGACAGATATGAAAGCCCAGGAAGGTCAAGGTGAGGAGAGCAGCCAAGGAAACAGAGCTTGTGTTTTAAGCAGACACCCTCACAACTAATTCCCTGCAGTAGTCTGCTGTGACCTGGCCTCCCTGAAGCGCCAACGCGGAGCCTCAGGTCGCGGCAGGGCTGTGGGAGCCGGGGGGCACGGACCTGCTCCGGCCGCGGCGCTCGCTGCGAGCCCCGTTTGGGGAGGCCACCGCCACCCCGCCGCAGCCCCCCACCAGCCCCGGGCGGCACCGCCCGCGTCCCGGGGGCCCCGCGGGAACAGACATCGCCGGCTCTCACCGCGCCGCCACCTCGGCGAGGCCCTTCAGCACCCCGTGGCCTTTCGCGGCGGCGGCCGCCGCCCCCCGCGGCTCCGCGGAGCCGCTCGCGCCCCCTCGCGCAGCCGCTGCGGCCGCGCTGCGCCGCCCCTCGGCGTCCATGTTCCCGCGGCCCCGCCGCGCACTTTCCCTTTAAGAGCCCGCGGCCGCCCGCCGCTCCCCGGCCCGCAGCCCTGCGGCAGCGGCCCCCAGCGCGGCGCCGAGGCGGGGCGGGCGGCGCCTCCGCCCCTACTGCGGCCGCGGGAGCCGCTGCTCGGCGGCCGGCGCGGGCGGCGGCAGCGGCGGCAGCAGCATGTCTACCAAGGCGGAGCAGTGTGAGTGGCGGGGGCGGGCGGGGGCGCCCGCTGCGGCGGGCGCCGGCGCTGAGGGGGCTCCCGGGGCGGGCGGGGGCTGCCTGCCGCCTCCCGGCCTCTCCCTTCCCGGCCGCCCGGCCTGCGCCTCCGCGGCGAGGTGACATTTCTGTGCTGCGTCGCGGTGGAAGCAACATGTTCGTGCAGCCTGAGCGCGGCGGCTGTAAGGGGGTGAAACGAGGGGCCCGACGCGGGCCGGCGGGTGAGGGGCGGCGGTGCCGCTGCCCGCGCCGGCAGGCAGAGCGGGGCCGAGCCGGCCCGGCGCTGCCCGTGCCGCGCCCCGTGCGCCCGGAGGGGAGCCCGGCTCCCCCTGTAAGGCGGGGAGAGGCCGCGCGGCTGCGCGCGTTGCGGCTTCCCCCTGCGGCGCCGGCGGGGGGGAGACGTGGCGTCGTTCTCGCTCGCGCCGCTCCCGTTTTGGGTGAGCGTAGGGCGGGTTCGGCTGTCCCGGGGGGTGCCGAGGCCGGGCCCGGCGCGCTGCCCGCGGCCTGGCGCGCCTTCGCGGCGGCCCTCCAGCCACCATGTTGCCGCGCTGAGCGGTGAGCAGCAGCGGCAGCCGGCGAGGCGGTGGCGGGCAGCAGCGCTGCCGCCGCTGTGCCTGGTGGCGGCGGAGGGCGCGAGCGCTGGGCTGGAGCGAGCCGGGCAGCGCCCCCCCGGCGGCGGCCGGCGCCTCGGGCGCGGAGGCCTGCTGCCGTCGTGGCCGTGGTCGGCTGGGTTGTCAGGTCGCTGGGAAGAGCCCTTGCGTTTGTGGCAGCCTGTGCTGCACGGGGCTCGTGAGAAGAACAGATTTTCCCCCCTTTCCTTTAGGGTTAACCAGTTGTTTACAGAGGACGTTGCTGTTAGCATATGACGTGAATGCTAATTTACTGCTGTGGGAATGCATTTTTGGCCTCGTAAATAGAGCGACAGTGTTCTGGCCGGGTAGCATCTCTGGATTATGCAGCATTCAGGTGCAAACAGTCCCGTTCCTTGGGTCTTCCTGTTCTCCCCCCCTTCCCTGCTCCAGTTCTGAGCTAATTTCCTTTTTCTTACGCTTCTCACACCTTAGTTATGCATCTTCCACATTGACATATGGAAGAATTTCTGCTGTTCCTTGTCCTAGAACAGTCTTAGGCATTTTCCATCTCTTCTACTCAGCTTTCTCCATTCCTGTTTTTTTTTTTTTTTTTTTTTTTTTTTTTTTTTTTTTGTATGTTCAGTGTAAGCTTCCCTTTCATATTTTTATCTTTTTGTCTCCTTGTATTGTTCAGGAGACTGCTTCTTGGCTCCAGCATGTCCCTGTTGTTCTTCGTTTGTTTTTAAGGAGACTTACTCCAGGTCCAAATTGTAGATCTTTCCTCCTCCTAACGCTTTTTTCACTATGCCCAGGTAGAGTATTCAGTTAAAGGACATAACCTATTCTTTCTAACCCCCTGAATGTGTTTTGTTTACTGAGGCTGCTCCCCTGACTCGCTCTTATGGCATTGCCAACTTTTTTGCTCTTTGCATAATTTCAAAATTCTCTCGCCTGTGATTTTCTTTTCTTTTTTTTTAACAAATGGTGATGGTCTCCAGCAAGGATTACATTGATGAATACATCACTACCAGACAAACTTTCAAACCTCAACTATTGCTCCTTCAACCAGAATGTCTCAGATCGGAGTGACAAGTCATAATGAATCTGAATTTACCAAGAAACAGCAGCAAAATACCACGAATGAGGAAACAAACTGATCAGGTTGTGGGGCGTTAGGGGGAAGGGCATTAGTCTAAAGATGGATCTGTGGCTACACAGGAGCTGTTCCCACTGGAAAGCTCTGACTAGTGTCAGGTTGTATGAACAACAGGTTGAACGGTGATTATCTGGAAAACGGCCTTGAGAAGCCTCCCTTTCTTGTGACTACGTGCATCTCATACTAAGAAGTATTGACAGTGACTTTCATCATTTGGCCTGTTGCTATAGCATGTCTGAGATGTTCTGTTATATCCAGAGAGAATTAGTTTTTTTTTCCAGCTTGAATAATGATAACTGACATTTAATTATGGTAAGTAATGTCCTGGGAATGAAATCACCCTGTTCTTCTCTAGGGCAGTGAAACAATCAAGACCATCTTTAAGGACTTTAACGTTTTTATATTTGATTCAATCAAGGCTTACAGAGGGGTTAGAGGGCTTAGTTAGGTACTAGAGAGATACCTAGCAAAGAACCATGGAGTAAGTTCACCACTTCTTTTTTTTAACGATGACCCTATGACAATGGCTGAGCACTTCCACGGTGACATCATTTTCTGCAGTGTGACTCTAGGTGCTCAGTAACTCAGAAAGTTAGGTCATTTGCACTTCTGTATCTTCAAGGCTTGCAAAATTTTGCTCTAGGACTTTCAGAAGGTTTTTGGTGTTCTAGGATACTGCTGAAATCGTGAATGTTCTGGCACACTGTAAAAATGAGGCTAAAACCTTTAGTCTGAAGCTGAAGCAGTAAGAAATTATTTGTTTTATGAAAAATGTGATATCTGAGAATTATAAGTAAATTGTCTGTTCTGTTAACTGATATAAATGGATGAAAATGCTGATTAATAGAAATGAATGTATTTCTCTCTTTTTATATAAAGCAGCAGTTATAGATATTCTATACTCTTTATTGAATGGAAGAAGCTGTTGAGAGGCAGATAGCTCATCTAGACATGAATTCTGCCATTGTTACTGGAATTTGTTATTTCAATTCACTTTTGGATATCTGACAGCGAACCATGGCAGCCACAGTACATCCTGCTGTGAGTTGTCGTCTGCTGGGTACTCTGATATGTGATCTTTCTTTGCAGATATTCCTGGCTTATATTCCTTCCTCAGCAACAGAAAGTAGCATCAGAAAATTAAATTTATGAAGTAATTTTTTTTCCTCTTCTAATACTTTCTCAATTGATTTTTGTAGGGACTTTAATCACCACAGCAAAAGATATGTGTCTGCCTTTAAATCTGGTAAACTGGCCTGCAGATCCAGAGTGAGAACAGAACAGATGAGTTTTAGGAAGAAGATGGGAAAATAGGTCTTTGCTAAATTAAAACTTCATCCTGGAACCAGGACTGAAACCCATGATGACCAAATGTTGCTATCCCAGTGTCTTGGCAATTGTGTGGGAAGCTAGCTTTGGCTGGTCCCACAGAGATGGGGATAACCTACTAAAAAGTGTAGCCTGTGTGACACAGGCCTGTGTGGTGGCTTGAAATGCTTTAATCTTAATCATAACTATAGTGAGACAGTGTGATTCCACATGACAAAACTTCTGTTTTCGATTACCTTAAAAATATTAGTGATGTATTTTAATTTTCCATTACAGTCACCTTAAAATAATACTGAGTTTGTAAAGTAAAACACTTACAGGTGAGGAAGTACTATAATTAAGGTTGCTTATGCATCCTTAGTTTACTACTGTTGCATATGCATTATGACACCATTACTAATTACATTTTTCACTTGCCATTTTCCCACAGACCCCAGCCCTTTTCAGTCACTCAGTGGGCATTCTCCCAGTGATGAAGCAGGGTAACATTCTGAAGGAGATTATGACTGTAGAAGCTTCACTTAAGACAGAAGTTGGAAGGATACAGTGAGTATAGCAGAAAGTAGGAGAGAAGATGATCCTGAAAAGGGCAGTTGAATGCTAGAGGACTGGATCTCTTGTCATGCAAGTCAAACAGTATTCACTTGATTATTAACTGAGTGTTCCTCATTATAATAATATCAGTAGTAATTGACTTGAAATTGTCAAGCCTATTTGCTGTACTACTGAGCACTTACAGAGGCCTTTGTAAACTTTGGACATAAAAATGCCATATATTGCTATCTATCATTTTTTTTTTTTTTTTAAAAAAAGCTCTTAGTATCTCAAGTTGGCGCCTCCAACAGCAGTAGTAGATGCTTTGCTCTTAATGTCTGTGCTTCAGTCTTGTTCTTTATTGTGGAGACAATGCTATCTCTTCTCTTTCAACCCGTCAATGATGTAGAAAAACCCAGAACGCTCATGAAATTTTCAGATACAGCAGGAGAGGCATAAGAAGATCCCTCTGGAAGTTAATGTATTTCTTTTCAGAGAAGAACTTAAAGGATTATTCATTTTTTAATACATGGCATTGAACAATTGGAATAAAACAAAGTATTGACTGATTACTTGTTTAAGAAACAGTATATATCTCTCACGTTGAAAGAGCCCTGAGCGAGGGGAAAGGGTATATCGTGATGTAGTTAAAGACTGTGTCCTAATGAATATGCTCAAGGGGCTAAAGTCATTGAGAACCATCTCCTCTTTTAACTGTCTGTTACGTAGTCTTAGTGCACTTTTAACATGAGGAAGAGTTGCCAGCCAACTTTGCTTTCTTTGAGGCTATATCTGCACAGACCAATGCTATCAACAAGCGCTGAGTATTGTAGCTAGTATTGTAGTTGAGCTGGTACAGCACTCTCCCTAGGCCAATATACTGTGTTTCTCAGCATGATTAATTAGTCTGAGCAGAGCAAAAATGAACAGAGCAAAAATGAGTTCAGAATGTGCTCAGGTATCTCTCCATGAAATCTTCTTGTGCCATACAGGCAATGTAAAGCACTGAAGTTGTGTTGATTAATCACTTTTTTCCAACACTGAACAAGTATCTTTATTGGAAAAGATAAACAATGTTATTTCTTTTTTGTTTCTTTCTTTTTTTAAAAGATCATTTTCAGTAAAAGTATAGAGCTTCTTGACTACATTTCCTGTGCTTCATCAAACTACCCAATACATTTAAGTAAACAGCACAGATCTTTTCATATTAGTGTTTTATTGCATAAAGAAAATTCAGAGCCTAAAATAAATCACATAAGCACTCTCTATCTTAGCTGATGTCTCTGCTTTGGCTATAGAAATATTCATTTACCTCATGTGAACCGAACGTGATCCAATGACTCGTTCATTGTAAATGAATCTTGATCGTTGGAGACACTGAAAATGTGCAATTCCTTTCTTTTTTTTTTTTCTGACTTGCTAACACAAAGTAAGTTTAAAACAGATACAGACATTCACTGCCTTCCTTGTCTTCTCCTTGGCACTCTTGCACTAGAATACTCAATTTAGTCTGCCTAAATAGAAAGAATGGGGAGACTTATCTTTTTGGTGGAGTTTAATTCTTCAATTTCAAAAAATCAGAAATGCTAGGAGCAGATGTGATGTTCTGAAAGCCTGCACTAAATTAATTGAAAGTTTCTGTATTTCTGTTTTTTGTCTTTTATCTAGTTGCTTCCAAAATCCGCTACCTTCAGGAATACCACAACCGAGTTCTCCACAACATTTACCCAGTGCCCTCTGGAACTGACATTGCAAATACTCTGAAATACTTTTCTCAGACGTTATTGAGGTAAGTTTTAACTAATGCTCTTGAAGAAAAAAAGAGTTAAAGAATTGGGGGGGGGGGTTCATTGATTTTTTTCTTGATTACAAAATGTAATGGGTCAATGCTCAAACAAACAGAGCATAATTTAAGAAAAGAATGGTATGAATATCTTCAGTGGCTGTTGCCCAATTAGCCCAGTTGAGCTGCTTATTGAGTGGCTGATTCTAAAACAAACTTGGTTGATTACACATTTGCTTGGCCCTTCTAAGCCTTAGCTGAGTGCACAAGTATGCTGAACTTGGGAAGAAAGCTTGTGATCTATAATGTTTTAGAGTTGTATACCTATGACCTTCTTGATAGTCCTGGCACTTCAGGATCCTAGAGTGAAGAGCCAGACGAGCAGAAGTAGGTTCTGACCGTCCCATGGTTCAGCTGGCTGTCGTGTTCGAGTTCTGGTTCTCTCTGTAAGAGTCACTGCCAAGTTTGGATCTGCATCTGCATTTGGATGGCAATGACAGATCAGGATTGTTCTGATCTGAGGATTTGATTTAGCCCAGTGTTTAGTGATAATATATTATTCTATAGTATGTAATAGTTCTAAATATGGTAACAGAGTATCTTTAGTGTGGGAAGTACTACCTCTCATCTTGCTATAAAGGTCATTAAGAATGACACCTAGATTCCATTTTCCTCCACAGTGCTGCCTATTGGATTCATGTTTTCAAACTGGTTTTAAAATGACTTTTGAAACTGAAGATACTTTTCTTTTTCCCCCTCTTTTCTTCCTCCCTCCCTCCCCCCTTTTTTTCCCCTCTTTTCTTCCTCCCTCCCTCCCTGTTTTGTTTTTTTTTTTTTTTTTTTTTTTTTTTTTTTTTTTGTGTGTGTGTGGGACTACCCAGATTTTGGCTAGCACTGGTTTTCATATCCAGAAAAATGCAGTTAAAGCAGCATGTCTGTGTATAGTTCTTAATATGTATATCTGAAAAGACTATGTTCCCTGGTGTCAGAAGCTAGTTTGAAAATAGAGCCGTTTGCCTTGTTTGATGCTGAAACATTAACAGAATATAATTAACCTATATATTTGTGCACATATTCCTGTAATACTATAAAATTAAGAAACAAGAATTTAAATTTGGAAGAATGACAGTAGTTCATTCTAACATTTGTTTAAAGCCTGTGGAATGTAATAAGATTCTTGAACCTGTTCATAAACTATAAATAAATTTTAATAAATTACTTTAAATGTGTAATATTTTAATATTTTTAAAATAAAAGTACAAATTTGTAAAAGATGCCTACACAGAAATACTCATTATCAATGGAACCTCTGTTTGCTGTAAACTTTGAAAACTGCTGTTTACTTCTGAAACTATCAAGAGAGTCATTTAACCAGTGTGAAACTTGTTGCACTTCCTAGACATTTAGAATGATGAAGAAACTTATGGCAACTGTATGAGTTTATCAAGAGTGATAAATGAAATTTGTCTCATTACATTGCAGCAGTGAAAAAAATATTCAAAGAATTATTGAAAATATATCTGAAATTTAGCTCTGTTCCTGTATCAGGATTTTTTAATGGATTATTGGCTCTGAATAACAAAACAGCCTCTGCTTAAATGCTATGGGCCTTTAAGCTCTTAAAGCAAGAAAGCTGGATTTGATTTTTAACATTTTACTCCCTTGCCTCTTAGCTGTAACTACTCAGTGCTATAACAAGATACATTTCTTTTTAGGAAGAAGTCCATGGAGGTTGGTTAGATTTTTGATTACTGCTTGAAGAAAGCACCCTTTTTATTATTCTGTTGCCTTCGTCTTCCTAAGTGATATAGCCGGCATGTTCTGTGTGATAAATTCTTCATACCCTATGAGCAGTGACGTTTCTGGGCTTACTTAAAAAAACTTAATGGCTACAAATGCAGATGAGAAATAGGGGTAACAACTGCATAACTGAGCAACTGAATTTCTCTATTTCAAGCTCAGAATGCGACTGAACCAGAACCCTGATGCTGATAACCCTGAACCTCATGGGAGAGAAATGATATAAATATCTGATACTCACATCCACATGGTTCACAAACAGCTTTATCCTTTATAATGTTGGATCTGAACAGCCTCAGAGCTGAAGGCCACCAGAAATTTAAGCCAGGACTTGGGTCTAAATTTATTAAATAGACTGCATTCTGATACTCAGCAAGGTCAAATCCATATTCCATATCCTTATAATTGGGGAATTTGAACTGCGGGCCAAAGCCTGAGTGCTATGGTTGAACCATTGTAGGTTTATACACTGGCTGATACTAAGAAAGAAACGGGATAAAAAGGCAAAACAAAGCACCCTGTATTTAGTGTGGCAGATGGAAAGAAGGAAACTCCCACCCACTGTATGTAGATCTCTGCTAGATTTATGCTAAAACCAAACGTTTGTCAAGAGCTTTCTTTTCTGAAGAGCATGTTCAGAAATTTGAGTGTTTTGCATGCTGAGTCTTCTTTCTGCCTCCTACACTGAGACTCCATTACACAAGGTTTAACATCAGTGATAGAAGTACATGATGGAGAATAATCTTTCCAGCTACAAACAGAATGGATTCAGGCTGCTAAGAGAATACTGATCAAACAATAGCAAAAATGCCCATTGACTTACCGGGATTTTGGACCTAGTGTTCAAAATAGGTTGCTTCTATTCACCTTGCTATCTTAAAATAACTTTTACAAAATGTCTTCCAATTTGGTTTGTACTCCCTTTGCAGCTGACTTTCTAGGACAAACATTTCTTGGGGAACATTTTCAGTCAAACGAGTAATGGAGGAATAGTAATGTAGTCTGAAAAATCCCATGTGGTGATGGGGTTTTATAGATGCAGCTTTTACTGTTCATTATACTTTTTATCTCTCTGTGTTACGGACATATTGACTGTGTTCTTCTCAGTGGGCATACCCACTGTTTTGGATCACATTCATATCTGATGTAATTATGCTAGCTATAGTTGGATTGCACAAGGGATTTAATTTGTTCCTTTGCTCTATACCTAACCTTGATGTATCACAAGCTTAAGGGTGGTGGGGACAGTTGTACAATGGCTGAAACAATTCAGTTCTTTATTTCTATGAACAAGCATCACATAAAATCACCATATACAATGCATAGCACATCAATTCATTTAGTTCTTCCTTAATTTTCTCTTTGGGCAAAAGCATTTCTTTACATTACAGCATGAATTTAAGTTTCATGCCTGCTCATTTTCAGTATTTTCACTTGAGGAATGACCTAATACTTAATAAGCATCTTACAGAAGAGCTCATACTTTCCAATTTTCTTAGAGAAAACACTCTCTATGTATTTCTTGACTCTAGGTGAAAAGTTTTACATAAAGAATAGTTAAAAATGCCCAGTGGCTAGGTAACAGTCACATTTGTTTTGCTGCCTTGGAGAAATGCAGTTCTTTTGTAGGCATTTCAGAAAACCTTTCCTGGAAGACAGTAATTTTGAGATAGATCTGCAGCAAAGGTGTACAAGTTCTGAAACAAGCCTTAGTAGCTCTCTTGCATGTCACGGAGCAAGTTCAGCATGGAGTTACGATCTGTAAACACTCCAGGTTCTCAGTACTTGGTTTGCACAGTAACCAAACTGTAAAGATTGTCTCTTGATTTTAGGTGACTTACTAGATTCTGAGTGTTGATTCCCACTATAACATATGGGACAGGCACAAGCTCAGGTCTGAAAGTTTTCTAAATTTGGCAGAATTGGAAGTGGAATTTAGATATGATCTCATTGCTGTTCCTGAGGAGAACAGTAGGATGCTCTAATCAAGATACAAGACTATGCTTGGATCTCTAATCTGGTGGGCCATAGCTCCATGTTAACAGAAAGAGAAGCCTTTTTAGTGCAAGCTCTTCATCCCTGCCTTACACTTTCCAAAGCAAGGATTAGTTAATACCATAATATCTTTTCTAGAAATAATTGCCCTTGAAGTGATGTGTTGGCTAGTGAAGGAAGGGCTAAATGGTATCTGTTAGTACACAGAGATAGAATACAATTTCCTACCTTCACAACTCTAAATAGGAGCTGCAAAGTATGGCAAATGAAAGTCAAGCAAATTAAAAGTTAATATGAAAAACAGGAATCAGCACTCTCATCTTTTTTTTTTTTTAATTATAATAGATCTTAGGTGATTTTCTGATATGATTTCATAAACACTTTTCATGACAGCCTGCTCCTTTTTCTTGTACTGGACATTGGGTAACAGAAAACAAAAGAATGACAACTATTTAAGGCACAATGAAAAAGCAAAAAAAAAATACAGTTTCTTAAAACAGACGATATATCTGTTTATCTCTGGTTGCAAGTTGACGTGTCATGCCTGCTTGGCACAAAACTAATTGTAAAAGTGTTATATATATGGCAAATGAATGGCACCTCCTCTTATAAGCACCTTAGCATGAGTTTAACTTACTTGTGTGAGTTACATTGACTTAGGAGGTTGGTTATAAATATGCTAAGGTGGTTTTAAGATAGGAACCTCTGTACTATTAAAGAGGACTGAGGTTTCCAGGTGTGCTCCCTCTTGACATAACTCTGATATTCAGAAGTCATTTTAAAGGAAATTTTAATGCTACTCATTTGTTTCTTATAAGCCTTAAAATTGACTTCAGGAACAGAGTTAAACCAATAGCAATCACTTTTGGAAATCCCAATCCTTGAAAGGTGCAAAATATGTGTGTGTTTTTTTTTTTAAGAATAGTATTGTATGTGGTTTAATATATTTAAAAAGTATATTATACTTTTATAGGCACACATGGAGATTATGAGCTAGCCCTATAATTGCTGAACTATAACACTGCTTGAGCAGCAATTTATTTCTATTTTTGAAAGTAGTGTGCTGGGTTTTTTCTTTTTTTCTTTTTAGAAAATTGGAATAACATGTTTACAAAATTCTTAACATGATATAGCAAGCTGGTTGACATATAGCCTCTATTTTGATTCCCACTAAATCTTTTTTATTTTTTTAAATTATCTTTCCTTTAGTTTATAGTGAGTTTTGTTGAAAAATAACGTAAGTAGCAGCAGGAATGTATGATAACACACTGTCTGATCTGTAGTTACGTAGCTGGTCTTGCTTGCTTAGCCTTTAGATTTTGAAGGTAACTATATACCCAAAGAGTGTTTGTATTCATAAAGTAAAATGTTTCCACCCAAAACATGGGTGAAATTAAAAGCACACATAAACAACCATTATCATTAGCTCACAAACATATGCTAAAGACCATCTACTATATATTATTTTACAGCTTTTCCAAATGTAGTTTAGTCAACATTTTAGAAATATTATATTATTTCTAAATCCATGTGCCTGTTTAAACCTCATTATTTCAAATGATACTGACTGAGTGGTCATGAAACAGTATCATAAAATACATACAGACATTATTTTGATGCAATAAACATGTGATTTTTAAGACTATCTTAACAAACACACATGTTTATTCTTTGCTAAAACATGTTTCTGCAAGTGCCACACCTATATTTTA
Source organism: Rhea pennata (assembly GCF_028389875.1). NCBI lineage: Eukaryota > Metazoa > Chordata > Aves > Rheiformes > Rheidae > Rhea > Rhea pennata. The sequence continues at coordinate 53,433,363 of NC_084667.1, forward strand.
CACGTTTTCAGTCGGTTCAAATGATTTCACAGGAAAAAAAAAACTCAAAATATTATCACAGGAAAATACCAAGCTATTTTGACACTGCTATCTTTTCATAGCAACGACTTTCAGTTTCTAGAATTTTGCTTAACTGTGAAACATGGGTAGGGCACTGAAACATGCATTTTTATATTTTTGCTCCTTATGAACCAGATAACACATGAGATGCAACGAAAATTTTCATAAATGTCAATTTTTAATTCTCCTGTTTTGAAGCAAGAAAGTGAATGGTTGCTAGATTTGTAGACATACTGGTTTTGGTAGAGATTGCATCTTATGTGGGATGTATCTGGTGTTTTATTATTTGTTTTATAGTGTCATTTCAATGTAATGTGCTGTTCTTTGTGTCTTTGTTGTCTCTTTTTTTTCTTTGTCCCCCCAACAGCATTTTGTCCCGCACAGGGAAGAAGGAGAATCAAGATGCCTCCAATTTGACAGTGCCCATGACCATGTGTCTTTTTCCTGTGCCATTCCCACTCACCCCATCTCTAAGACCACAGGTCAGTTCCATCAACCCTACTGTTACTCGCTCCCTCCTTTACAGCGTCCTGCGAGATGCTCCATCTGAACGTGGCCAGCAAAGTCGTGATGCTCAGTTATCAGACTACCCATCTTTGGACTATCAAGGACTTTACGTGACACTGGTGACACTGCTGGATCTAGTTCCCTTGCTACAACATGGTCAACATGGTAAGCAGGCCCTTGAACCCTTCCAGTACGCTTAACTTCAGTGCTGTGAATCCATGAATGATGCGTAAATACAATAGAAGAGATGGGCCTAAACTGACCTGGATCTGGAATTCAAATCTCTTGGGATGTATTTATATGCAAGTGTTTGGTTTGACTTTCTTAAATAAAACATGTTTTTTTGCTAACTGTGGATTTGGGTTTGAATTCTGAGGTTGACTCATTTTCAGTGATATGTTGGTGGTATGTAACTAAAATACAGTGCAATGTAACTAAAATAATACAAATGGATCTAAAGTATCTGGACTTTGAACTTGCTGGGGTATTTTTGGACTAGTCTTTTAGGGTAGCTCCCTTAAAGAGGCATGAACTACTTGCGGATGTATTATCTGGCCTATCAGATTGAGTGTATTGGTGAAGGTCCATCTCTGAACAGATCATAATATATGTTTGATTGAAGAAAAAACCTTTCTAACCATGGTGATAGAGATGGCTTTAAAATATTCCTGGGTAAAAAGATAGCAATATCTCTGTCTGACATATAGAAAAACTCTATTTGCTTGTATAACAAGGTTTCTCTGATTGTGCTGCATTTGTATGGTTTTCCTCAAGTTTGTATATATGTAGCTTGTTAGTTTGTGGTTGTCTGTACTGGGCATCAGGAACCCAGTGCTTTCGCTATGGTATATGAGCCAAGTACTAATTGTCACTGTGGTAAGGTGTACTTACATGGTTCGGTACAGGTAGTATCGTGCCCTAATCTGATAAATTACTGAAACTCTTTAGCAGGAAAGCTGCTTTTGTTGAATTCTAAATTCCCTTTGAATTGGCAGCATCATATTTTGAATAGAAGATTTCTTTATTTGGTAATGACGGTATGATTTTGGAAAAGAGGAACTTGTAAGGAATTACTGACTGCTTGACTTGATTTTAATTTCTGGAAAATCATGGAGTTAATTAGCAAAACAAAATTTTAAGTAGGTAACATGATGATAGTTAACATCGTATGGAGACTTGTAAAGGACAAATAACTTTGTTCAAACATTCTCCTTTTACGGCAGTACAGTGGTCCTCCTGGTGGGGTTTACTTATCCTCAGTCAGGCTTTTGTTGCTGTGTTACTTGACATTCTAATAAACAGTCTGTGGATGTGTGGTCCCCACTTAAGTGAGGAAAACACTCCAAGACTGACCATGGCTCATGTCAACTAGAAGGGTATACCAAGTGTATCTTACAGAAGTCTGTGCTGGGTTTTGTGTTATTAAATATTAAATTATTAATAATATTAATAAATTAAAATTAAAAATATTTAATAATATTAAATATTATTAAATATATTTTTTTAACTTGGCTGATGGAAATTAGAGAACATTTAGATTTGCTGAAGATATCAAGATGAGGTAATAGGATGTCCTCTGAGTGAAAGAAATCTAATTCAAAATGATCTTGGCAAATTGCATTCTGTTTTTAAAATTTCTTCAAATCAGTTAGGACAAACGTAAAGTACTATTTTAGGCAAGAAAAATCACCTACAGAAATGAAGTGGAGAATACAGGCTTGAAAGCAGTACTACAGAAAGATCTACATGTTACCAAGGATCAGAGGCTGACCATAAGTCACTGATATGTTAATATTATACTAGCAATGTATAACTAGGAGTTTTTGTGTGTGAGACAACAAAAATTTTTTTTTCCTTTTCCTTTTCATTCTGTTAGCCTTGCCAAGGCCTCAGCTGGAGTAAAACCTTCAGATTTGTCACTCCAACCTTAAGAAGGTTGCGGATCATTTGAGAGGAGTCCAAGAAGAAGCAAGAATGATTTGAGGTCTAGAATAGTTGAACAGTGAGAAAAACCTGAAAGGACTTGGTTTGTTTAGCTTAGAGAGGATTGAAGGGAGACATGATAATCATATGCAAATACATGAAGATTGCTGTAAGGAGAAATAAACTATAACAAACTATTCTCTGTGATCAGAGTAACTCAGTGTAAGAGGTAATGGGCTTAAATTGCTGCAAAGGAAATTTAAAAAAAGGCCTTTTCATGTTAAAGATGGTTTGTCATTTGGATGAATTGCCTGGAGAAGGAGTGCAACTTTCAGTCATGCAGATTTTTAAGAACAGGTTAGATAAATACCTGCCAGGAATACTTTTGTTGACTCATACTTGGGGCAAGGGGAGGTCACTTCCTATTTCCTGTGGTTCTATATACAGTGAATTGCAAATTATGACACAGCTTGTTATTTATTCCTCCCTCAGCATAGCGTTTGATTAAAAGAAATGTGTTTTTTATCAGAACAATCAGTATTGTTTGGGTAAGTACAACTGGTGCACCAGATGGTCCTGAACTTCGGTTTAATCAGATTCTACAAAGTTGTCAACGTGGTAAATATCTATACCAAGAGAGAGACATTCTCTAGCATTAAGGATCTGGCTGTTGCACAGAAAACTTCCAAGAAACCTGAGAAAGGAATGTTTACTTGCTGTAACTCATATGATGTTAAACATATAGATCGATCTCTAAGCACTTTACAAAGGCGAGTATAAATCATCCTAGTTATACGGATAGGCTGAAGGCTTAAGGTTGCAGAGTGAGTCAGTAACAAAAGAAATTGCCCTTGTACGGGGAGAAGGCTTTGTGATGTGCTGGAATAGGCAGACAGGTTCCAACCTGGTGTTCATTAGGTGCTGTAACCTTTCTCTGAGGATTGTTGGCCCTAGCTCAATTTCTCGTTTGAAAGAGGATATAAAGATGCCACAGGGGCCAGATATGCAATAATCTATCCCTTCCATATAGATATCAAAGTTCTTACATATCCCTTCCAAAGCTTATATTCTAATCAATTAGAATAAGTCTGGAAATTCTGGATAAATACCCAGTTCCGTTTAAGCCTTGGCCATATTTGGCCTTAATGGCTTACTGTGAAAGCAAGTTTCACAGTTCAGTCACATGTTATCTGGAAAATACAGTGATGCTTCCTTCTGCAGCAGTCCTCTAAGCTGGAGTCTATATGTGGGGAGTGTTTTGCAGCTCCCTTAAGGATAATTGAGATCCAAATCTGATCATCTATGTCTGGGATGCTTTTTGCGTAAGTGAGCCTTTTCATAGCAAACTACTTACCAAATTCTTATTCTATTAGTTATTTCTAATAATACCTCTACTTAAATCCAGACCTGTCTATGTAGAGGACTTAATTTTATTGTCTGTGGTGTTCGTGTTCTCTCGAACTGTTCGAACTGTTCTGAGTACTGTTGAAGTAACCTGAGGAGAAAGCTTGAAATTAAATGAAAAATTTGTGATAGTTTTATAAACCAAACAGTATACAGTTATCTTTATTTTTTCATTGTAATGATTCTGTGTTTATTTCATTTTATTCAACAGATCTTGGGCAATCAATTTTTTACACTACTACTTGCTTACTTCCTTTTCTCAATGATGATATTTTGAGTACTTTACCTTATACAATGATTTCAACATTAGCTACCTTTCCTCCATTTCTACACAAGGATATTATAGAGTATCTCAGCACATCTTTTCTGCCTATGGCTATATGTAAGTAGAGCTCATTCAGGTGTTGTTCTGTCTCAGAAAATGGTACACTGCTATAATAATACCAGACTGTAGGAATCAATGTTTGATTTGTTGTAGAGTTTTAATGGGACATTGATCAACCTTATATATATACAAGAGTAATTCCATATGACTATTTTTCTGAGGGAAGTAATTCAATAGACTGTTTTTTTATTTATTTTTTTATGTATTACTATGTGACTTCTTTCTTCATTTAAATGGTAGTGTTAAACTTCTTTAAGAAATGCATTATTTGGAGGCTCACAGAGCTTCCAAAGACAGCAGTGGAAGTCCTGAATACAGAATCAATGATCAGAATGCTTCTAAAATGATTGAGCGGTTGTGATGTGTACCTTTTATGTCTGAATTAGATTCTGATGTACAGGAATGACTCTGCTCTGCTCTGGATGCAGTCCTGAGCAACCTAGTCTAGCTAACCCTGCTTTGAGCTGGAGAGATTGGACTAAATGATCTCCAGAGGTCCTATTCAATCTCAACTCTTCTGTAATTCTGTGAGAATGTCTTCTTATTTGCATTCCAGACCTTTATGGAAAAACATGGACTTATTTTGTACTGAGATCTACAGTGAAGAGAATGGAAGATGCTGTTAGAACACATAAAGAAGCATTGTCCAGATTTTTAAGAATAAGATTTTGTGGAAATTTGTCACCCACATTTATTGGTTCTACCACTTGGTCTTCTTGGAGAAGTCCCTTAACAGCTTTGGGCTTCAGTTTACCCATGTGAAATAATCCTTTGTAGGACATTTCAGTGAGATTTTCTTTGTTAGCTTTGATGAAAGGTCTGATAACAATATGCAAATGCTACAGTATTTTCCTTACAAATCTGCAGTAGGTCCTCATTGGGCTAAAGAACAGAATGTTGCACTAAACTCCTTTCCCCCCAGTACTGTCATGGGTTAAAGAGCAGCTCATGTAGGTGATTTATCCTGCCCTGTGTATCTTCGGATCTCTAAAACTGTTCTCCCAAACAACCAGTTGAACCAAATCCTTTATTAATAAAGCCTATTCCCTAGTTACCCTTGGCAGAGATAGCATCCAGATAACTGAGAGCAACCTTTGTTATGCTGCCCTTTCCTCAAACAGTTCTAGTTAGATTTTTGTATCAAAGAAGTCCGCCTTTCTTTAAATTTGGCTTCTAGTGCTATGTGTCATTTTTATCCAGAAGGCTACATTTTTGAATGCCAGGCTAGAGCTACTGGAGCATGTGTATTTTGCAATATAAATCCATGCAACTAGAACTTGCCATAATAATTTGGGGATTGTTTTTAGTGGTTGGTAGTGATGAGGCAGTGATTAAGCAGAGAATGGTTCCAGGGTAGCAGTAATTAAGTCAGAGGTAATATGTATCACATGTATACTCAGGCATCTTAGGAATATTATATCAGTACTCTGGTTTGTGGATCTCGACCTATGTCCAGCAAAATGCTGGACTGTTTTGCACCTACATTTTTTTTTGTGTTTGTTTTAACTACCATTGATTTAGGCAGTTCAGGACTGCAGATAAGGGTGTCCTTGGGTATTTTCTTTTTTTTATGGCTGAGATTCAAAAAAGAATGATTGAAGTCCAATAAAGAGAGTCATAGCGAAGTTGGGGTATGTGGGGAAGTACCAGATGAAAGAGACAAACTTCTCTTTCCCCGATGTTGAGCTCTGAATCGAGCTGAAAGGGAAGGTGCAAGAGATGGTATGAGGAGCCAAATGGGAGTGATGAAAGCATCTCACTGAACTCCTAGCTTACTCTTCTGTGTGTGTGTCCTAAATACCTGGTATCTGGGTACCTAGCAGAAGAATGAGGGTGGGAAAGGACATGTCACAGCTCTGTGTAGGAGGTTGCCTTCAAAGCTTTATTGCCATGTTACTGTTCTGGAAATAAACACACAAACTCTGCTGTTTTTTTTTCAAGTATACTACTTGATGGTAACCAATGAACAGGAGACAAGCAGGAACTGCAGTGGCTTCATGTGCAACGTTGAAGTCACAGCAGCTTGGCTGTGCTTTAATACTATGGTTCATCAGTATCTTAACACAATTCACAGTACAAGAGAACTAGATTTTTCTGTATGTAGCTATACTCTAGCTTGAACTCATGCCATATGCTCCCATAGAAGTAGTCTGTACCATATAGCCACTAGCCCAAAACTTCATATATACCTCAACAGCAGGCCTTCCACTTTCTTGTGGCCTTACTCTTCCTAACTTCCTCTTGCTTTTTTAAGATCCAGATCCTAGGTGCATGTGATTGTATGAGTGAGATTGTTCTGACTACTCTGTGGGTTCTGAAGTATAAGAGTGCCTGAGAAGATCACTGTCTTTGTTAATGGAGAAAGAAATCTTACAGGTCTGCGAAATCAAGTATGCAGTCAGTGAGGCAATGTTATATTCAGTCATCTTTCTTTCACTGGAAAAGAGCTACCTACAATATGAACTGGTTGTTCTTTTATTGATGACATGATACCTTGGGAATTTTATCTGCATCAGTTGAATCAAAATTATATGATATTCTTGCCTAATTTGCCTTGCTGTACACTAGGAATTTTTTTTTTTCCGCTTTCTTTTAAGTGGGATCCTCAAAGAGGGAAGGTGTTCCAGCTCATGTCAATCTATCTGCATCATCAATGCTAATGATTGCAATGCAGTACACATCAAATCCAGGTATGTATAAATAGGCAATATGGTATCATTCTTTCCAAAAGCTATGAGTCATAAAATACTATGTTAAATGCTACCACCTGTAAAGTTAAAATGATGGGAAAATCTGTCTTACCATCCAATGCAAGATGAAAAATAAGTTATTTTAGTCAAAACTGGAATTCCCAAGCATATTATTTAGAATAGTTATTATGCCAATAAGAGATCTCATTGTGATGAAGAGATAGTATTAGGCACAGGATTAAAGACGCCGAGAACTATTCTTGCTTGACATCAGAAAATAGTGTTAATTTATAGCATCAGTGTTTGAGAGAAAACAGAACTAACTTTGACTATAGAAACTCGCAGAAACTGTTTGATTGTCTTATACTCCAATTCAGATCCTCCCAAGTTCACAACTGGCCCTGTTTTTTTAAAGAAGACAGGAAATGCTGGCTGCAGGCTCAGAACAGAACTATAATTAATTTAATTTTAATAGGAATCTCTGAATACAAATGCTGCTCTCTTATTGTGGTGCAGCCCCAGTTACATCAGTGCAGTTACACGACAAAATCAAAACATGATTTAATCTGAGGAAGCTGTCACATTTCACAGTAGACATCTCCCATTTTAGGTATTCACTTAGCTGGGTAGATGGTGGGGGAAGCCCGCCTCCTCTCCCCCCCCCACCATTGCAGTATGTGCATGAGAAGTATCACATCATGCTGATTTAGATCACAATGATAAATAAAGCAGCAAACTTTTAAATAAGCTAGTTACACACGATAGTTTTTTTCATTAAATGTTCTGTTTTTGCTTCCCAGTTCGCAGCTCACAGGAAGATTCGGTCCTGTGGTTTTGGGAAGTGTTTAGTGGCTCATTTGGCTAGCATGTTTATTGCAGAGTGGCTCCTTCCTATAGCATGTGGCATACAAGGGAATGATGTACTGTTACTTGTAGTTTCCATTGCTGTTTCAAGTTGAATGACAAGATACGTACTTACAGCTTTTTTTTTTTTTTTTTTTTTTTTCATTAGCACAGCCTTTAAAATAAAAAGCATTTAAATGGAGTGTAGAGCTTTGGACTGACAGGAAAACCAATCAGCTAATCATGTCACTTCAGTAACTTGAGTTTCCATTTCAGTATTATGTCTATACTGTCTTTTCTCTCTCAGTGTATCACTGCCAGTTATTGGAATGCCTCATGAAATACAAGCAAGAAGTATGGAAAGTAAGTTTGTGATCATATATGCTTTGCAGAAATGACTGTATTTGAACTGTAATGAGAACTGGATGGTTTGAAACTTGGACTGACTGTGTGCCAAGAAGTGATAAGTGATCTTTTTATCCATTCTCCTTCTGAGTTACGGAGAGGAAGTCCCTCTGCTTTTAGTTTGCAGAAGCAGCTCCACCTTTTATACAACATGGCTCCAGTTGGTGCAGCTCCAACTGGCAGAAATTTAATAATCACTGATCTTCTAAGTTCAAGTGGGACTGAACTTTTATGAGGACTCATTGTGAATGTTGTCTTAGCCTGAATCTGGATCTGGAGCTTTTTGCTCTGTGGCTAGACAGAGGCTCCATTTGCTGTCTATCAGTTTAAAATATGTGTGTCGCAGTGGTGGTAGCCGTTGGATATCCCAGTGAAACTCAGAAACCTGGTGTGCTACATTCTTTATAAACACCTTGTTGAAATTTGTAAAAGCTACTTGTGAAAGCTTACAAAGGATGACTGGTGGATGTAAAATGTGTGTTTTTATGTGTTCAGGTATCTTTATGAACATAAATAGTTTATATTGAATTGTGTTTTCTTATCTTGCAAAATAAACACTTTACATCTCTCTTCACTTAGGATTTGCTGTATGTAATAGCCTATGGCCCATCTCAAGTTAAACCTCCAGCAGTACAAATGTTGTTTCACTACTGGCCCAATTTAAAACCCCCTGGGGCAATCAGTGAGTACAGAGGACTGCAGTACACAGGTGAGTGTAGCTATTTTTTTATAAGTCAAAATAAATACTGTACAGAAAATGATAGAGTGTATTAGTGTCGGATGCTTACAGCTGTAAGATGTATTTTGAAATCTTTTGTGCTGTAAGTCAGTATTTTCTTAAGTACAAACAATATCCATTTCTCTGTTTTCAAAAGATGTTACAGAAGATAACAACTGTGATCATTGCCAGTAAATATGTTGTGTTACTTCCAATACTAACGAAAACAAAACAAAACAAGAAAAGAGAAGAAATAAATACAGCACTTGAAATGGTCCATAAAACTGTTTTGTCAGCTCCGCAAGGATTCTGGCTTATGTTCCTTTCAGTTACTGCTCTGGTTGCTGTTGCTGTGCCAGCTGCAGTTGCTGGTGCTGTTGCTAAGACTCCTTATCTGGCTGGTATTGTCAAAGAAGTCAGGTGGTGTCAGGTGCAGTCAGTTTAATGGATAAGTTCCCAGGGCTGAGTATAGGGTGAGAATGAGAGAGAAATTCAGTGAGACAGCTGGAGCTGAGTAGGTGGGTTGGACAAAGTCCTTTGCCTACCGAACTCCCTGCTGATGGGATTGTGCTTCTTGGTGGAGGGGAGGAGGACACTGTCTGGCAGGTTGCTTTTCCAGCTTGCCTGTCTCTATCTGTCTCTGTGCTTCAAATACTTTTTGTCATTAGGGATATATTTTGTTCACTTCTAAAATTTCTGCGCTAGAACATCACCATTTACATACTAAAAATTAAGGATTGGAAGGGATCTTAGGATAATCCCTTGAGCAACTTCAAGTACACCTTGAACATTCTTGATAGATGTTTGTCTGGTCTGTTCTAAAGCCTTCTGTTGGAGGATTGATCTTTCCTCCCCCCTCCCCCCTCTTTTTCTTTTGTCTCATTCTTGTACTGCTCTGCGTCATTTCTTCATGCAAACAGGTCTGTAAAGTAAGCTTGATACTCCAGCTGAACCCTTACCAGCCCTAGGAAGACTGGAATAGTTTTTCTCTATATAAATTCTCTGTTAATGTATCCCAGAATGAGATTTGTGTTTTCTGCAGTTGTGTGGCCCTTTGACTTTTGGACACTCCATATAGCATCCAAGCGGTGCCACTTGAACATGCCTGTGTTGTTTATTTCCTGTCATTACAATGCTAAGGCTCCTTCCCTGGCTGGACTATTTTTCCTGTCTCACAGCTGTGTTTGCATATTGCCTGGCAATGTTGTTAAATGTACTGAGCTACATCTACCATCCTGCTTCTGAAGAGGAATGGTAATTAATTAATTCAAGATCTGCTGGGAACAGGAAGGAGCTAAAAAGCATGCATTTGTATCTTAATTTTTCCTTTTGTTTGGGTTCATGGTTCTTTTCATAATTAATCTCTAACAGATCAGGAGACATATATAATCTAGGTCGTTTATTACAATTGTTATGCTTCACAAGGTATATGGTTACATTGCCTCTCATATTTGTATAGCACTTAGTGGAAGAGAATGTTGATTTTATCTGGTACTACTAGTCACAAAGAATATAAATATCTTGTCTGTGTTCATTAATTAACTATGTTTTGTTTTTGTAGCCTGGAATCCTATTCATTGTCAGCACATCGAATGCCATAATGCAATTAACAAACCAGCTGTAAAGGTACTGCTATTTCTTCAGGGTTCGAATGCAGCTTGCTAGAAGCAGAGGGGTGGGAGTTTGGTGCTGTGGTTTGAGATCAGCCATCAGCTTGTTTAAGTGCAGGTGACTAAGGGCAAATGCTAAGAGAAAGAACAGCACAGCCTGCGGAGATCAAAAGGCACCAGAACTTTATGAATATATTCTTTGGCTGCCCAAAGCAAGATGGAATATTTTTTCCAGCTTCTGTAAGCTGAGTCTTGATATTAATTGTGAGGTTGGTTACATAGTGCTTTGCAATATTCTAAGCAGGATTCTAGCTAATCAATGTAAATATTTTCCTGAACATAATTTGTGTGTGTGTGCACGCATGCAGATGATACTATAGATGCAAAATTTTGTCATTTACAGAGGTGTGTGTACACATTGGTATCTGATTGAGGTCATATTCTTTAAATTGAAGAAAAGCTCATTAACTTTGACAGTGATCCTTTGCTTGGAGTGGGCCCTATAGCAAAGAGCAACAAAGCTTTACTTGCTTCTTTTATAGCCCCCTTTAAGGGAAGTAAATGATATTTTACCTGTTTTCACGCAAGATAACAAAAAGTAAAATTGTTTGCCCAGGATCACAGAGCGGTCCAGTGGCAGATGCAGGAATAGCATCCCAAGTCCAGAGAATACTACTGTTAGGAGTACTAATTAGTTTTATTAGATCTCTAGTTAGTTAGGTAGGTAGATCTGACCTGTATTCTTGGCATCATGCAAATGCTAACGTAATTACATTAGTCAAAGTTCTTCAATGAGCTGCTTCTGCTGTGGAATGATGCTGACACTAGATATCACAGGTCCCACGGGGGACCACCTCCTTCTACTACAACCATTCTCCATGATCCCTTTTATACTCCACAGGAAAAAAAGCTAGAAGGTGTTGTTTCATGTCCTAAAGATCACTAGATTCAGGCTAATCACTAAGGAGAGCAAAATCCCAATGAATCTTACAATTCCAAGCTTTATAGATGAAATATTTAAATATTCTGAGTGATCTCTTAGCTTGACTTTGTATGACAAAACCAGTCTTGTCTGTATGGTAGTAGATCAGATGCAGCCTATTGTCTCTTGAATATATTAATATAAATCTGGTTAACAATGATGAGAAACATCAAATGAGCCATTTGTCTTTACAAGTAAGATCTTGCACTTGGATGAACTAAGAAAAAATTAATGTAAGTGAATAGCTAATAAACATAATGACAAAAATTAGATTTTGCTAAAAAGAAGTGTTACTGAGATAGAGAAATCTAGACTTTTATCCAGTTCTAAGCAATGAATCCTCTAAATGATTCTTTTTGGAGGGGATAAAACCCACTAAACTGATAGTGATTGTGAAATGTAAGTAAATGTGAATGTGTAACATAGAATATGCTTATAAATCGGAGAGTGAAAACACTGATACTGTAACATGCCTTCTTTTCCTGAAGATTCTTGTTCTTAGTTATATACCTCTGTGCTGCCAGGTCCTGAGTGCATCTTCTGGAACACTAAATATTCTCAACAATTACCAAAGCCACGTTGTATGTTATAGCATTAATGTATTGAACACTATCTTAATGAACTTCCACGGACAGATGTATTACTTCTTTTCTTCCTCTGTGTTTCAGATGTGCATTGACCCTTCCTTGTCTGTGGCCTTGGGTGATAAACCACCTCCCTTGTATCTTTGTGAAGAATGCAGCCAGAGAATTGCAGGGTAGGTAAATTAAGAGATGGAAAATGGCTGGATATAGTCTGTTCAATTCCACTGCAGAAGACTGTTATGCTTTTTTTTTCAGGATGACTTAGCATATAATTTATATAGCTAACATTACTGAAATGCATGGAGCGAACTGCCACACTGTATGAATAAGGGTTGTGGAAACTGGCCCCACAAGATCAGCATTAGCTTGGACAGTAGAGTTTTAAAGGCTGAGTGACTGATACTAAGTTTCTGAATAAACTGGTAACTGTGAGATGCACCAACTACCTTAGGGGAACCTCATTAACGTACAACCTCTTGCTCATAAAATGTTTTCTCTCGTCATTGCTCAGTAGTCATTAAAAGCAAGGCATTATACTGAAATTTCTTTTACAGATACTTCATTACTTTTCTGTACTTCAGGATATTCTCTAGTGTATACTCTAAAGCAGCAGAGTAAAAAATTGAAACTGATCCAGACTTGTCTAATACATGAAAATAATACATTCTGAGATGAATTAACCTAATTTTTTATATTGCTTATTTGATATACTAAATTTATAAAATCTACTAATTCTTAAAGTGACTTCCAATCATTAGTTCAAGTGGACAAGATTGCAGTTAGTTCAGAAGCCACACGTTTTTTTGGGGGGCCTGGTTTAACAGATACCTTTATCTCACACCAGCTGTAGGAAAAGCAATTATATCTTGTAGAAGTCCCCTTGGTTTTTAAGTCGTCATTGATTTAAAGCTTCAGAAAAAGAAATTAAATTTGCTAGAAACATAGCTTTTAAGGAGACTCACAGAAAATAGTACTGTTAATTTTTTTTTCCATGTTTGTCTGTTACTCTTCACTATTTTTTTTTTTTTTAGCTCTCAGACTTCCAGAGCACACAGTATTTTCATTTGCTAAATTAAAGGCTTAGAAGTAATTTTTTGAAAGCCTTGAACATGATGGATCAACACCAATACAGTGGTAATTTGCAATAAGCAGGGCACAACAAAGACAGGTAATGTGAAGCAGCATACAGTTTATAAAATTATGTTTGTAGAAAAGCTGTTTCAGAGTAATGTCAGTCCTACCACATTACATTAGATAACTTCCCTCTGTGCAAAAATAAATGCATACATAAATAAAATAATGGCAAGCTAATTAGATGCACTTATTTATTTATTTATTTATTTTAAGGGACCACAATGAATGGTTGATTGATGTTCTTCTGCCACAAGGTAAGAGATCTTTTTAGGATACAGACTAATCATGATTGTACAGCTTCATGTTTATTGATATTTTTTGTACTGTATCATTTGAAATGCTGCACTGTATTTTAAAGGAATATTGTAGGATTTTAAAGCAGCTTGTGCTTAAGGCAGACTAATGTCCTTAAGTGCTGTAAAAAAATTAGCTAATCAGCTAGTTCTCTGCCTGAATTACGTAATACTCTGCAACTCTTCATATGTGAGGAAAGAGAGACAATAGGACAGACTTTCAAATATTCAAACATCCACAAGTGTTGCCAGATTTTTTCAAAGTATTTATACCCACCATAGGTGTCCAAAAACGGGCTAGTTCTTCCAGAAGCCTGACTCTGATTCTAAAGCTCTTAAAGCTTCTGAAAATCTGTCTTAAATCACAAGGCTGCAAAGGGTATCAAAAAAGGAGTATAAAATATTTTTCAATCATACACTCATTGGTCCAATTGTGGTCCATTGGCTAGTTAGAGAACCTGATATTGCTGTTAACTACTAAAATACAGACAAAGCTTGTTGATAGACTAATTGGTATTCTTTGCCTTTACAAGGACAGTTGCATATTCTCTGAAATAGCCTGGCATGTACCAAGCAAAGATACTCGTTCTTCTGCAAACTGAAAATTCTTGAGTACTAGTGATTTTTTTTTCTTGCTGTCTCCTTTTATTTGAAATCTAATGTAGATTTTGGAATATTTCTTCTGCTTAGGGAAGTACTTCTTGTACTCAGGCACTCATGTTTTACTGAATTAGATATTGCAGGGGCAACAGACTGAATAAATATTGCCTATCAATTAAATCTGCAAACATTTCTGTATGGAGTTATAGCCATTCTGTCTGTAGTCTATATCTACAATGTTAATCCAAACTCAGCAGTCTTCCATCCTGCAACATTTCACTGGCAGTGAGAACCCATCTGAGCAGTGTCTCCCCCAGCATCTCAATCATACTAGCATCCGAAGAAGCTTACTGTTACAAGCCTGTTTGTGAGGCAGAACCATAAGCAGAAGGTGGATGGTATGTGGTATGTACTTACTACTACTCCAAGGCCGTTGTTTCATTTCAGCATAGAATAGCAAGTAGGCCTGAGTATACAGTGTCCTACCTCATGCAATCAAAGAAGCTTAGAGATCTTAATATCTGGAAACACAAGCTTAGCCCTGTACATTTCCTTGTAACAATTCCATTTACCTATGGTTGCCATAGTTAAACAGAAGGATCATCATTCTGTGTTGATATTTTGTATGCCTTCCCCTTACAGCTGAAATTTCTGCTATATGTCAGAAGAAGGTAAGATTAAGTAGTCATTTGTGTAATGAGGCATGATTTGATGTTGTATGTAATGTCATTCCATTACTGTGGGGTTTTTTGTTCCTTTTTTGTTTTTTGTTTTGTTTTTTGTTTTAGCTATTCCAAGTTTTCACAGTGTTTCCATGAATGCATTTGTCGAGGGATGGGGAGAAGCAAGACTTTTTCAGGGCTCAAGCCAAAAAGTTGAGCTTCACTGAAGCATTGGTTTAGTCCATTCTAAAAGAAGAGCAGCCATAACATTTAAGTCCAGGCCTAATGATAGGCCTGAGCTCATCTTCCCTGAAGTTCAGTGACACTTGGCATCAGGAATTTGTACAACTGTAGTGAGTTTGGAAACGGCCAGCTTTTGAACCATTTCCCCCATGCTGATTCTCACCACTGTTTTTATTCTTCTTCCTGATACCTATGGCCTAATAGATTTTTTTTGTTGTTGTTTTCTAGAACTGTAGCTCACATGTCAGAAGGGCTGTTGTCACGTGCTTCTCAGCAGGCTGCTGTGGTCGCCATGGCAACAGGCCGGTACGCTATTGCAAAAGATGCCATTCAAACCATCACAGCAGTGAAGTTGGGGCAGCAGCAGAAACCCATCTTTATCAGACCTCCCCGCCCCCTATCAATACCCGGGAGTGTGGGGCAGAGGAACTGGTGTGTACCGTAGAAGCTGTGATCAGGTAATACGGCAGATTATAAAGTGTCAGTATATAAAGCAGGATCAGGCCTTCATGTAAATATTGCCTGCAAATCTTGTGCAAGTTGATCCTTGTTTCACCAGGATAAGTTCAAAGCAAGAACACTGAATTTCTGCTGCTATAGCAGATCAACTGTGAGAGTTGTTCTCATGTAATAATTCAACCTTGAATCCTAGGACTTGATCTTATTTTATTAATGTGCTCAGGAAAATGAGGACATCAAGTGCTTTAACCTCCAATTATTGTTAGTCATCTACCTGCATCCCATTGAGGAAAACTGTATTCACTGACCACAAGTTTGTTTTATAGCTTGCTGAAGGAAGCAGAGTTCCATGCTGAGCAGAGGGAGTATGAACTCAACCGCAGGAGACAGATGGGCCTCTCTTCTTCCCATCACTCCTTGGACAACACAGACTTTGATAATAAAGATGATGACAAGCATGATCAACGCCTCCTGAGCCAGTTTGGAATCTGGTTCTTAGTAAGAAATTCTTGCTATTTTCTTTTTTTTTCTTTCTGAAGGCTCAATTTCTCTTTTCTTTATAGCACTTGGATTCAGTTGGACACTTCTCTGTTTTGTAAAAAGAAGGAAGGAAATCTATGAAGCTTTCGGACTTGGGAGATTTCAGAGCTAGTGTGGGTGGAAGTGCTTGCTGTCTACTCTGATTCCCGTATTGAATGTGTAGTAGGGCTGTTCACCCTCTCAGTTTCTCATTACTTTTTATGTGCTTTCCAGCTTTTGCTCATTCGTGACCTCTGCTCAATGCCATTATTTTAATCCAAAAAAGAAATCCTTTAAAGATAGGTCTTTTACCATCCATCTTTAAACATCAGTCTCTAGAAACTCAGCTTTCCGTTTTACCTCTGAATAGGCTGGAAGGGGTCTTAGTGGGCTGCCTTCCTTCCTGCCTTCAGAGTGGTCTAGCTGATCAGTCCCAGTCACTTTACTGCACTTAATTCACCAAGGATAGATTGGCAGAATGAAGCTCTGCTGCTTCCAGCCTTCATTGTAGCTGGCAGAGATTATTCCTAAATAGCAGGGCTGCCACCAGCTAGTTCATGAGCAGGCCAGGCTGGTGCCTCATAGGTCCTGGCAAATCAGACTTTCTCCTCGCTCTGTCTGTGACAAGGGCAATAATAGGACCTCGGCCAATCATCCAAACAGAGGTGGGAACAGCAAGGTGACAGGTCTAGAACCCCACAGTGCCAACGAAGTTGCTCTTGGAAGAGCAGAAGAGAAGACTTTCAAATAGCTGTGAGAGCAAACTCTGCGTTCTGCTTATATCTTGTGGGTTTTGTTGTTTCATGTTATTTTAGCCTTCACTTAAATCTGTTGAGTTGGTCTTTACCAATTTTTTTTATTGTGCCACATTCATCTCTTCTGCTTCAAATGATGTTTTGGAAAGACTGAAGGCCTCTCTCTGTCCAGAAGAAATAATCTAAGTGACAACAGAACAGGTTTTGTTACACTGTATTAGTAACGTCTCATCCTTGACACTAAGAGTATATCTTTCTATAACAATAAATTGCCACTAATTTCATTCTTTCTGTATGAAATCCTTTAATCTTTTCAAAGGGAGTACTAACAGAGATGACAGCACTGATAGTGAGAAATAGTGGGTTGTTGGGTTTTTTTTCCATTAAATGAATGCTTTTCATCTAGGAATTGGACAGAGCTCAAGAGTTCCTGTCAAAAAGACTGACAATGCCTTTGAGTTACCACTTAACTGAGACAGGCACCAGAAAGTAGTCAAACAGCTTAACCTACAATGAAGTAGAACAGTGGCGGCACTATTTTGAATTGGCAGGGGTGTTGTTAGCTGCTGTATCCCCAGAAACATGTAGAGGAAAAGCATTTGTGAAAATGGTTCTTGTTTTCTCTTGAAGGCAGCACTGTAAGCTGTTTTCCATGAAGTGAATGATTTGAAGGCTGCTTCTCTTCATTTGCTTCAATCACTGGTTTCAGCTTGCCAGTTGCTGGGAATATAACGTTCAGTATGAAACAGCACCTAACAGCTGATAAGGGGTTAGAAGACACTTCCTAAATCTCCTGTTTGTTATTTGCCATTCTATTGGTGCTTACTTTGGATTCAGGACAGCAAGCTGACTTGAAAGTTTCTCTGCTGGTCGCAGAAGGTGCCAGAATCAAATGGCAGGTGGTAAGGACTTGGCAATGTGCCTGGTCTGTGAGCTGGAATACAAGCTTGGACTCAGATGTGGGCTGGTTTTGCAGTGCAACATTTTTCTAGAAGGAGTGAGTTTAGAGAAGGGGAGAAGAATAGCAATAATCACTCTGTGAGAATTTTTGAGAACTTGAAACTCATTCTTGTGCCAAATGAGGACAAAAAGTCAAAATCAGAATCATTTCTGCAAAACAGAGTTCACTTTTATTCTACCAGGTAGACTTGTTTTCTTTCAGACTTTTTGAAACACATCAGTTGGCCTGTCTGTAAGTTTTAAGTTTTACCTAATCTCTTTTTCTTCTCCCCTCCCACCCCGCCCCGGGCATTACATTACACTTTGAAATGAAAAGTCATTTTGTAGGCCGTACCAGAATGTTGAATGTTTCAGTGTTGAAATTAAGAAAAAATAAATTTGATACTTACTCTTTCCAAATTTTTATTTTCTGATTATGAAAATATTTTGTCAATAATCTTGTGCCAAACTGCCAAGCTCCTGCTTAAAACTGATCAGCTGAGTTACCTTCCTATGTAATCTGCATCCAGGTATCTCAGAATATGCAAAATGTAGCAGAGAAAAACAGTTTGCCTCCTTTAATTCTAGAAATCAAATCTGATCTGTGTTTTTGTCCTCCAGGTGAGCCTTTGTACTCCCAGTGAGAATACACCCACGGAGAGTTTAGCAAGGCTGGTTAGTATGGTATTCCAGTGGTTCCATTCTACAGCTTATATGATGGATGATGAAGTTGGTAGCCTGGTTGAAAAGCTTAAGCCCCAGTTTGTTACCAAGTGGTTGAAGACAGTTTGTGATGTCCGGTTTGATGTCATGGTTATGTGCCTCCTTCCTAAACCAATGGAGTTTGCCAGGGTAAGAATTATTTATATGAAGATTCCTAATTTTGCCTCAAAGTTTAAAATCTGATAAAACATCCAAGCTTGTGTTAAGAAATAGGCAGTTTCTCTGCTCCCAGATACGAGCCTGTCCTTTACTAGTTTTGTTTACTAATCTGTGTTTCTCTGCTCTTTGCATACCATATCTCTGCAGCTGTACATTACAGTTCATGAAATCACACAATTCAGGTACCTAATTTAAATAGCTCAAGAGATTAGTGTGCCTTGGTGTGTCTTATTGTTGAAGGAGAGAAGGAGGCTTATCTGGAAGGTCATTCAGGGTACCTGAAAGTCCTGTGCTGGAATCACTCTTAGGAGTCTCTGTTCCTTAACTGTGAAACAGAACTACCCTCTTAACCTGGATAGCAAAGATGCCTATCAAAATTTGGGCGTATCTGTCAATATTCCTCTATTGAAAACTAAATATCAGCATGAAAATAGGAGCTTAACATTTGTGAGGGGTTCAAGATTTTTTCCTCACTTAACACTGTCAACCATTCCACACACGCTTTTGTAAAACTGGGAGAAGACTTTCAATTGACAACCTCCGTATATAAAATGTCCAGTGGACATGTTCTTTTTCTTTCCTAGAATCAAGTGACTAGACTAAGAAGGGCCAATAAAGCCTTACTGTGCTATATGGCATCATTAGGGATGAAATATGGATCCATGGTTTTTACATGGCCTGATATGTTGGATTTGCTGTACATGTGTAGACCAGCAAGTGCATTTGTGTTACCTTGGATGATCACTCTGAAGATAGACCTGTTTTGTGGGAGTATACTGGGGGGCAGCTGAGGGAACTGGATGGATGCATTGGGTATTAGAAGTGAAGAAAAGAGGTCTGGGCTTTAAAGCTAGAGGAGGGAAATGACTAAACTTCATGCTGTATAGTCTATTATAGACCTTTCACTTATCTTGGATCCAGACCCCTTTTTTCAGTTTTATTACCCCCATTGCAGTACTTAAGACATGACCGACAGCTTGCCAGATTTGCAAGGTTTGAACAGAACATAAAGGTGAACAACCATGAAATTAGCTATGATGAATAGAGAAAAACTAGTTTGTTGGCTGAGATTACTTGTGGTTGCAGCCAAAGTAGCAGGCATCTCTAGAGTCATTAATAAGGAGCAGCAGATGCGAGCTGAGGTCATTAGAATAATTAATCTCTGTAGGCCAGTTATTTACTTAGAAGTGTATTTTTTTGCTTTAATCACTCAAAACTTTCCCTCAAAGAAAGAAACATTTAAAAACGCCATGTGATATGGGCCAAGTTTTTCGGTATAAAGACCCAACACTGACTAGTGGACCAAAGCAAATAATAGAAGTTGTGAGTCTGTCCAAGATGTAAGTTTGTCCTGCGTTGAGAAGTGTAGACAATGGAAGATTACTCTGTGTCATGGTATGGAACTGAGCAAACTTAATTTAAATCTTGGACAGTACTCTGTTGGTCTGTGGGTCAAATGAAAGAGGAAAAAATGGTGCAATCCCATAGGTGACCTCTAAATTCAACCTGGGAGGTGCTGATGATCATCCCCCACAATTTCTTAGCTGCAACGCAGTGAGCAAATTTATGGTGCTGGACAGATAATGAGGACTAGAATGATCACTCATCAGTATGATTGTTGAAAATGCGCACAGGTTGGTGGATACTGGGACAAGTCCTGCAGTGCTGTGACCCAGTTAAAAGAAGGTCTGAATCGAATCCTTTGCTTGATTCCGTACAATGTGATAAACCAGCCAGTATGGGAATGTATCATGCCAGAGTGGTTGGAAGCTATAAGGACAGAAGTGCCTGATAATCACCTGAAAGAGTTCCGGGAAGTGTTAAGGTTAGTAGAGACATGTAGGAGCCATTCTGTGTCTGCATATGTCAATTGCTTAAGGTTTTGGCACAATAAAATAATGATAATGAATAAAATGGTCAGCCATTCAGATTGCTTTCCCAAGTCCAGTAGACAGTAGCAAGTGAAAGCTGCTGAATCATTCATGAATTACATTTAGTCTAGAGCACTTAAGCTTTGGGAAAGCTTCCTTTTATTGCTCTTAATATCCTTGAATCTATATAAAGAGTCACATACATACGTGCTTCTTTGTTCTGAGTGAGGTGCATTTTCAGTGGCTTCCTGCTGCTTGGCGGAGGAAGCATCTTCTAGCCAGCAGTTGATGTGAAAAGGTGGGGATTAGTGGAAACCTAGCCCTTATTAACCAGCTCTGCAGAGCTGGCACAAGAAGAGTGGTGGTCTGTATTGATTTAGGTAATGTTTTTCCCTGCTGAGCAGCAGGAACTCTGGAATAAAATGGTGGCTATCTGAGTCATAATTCCCTGTCTGGTGTTCTCCTTTTACAATACAACTTCGCATTGCCTTTTAACTGATTAAAAAGTTCTGAAGCTACTGTAGGTTTATACTTGTAGGGGCTGATGTGAACATTTCTAGTATAAGTAATGGATAGTGCAGGAGTCGTGAGATGAGAAATACTCCTATACGTTGGATATTGAAAGAGATTGCGCTATCAAGTGAAAATACTTTTTCTAACTGATCTCCACAAAGTTATCTGCACAGCCTGACTGGGCCTGATCTGAGATGTAATGTACATTCATAAGGTGCACCACCAAAGTCAGGAATGACCTTGTACAGTCCACACAGCAACCTAGATCAATTCCTTGTCTGATCGGAAAGTGAGGGTGCAAGTAAGGAATGTGCAATTAAGATGAAAGAAGCATCACTACTGTGGGTAGTGAGATTGGCTTTCTGTCAGTGCAGTGTATGATGTGACTCAGTGATCCTGTATTTTTGTTCTACTTTTCAGCAAAATGTTTGATATTGAACTTTGCCCTCTCCCTTTCTCTATGGAGGAGATGTTTGGCTTCATTAGCTGTCGATTCACAGGTTATCCATCCTCTGTGCAAGAGCAAGCATTGCTTTGGCTGCATGTAAGTGTTCTTCCTTGACAAGTCATGCTGAAGTAGCTTATGATTTTGGAAAAAAAAGAGCCATTTTTTCAAGGATCAGGAAAGATTTCTGCCTGTTGTCTGGCCCCAATGTAAGGCAATTGGTAGATAGTTCCTGGGAAGTTGTGTGTTACTAACCCATCATGGACAATATACTGGAAATCTTCATTCAAAAGGTATTCAAAAGGGCATGACGATTTCCACAGCCCCTTGGAATAGTAACTATAATCTTCATTATTGCTTCTGGTCTACTAAGGGTTATTTTGGTGAAGACTCTGCAAAGAGCAGTTTATCCAATGATTGTAGCAATTTTCCTATATGCAAAATGTTCTAGTAAGGTATAATTTCTGTAGGTTTTGCTTGCTCCTAATAACAGTTTGACAAGTACAAGCTCATTTGATGCTAAAAAATAGATGATGAATATTCCTTCAGTGATTTGCAGACACCAGGCTTCTTGGTGTGTTGAAGTCTACAGCAACCACTCTGACTGGATTCTTAGGATGATTACAGGAATTCAGTATTAGGAAATAATAAAGATAGTAAATAGTTATCCAAGTATTCTGCTTCACAGAAACCTTTTGTCAGACAACCTCATACACCTGTGTGTTTGCACGTAAAACTGTCTCAAGGAGGTGTCAACAAATATTTTGAAAATACCCTGTTTTGCCAGTTCTTTTGCCCTTATTCCAACTGAAACCTAAGCTCACAGCTCACCCCACTGTCTCCCAGTTATATTACTTGTTCCGGAAATTGAATGCATGAAACTTGCTGAATGGGGGATTGTGTGGTAAGTGTGCTTTTAAAATAACTAATATTTTTGATCAAATTTGAAATCTAATGCTGTTTTTAATTATTGTCTTTCTTCAGGTATTATCTGAACTAGACATTGTTGTCCCTCTTCAGTTACTAATCAGCATGTTTTCTGATGGAGTTAATTCTGTAAAAGAGTTAGCAAATCAAAGAAAATCAAGAGTCAGTGAATTGGCAGGAAATCTTGCAGCTCGGAGGGTAATTGTTACTTATCTTGATTTTTTTTTCTTTTTTTTCCCCCCTTAGACCAGTTTCCATAATAGAATGTATGTGAAGAAAGGTAATTTTTTAATGCAGCATATTTGATTGGAAACACAGTACAAAATTTTAGAGTGAAAAAAATTGGCATAACTTCTTGTATTAATACCTCTCTATTACTTAGTCAGTGTAAAGATAATGCAGATAGAAATTAACTGCACAGTCTTTCTCAGTGAATTGTTTTACTCGGGATGTTTGTAGTGTTTTCCTTGATACCATTTTCATTCTCTGTATCTTCTATTCGCTATCATCAGCAACAAAACAGAACTTATTTTTGTGTCCCTGCATTTTCCCATGTGTTTTGCCCACCCCAAAAGAGTTGCAGAAAATAATATAAAATAAAGCTGTATGTCACAGGCTTATGTTCCAGAAGTACAAATGAGTACTACGCATACTTGGAAAAATTTGACTAACTTCCCAGCAGTCTTGCGCAAAGTATTTCATGGACAATAGGAACACAGTGCTTGAAAGATCAGATCTTTAGTATCATCTAAGGGTGTACCTCCCTTGAAACACTTAGAGGTTCTGAGGGTGTTGTAGGTGGCTTATTGTGGTGTGGCCATAAACCAGTGCTGACGTGCACGTCTTACATTCAGTTGCTTTGCAATTGCTAGTATCCTTGGTAATTGCTTGTATCCTTGGTATAGCCTTGGTTACCCTGCTATCTTGAGATAACCTCTTTGTTTATTTATTTATTTATTGGACTCCTACTGTTGAAGTTGATACCCCTTGATCATTGAGTGGATTATTGTAACTTTAAGGGCTGTTTTACCATGTATTCTGATTTTCTGTTTGGTTTTTGTTTGGTTTTGCTGCTAAAATTTTCTCCTTAGTGGAGCTAAGTTAACGAATGTCAGCCATTTAACTTAAAAGAATATGTGCATCCATGCAAAATGTTTTCAATACTTTTATCGTATTTTAGCATTTAATGGCATTCAGGGACACTTGTAAGTTTTCCAAAAAATAGCTACAAAAGAATATAAGAAGAAGGCTGTCAAAGTTCCTGTCATTTGCCACAGTTTCATATAGAATGAGTTTGCTTAAATGCTTTACATTCATTTGAACTTCCTTTTTTTTTTTTTTTTTTTTTTTTTAAATGCATTCAGGTAAGCGTTGCTTCTGACCCTGGACGCAGAGTTCAGCACAACATGCTGAGTCCTTTCCCAAGTCCTTTCCAGAGCCCATTTCGCAGTCCGATACATAGTCCTTTTCACAGCCCGTTCAAAAACTTTGGACACCCCAGTGGAAAGACTATTGACTTTGACTGTGAGGATGATGAGATGAATCTTAATTGCTTCATACTCATGTTTGATCTCATCTTGAAGCAGGTACTTATAGAAGAAAAATATGCGTGTTAAAGGACACTAAAGTTCTCTAAAAGCACTTGTACTCAGTCCCTTTCTGCTGAGGATTGGCATGAAGTATAAGACTTTCAAAGCTCTCTACAGTTCTCACCAAGCTTTTTGCCCTTACAAGACTTATATGTTCATGGTCAATGAAGAGAAAGTAGATGCTTCCAGAATGTGTTACATGTTTCATATGAGTGAAATGAACTACCCTTTGGAGATACGTCTTTCTACAGACTACTGGCACAGGCTTGTTGATGGGCTTACATTATGTATGTTATTTTTGAATAGCTAAATGTATGCATTGTGAATCCAAGCCCAGGAGGTTTGGATAATTGTCTCCAGGTAAAATTCACGGATCATCTGCTTGAAATTCTCTATTTGACTTTGAAAATCTTACTTTAGCTGTTCAAATTTGGGCACCAACATTGGTGGCTATATTTGAAACTGTGAGTTCAAGTTTATCTCAAGCTCTTCTCAGTACTGTATTTTAACAGTGGCAGAAATACAGGAATAAGTAGACTAGGCAGAGTTGTGGCCTTTAAATAAATGATCAATCCTTACTTTTTTTTTACCCTTTTTCAGATGGAACTCCAGGATGATGGTATCACTTTGGGCTTAGAGAACAGCATTTCGAAAGATATCATTTCCATCATAAACAATGTGTTGCAGGCACCCTGGGGTGGTTCTCACACCTGTCAGAAAGATGAAAAAGCAGTTGAATGTGGTCTGTGTCAGTCTAGTATTCTGTGCTACCAGCTGGGTTTTGAGCTGCTGGAACAGCTTGCTCCAAAAGAAGAAATCAGACTTGTGGTAAGTAGTGCAAGAATGGGCCTATATTGGTGGTGGGCTGAAACTCCTCTTCCTGGTTTTGCTCATTACGTTGTGCCTGAGGGAACAAAGTTACATTGACCTTTGCCATGGAGAATTTGGAAGCTTAAAGCAAAAATACCATTGAACTGTAAAATCTTATAGGTTTGAATTGAAGAAATGCAAAGAATACAGGGAAAATGACAATATTGATCCAGTATCAGACTCTCCCCGCTGTCAACACTGAAGTGCTGCTTCAATTTAGAAGGACACTACTGTGGTACTATCTTAAATGAAATATGAAATGATAATACTTAGTACTTTTCATCTTATTTTTAAGAGTTAAGAGTGATTTTTCTCAAATGAATAATGATTTTGAATCGTTTCTCAAATGGGCAACTTGAAAAACCTTACTTGGTTCTTGATTGTTGAAAATACTGAGGACTCTTGGAAAAACAGATTTTGCTGAAATATTTCAGGTTGAGTATCCAACTTTACTGGACACAGAAATCTCAGCCAAATTCTGCTAGTCATCATTTATTTCTTCTGCAGAGTCACAGATGACTTTAAGCAGTACCTGCATTGTGATGAGTTTATTTCCATCTGAATATCTGTTATATGTACTCTTCCATCTGACAGTTGAGAAGATAGCATTGTTCCTCCTATCCCAAGTGCTCACTTGCTGTGGCACGGTGGTGACAGGATCTTTATTAGTCATTTCTTTTTTTGGTGGTGGGCACGGTGATCCTCTTGATGTGTAAAAGGTTTGGAATTCCATTTTGATGCACATGCTAGTAGTAGGTATTGTGGACACAGTATTCCATAGCTTTTGCTGGAAAAATAATCTCCTGCCCTTTCCCGTTCAGATTCTGGCCTCAAATGAAAAGTGGAAAATGGGGCTTGGTGTACCATTTCTAACATCCACCTTGAGTTTCATAACATAATGGTAGCAATGGCAACTTGTACTCCTGAATTCCTGGATGCGTACAGGAGAAGTAACTCCAGCCTAATCCTTTTTCAATGTAAAAGTGGTTGAGGTAACTCCTGCCTCTAAGCCTGTAACTAACGCAGTAGGAAGTATGTCCTGCTCCTCTCTGTGCAATGGAGTAACTTTTCTAAGGTGAGCATGCTAAGCTTGGTGAAACCGTGGGCCGGTAACCGTGTTTTCCTCAGCTCCAATATGGATACGTAGTTCTGTTAAGTGAGATCAGATAAATCCTTGAAACATAGTCTCATTGTCAGCATGCATTTGCCAATGCAGAATTTTAAATATTCAGGTGATTTGAATGTACCTGCGTATTTAAATCACACAGAATTCGACAGTTTCTGCCTCATTTGGGCTCATTTTTTTCACGTGCAGTATAATTTAAACAGCTGAATTTGGCCTAATATATTTAGATAACATCAAGAAATGAATTTAACTTATTGTCTTCTTAAAGGAGCCCACAGATAACCTTGAGGATAGTCTTCTGTATACTAGGCCTGAGTTTATTATAGGAACTGAAGGAGAAGAGGAAGATAAGTCAGCACCAAAACACGGAGAAAACCCAGGGAATCACACAGAGACCACAGAGAACACTGGTAGGTTGAGGGGTGAGAAGGGGTGGGTATTTCAGTAAAGCTTTTAAGTGGAACACTTCTACTCTTAAGGGAATACAATGTTTTGAAGCAGTTTTTCAAATCCAACAATGCACAGTCAATACTTTTTCATGCATTTAGTACTTTCAACATACTCATTTTATGGGAAGGCTGTATTATGTTGATAGCAAACCTGACTGACTCTCAAAAATCTTTAAAAATATTGCTGTTTGATCATATAACATAGCAAAAATACTAGATGCTAAATTCTTTGCTATTCTGTCTTTACTTACTGCAGTGTTATTGTAGGTAGAATTAATTTACCTCTTACCACAGTCACATCCTTTAATTTCACTTTGAATCCACAAATGAGATACTCTAATAACAGTGTATGTAACTTGCATTTTAACAGCTATAAAAAATGACACAGAAAGAAAATTTTGTTATCAGCAACTTCCAGTTACCTTGAAGCTCATATACACTATACTGCAGGTAATACTGATTATTTGTTCAGTTTGAATTTGTGGTTAAGTGGTTTCTCTGTGATGAGAGTAGTACATCTGCTTGCATAGGAAATGTCAAGATTTGAAGAGCCGGATATTCTTTTTAATATGCTGAACTGTCTGAAGATTCTGTGCCTTCATGGAGAATGCCTGTATATAGCAAGAAAGGACCATCCACAATTTCTAGCCTATATTCAGGATCATATGCTGATTGCAAGGTAGGCTTTTATCACACATTTTGTTTTCATACTTTGTGCATTCCAGCTGTGGGTTCTTGGATGTTACATTCAAGAGTTTGCAGATTTAATAAGGAAAATTAATGAAAGGTGGGAGAGAAGTGTGGAAAGGGAAGTAGTGGAATAAGGGCACATTGGATAGGCCAGTTATGAAGCTGCAAATGTAACCAAAGTACCTTGTGTCCTCTAGTTCTGTATTTACGTGAACATTTCTAACCCTAACAAAGGTGAAGGACAGTGTATTTTCTTTTCCTGGGGGAGGGGGGGGGGGGATCCAATAGCAGAGATGAAAATATGAAAAAAACTAATAATTTTGGGTTTTGTCAGAGAAATTGAAAAATATTTGGATTTTAATGAAAGATTTTGATCAGCATTTAATTTTGCCCTAAATCTGCCTGGAAGTAAGTCTTGGTTTTGTTTAGTTTATTATGCTGTGTCTGTCTATTTGAGGTGTTGTATTAGCAGGGAGATAAGATTCAAACCCACTGTGCTCCTCCTTCAGGCCAGAGCTGCACTTTCAAAGCAGCATTGAAACGGTTTGACAAGGAGAAAACAAAGAGCCTTACAGGAGCCAAAGCGGAGAATGCTAAGCCTGCTGTTGAAATGAAGGCATGAAGTCTAAATATTACAGCTCCCACTGCAGAGTGTCAGTGACTTATCAGAGTTTGAAGTGACCTGAAATGGAATGTTTAATTCACTTAATCTAAAAAAAAAAGAACTACAAGATTATCTCAAGCAGATTTTCCAAGGAAAGTAGTGCTAGTAGAATTTTGTCCCCAAAATATAAATTTTGCAGCAAGCATTTTTGCTAGAAAGAAGGCTCTAGAACCATAGAATTATAGAATAAATTAGACTGGAAAGAACTTCAGGAGATAGTTTGAAGTTTGAAGACTTCTGAATTTTGAGCCAGCTTTGGACTATAATACCAATACTTACATACACTTTGTAGTGTATTCTACAGCAACTCAGACTTCTCCTAGAAAATGGTATTCAGCCATAGGGGATCAACCAACTATAAATAGATGCAAAAAGATCACTGTTAGAGACAGGATGTAATGCACAACTTGATATTCTGCGCTAGTTGTTTTGCAAACAGTGAGTGTGAATATCTTGTTCTGAACAGTAGCTTTGTCTGAAATTGAGGTCCTTTCCCTGACTCTCCAAAATAAGAGAAAGGGTGATGTAGTTTGTAGGATTGTAGAGCTGACTGAAGAACAGTATCTCACTTCCTTTTTAAGAGGTAAAGGAAGTGCTCATTTAGTGTCAGAGTAAACGGGATTGAAATCTGCACATTTTAAGATTCCTCTTGAAAGGACTTTTGGAGAAAGCTCACTGAAGAAACATCATATGCTGTTCTGAATGAAGTATGGTCATCAGGACTTGTAGTTGTTTGATATTGATTTGACTGAAGATCTGAAATTCTAGGGTTTTAGCAGACTGGAGAATGTGTCCTGAATCTAAGAACCAGTAAGTCTGAGTTCCTGACATGTGATTGATTCCAGGATGCTTATTATTCATGGCTCCAAGGTAGTCCATGTGCAGAACTTGGTCATGTTGGAAATGCTAAATTGTAGCATAGGATATGTTCCATGGCAAGTGTGCCTTGAATTCGTTAAAATCTTGTCAAATCTGAAGTGTTTCAGTGTAAGGGATGTTTGAACCTGGGTTTTCAAGAAATTCTGCTGTATTTGAAGATTTCCAAGTAGCTCTTTTCTTGTACCAGCAGCTGTAGTGTTCGCATGAGTGCTTAGAATGGCTCACAGAGGTTGTCATGAAAAGCATATTCCCACCAGCAGTACAGTGTGGACATTTAGAAGAAAGGATGCCAAGGTATTGCATTATAAGCAGACTTGCTATTCTTGGTCTTTCCAGCTTATGGGGAGTTGTGAAGTCTGAGTTTTCTCAGCTTTCTTCTCTGGCAGTCCCACTTCTTCTCCATGCGCTTTCACTTCCCCACGGAGGTGACATTTTCTGGACTATCATAAACAGCAATTTCAACAGCAAAGATTGGAAGATGAGATTTGAAGCAGGTAGGCTTGAGAATTGTAGGCCTTTTGTCTGTTTGTTGCTTTGCTGAAGAGGTAGAACTTCCTCTACTGTTAGGAGAACTGTAATTGGTGATTATCTTTTTGCTGGTTTGGGGACTTTTGGAGATAGTAAAAAAAGCAGCAGAGTAGAGGAGAATATGAGTCATTCTAGATAATCAAAATAAGAACAAATTTACAATAATATTTGCCAACTATTTTTTGTTTTTGCTTTCTAATATGCCTCTCCTAAAAATATATCTTAATCAGGACATAAAGAACCCATTGCCAAAATTAATATGAATATCTTCTTTGTCTTGGGGCATGGCTGCTACAGTGGAGAAGGTGGCTGTGTTGTGCAGGTTTTTGGATATTCACTCTGTGACAAAAAACCACCTACTGAAGTATTCTTTGGCTCATGCATTCTGCTGTTTCCTAACTGCTGTGGAAGATGTCAACCCAGCAGTAGCTACAAGAGCTGGGCTATTACTTGACACCATAAAGAGGCCAGCTTTACAGGTAGGTTCATTATATGAGACAAAAAATATGCATTCAGACAGGAAGCTGAGGTTGACCCCAAGTTCAGGGAGGTTCAGGTATACAGTATCACTGTCTCTGTTAGTAGCTTGTAAGACAAACCTTATGGATCTTGATAATTGACAGAAACACAAAGTAGGTGTGGAAAATTATATCGCCCTAGCCCCAACTTTGACTACAAAGGATTACTATGGCATTTGAACTGTTACTGGAGAAAGCTGTAGATGTTGTTAAGATGTGATAGTGTGTACAATGCTCAGTAGGCAGATTTTTTCCTATATCTTTGTATTCTTCAAAATCAGTGTAGAAAATTCACCATTCTAAATATGGTACTTGATTATCTCCTTATTTATCTTACTTTTCTACTGATATCAGCAGCATTGCTTCTGATTTAAAGCACTAGGAAATGGGAGCTAAACCTTTGTCCTGTATTAAATAATGGAAAATGTGAGCTTTGACCTCCCATTGCTTTAAAAACAATTGTAATAGTCTTCACATCTCAGTTTTGTGTTTTTTCTCTACACAGGGTCTCTGCCTCTGCCTTGATTTCCAGTTTGACACAGTTGTTAAGGACAGACCCACAATTCTTAGTAAGCTTTTGCTACTTCATTTTCTAAAAGCAGATATTCCAGCTTTGAGCTGGGAGTTCTTTGTGAATCGCTTTGAGACCCTGTCTCTGGAAGCACAGCTTCATCTGGACTGCAACAAAGAATTCCCTTTCCCAACAAGTAAGCAGAAACCAGATCATTTTGATGACCTTTTATCAGCTGCTGGAATTTCAGCTGCCTGCAAGGGTATGAGAGAGATGTAGGCCTCACCTGCATAAACTTGCTGAAACTAATTCTTTAGGTCAGAAGAGAATAACTCAAAATAACTTTCTGACTGCCCTGGTGCAGATTAGGATATATTCTGTGTCCGGTTTGAGCACTGTGTTTTACTCTAACTAGCATATGATTCCCAGCCCTGCTTGAAACATGATCTGGTTCTGTGATGAATCAGCTGCAACCTGCATTAACCTATTTGTTCTTCTGTAGATGTTGTAACGCTGGTAACATTACTAATCTCAGAGGGCTAGGTCATGCATGTAAGGGTCTGCATAAAGACAGATCTCAGCCCTAGGAATTGCATGATCCCCAAAACAAAAACAAAAGGCATGGGACGCGCCACAAGAAGTACTTGGAATCTTAGAGCAGGATCTTGGTTAACTATTCCTGCAGGGACAAACTTCCTTAAAGGTTTTTCCTGTCCCATATTTTGTTTCTTGATGAGATTACATATTTCTTTCTTTTCATTTGGGAGACGGGGAGGAGCTGAAATAATAATCTGTGCATGGTTGTTTAACATGCTGAATAATTAAAAGTTTTCTTACTCAAGTGATGGTCATGAGCCAGTTCTGTTTACATCTGACTTGCTTGGAGGAGGTGGGGAACAGCTGTCTGGACAGCACCTGCTCCATCAACAGCCTAATGACTCCTCTTGCACTTGTGTGAAGTCCAGTGCCTAAAAAAGCCCAGGTGATGCTGCTGCATCCATCTGGAAAACAGATGGAGCTGCAAACATATTTTCTTCATATGTGGGTAGCTTGGCCCAAAGCTAGGACCTATTGTTATGGCCTGAGAAGGGTATCTCAGTAGTGGTTGCTAGTACCTCTGGCTGCAGATGTAAGGCCACATCTTTAAGTAAAAATATTTGAGAGCATTTAATTTAAAAAATGCAAAAGATATTTTTCAAGATTCTTTTGAACTTTCCTCTTTGTCTTTTCTAAGACATCTGTAAGTGGTTCAAAGGGTGGAGTCATCACCTTTGGTGACTCAGGTAATAAAACTCAGAGTTTGAATGTGCCACAAACATGAGTATAGAAAAAGATCAGTGACTCCATTGAGATAGATGCACTGATGCTACTGGTAACAGTACTAGAAAAACATAACCACACTCACAAGATTTTAGAGGCACTGTTCAGATCCAGGATGAGAGGTGTAGGCAGGACAGAATTTCAGTTTGAGGTAGAACTAGAGGCCACATTTTGTTATGAGTGCACTAAATGTGAACTGTACTTATGAGGTTTCTGCCATCTTAAATAGAGGGCACCTGATACTCCCTTATCCTGAAATTCAGGTTTTGGGTTCAAGAGTCTGGTTTTGTCCAATCTCTAAATAAACAAAGAAGGAACAGCATTATTTTTTTTAAACACACTTAAGTGGTTTGGGGTTTTACAGATTTTAGACTGAGCGCATGCAAATGAGTTCCTTGCAGATGGACCCCTTGAACCTGTATGAAGTGTTCTTGACTTCAATGGGACCTGGGGCCCAGTTGCACTTGGCAGCATTAGGGCCTCGCCATGCTGTGGAATGAATCCTAACTTGGTCAATTGCATTTGCAAAGCTATCACTGCTGTCCGGACAAATGTCGCCAACCTCAGTGATGCAGCAATGTGGAAGATCAAGAGGGCTCGTTTCGCACGTAATCGTCAGAAGAGTGTGCGTTCCCTGAGGGACAGTGTGAAGGGACCAGTGGAGTCAAAGAGAGCGCTCTCCCTTCCAGAAACCTTAACCACCAAAATTCGTTGAGTATCTATTTATATTTTTGTGATACGCCTGTATCTTCTCCCGTAGGATTGTATCCTATTGCTGGGCACTCATTGGAATTGTCAATATTTATCCAACTAGGATAGCAAATTTAGATTTCTGACTGATTTGGACATTATTCAGATAATGACAAGTCAGTAAGTTTGACGAAGAATACAGACAAAATTAGGTCTGTGCTGTCTTTATTTAAAATGCTAGAATAAAATGTTTTAAGACTAGTTGGTAGATAGATCTTAGTTTTTTAATTGTGGCTAGTACACAATAATTTTGTATAAAATAGATATAGTGTTCACAGAACAATTACTCTACTAATTTATTTATTAATTGTAATTATTGATCAGTTTATACACATTAGACATCTTAGAAACAACTCTTCATGTCCTGGATGAGCTGTTGGATAGCTTCAGAATTCCTTTGTCAAGAAAGGAATGTACATGCAACAAATCCTTCCTGCCATCTTGCACAGGAGGACAACTTAGGTGCTGGAAAATCGTAGGCCTGTATAGAGAGTTGTAAAGATATCTCCCAAGCAAAACTAAAGCTTACCCATTCTCATTTAGAGAATTTTACAAATGCTAATTAGTCTTACATTCAAATTGGACCCCTCATATTACTCCTATGCTTACAGTAGCATTCAGTCTTGGGTACTAATGATCTGCTGAACTCATCAAGGTAACTTCTTTTCTTCAAACCAGACAACACCATATTTTGGGACTCTTTTATATAATCCTTCTTGATTAGCTTCTGATCCTGCACAGGTGAACCTGTGTGATGACTCTTGTACCAGCAAAACCGAATGGTGAAGAAAACTACAATTGCAAAACACAATGCACAAAACCTGTAGAGCACAAAAGTGAAATGTTTCAAACTGTTACACTCACTGCCTGACAACAGTACATGAGCAAATGAAAGTATGTAGGGTAGCACTGAATATATGCTGAAGGTTAAGATGCCAATACTGCTTATGTAAACAGAGCTGTTCTTATGCTTTTTTTTTTTCTTTTTTTTTTTAAGCTGTCAGCCTGACCAGACATGAGCAGTCTGCTCCAGCACTTGGTGGAACACCAGACCAAACACCGGGTAGGTTAGAGTAGGGGATAATTTGATGGAATAGGAAAAGCAAGGTACTAGTGCTGGCTTTCTTGCTTACTCAGAAGATAAACTTATGCAAGGTGCAAGATACCTAAAAGGCTGAGTGATTCACGTGTCTCAGTGTAGTTCCACAAAGTTAAGTTCAAGTTTTACTCTAGATCCGTACTGAAAACTACCCCCAGTTGTTCAGGACTGGGGGAGATTATTCAAAAGCAGTCAGTTGTGCTACTAGTGTCTCACCTTCCTGTGTTTCATTGCCTACAGGAACACTAGCAAATCTTAAGTGTGCTGGCCCAATGTGTATCCTGTCTTCGTGTTGATCTTTCACCTTCAGGGTTTAGAGAGCCAGTAGACAGAATGCTTTTGAAAGCAGGTACTATAAGTTGCAGTGGTCCCCTCTGTATACTTACAGCCATCCCGAGTCCCTTATTTTTTATTTACTAACAACATTTTGTGAAGATGCAGCCCTCTGTGAAACATTTGTAGAATAGCTAGCTGAGCAGGGCCCAGGTAAGTATATAATCTCTGAATAATGATGATCACTGACATTTCTTGCTCAGATTGAGCCTTTTGTACTTTGTACCATCTGGAAGTGAAAATCTCAGTTTCAGATCTTCTTCTTTCTTCAGGACTTAAAATATTTTCAACGGACAGAAAGTTCACAATCAGAACAGATCAGTTTACTGCATAATCAGTTGAACAGGAGAATGCCTTGCCCCCATAGGCACTAACTTTGAGATATGAAATGGATTAGGAGAGTATCTGAATCAGAACTATTTATAGCCCTATCATAACAGCCCAGTGAGAGTTGGCAATCAACCTGTCCTTACAAAACATATGTGCAGATTGTAACAGGAAATAAAGGTGCGAAGAGCAGATATGAAAGCAAATGATAGTTCTTTATTTATTAGCACCATTCCCTATGTTAGGGTTAAAGAAACCTGTCACATGAGAATTGTCAGTCTCACGATAGCCATTCTCAGCCATTGTGATTTTATTAGACATACTTTGCTATTTTAAAGCCTCAGTTTCCAGGTTTAGGTTGTTACTTGAACAGCAAATTTCAATTTTCTCTAAAATACATATATAAAAAAGGTGCAAGTACCTAGTAATCACTGACAGGAAGAAAATTCTGATAGTGTGGTTTAGACTTATCATAGATGCTTTGAAAACCAGAAGACCAATGGCTTTCCCTCTCCTGCTGCGCAGCACTTACTACTTCTTTTTAAAATCTCACAATTATTGGTCGTTTAGCAGATTTTTAGCCACAGATCAGAAAATTCATCAGAATATATTTTAATAACAATTAAAATTAATTGTTATCCAATTAACAGTAATGATATTTAATTAAAGTTAATGTTGTAATTAAAAACTTAAATTTTACATATCTCCCCCTTTTCGATGCTGTCCCAGAGAGTATTTTCTCTTCTCTTTGTTAATTATTCTATTGAAAGTAAAGTGTCTATTTTATTTATAGAGAAACATTTTATCTAAAGTACTGCTTAACAGACCATATATGTCATTACATTCTTTACTGTGCTGTAGCGTTCACATTTTCATAATTAATAAAAAAGAATCCGATACACTGATTTGTAAAATACCTGTTGCTTTTTGTGAATTCAGTCACTCTTGTTAATATAGCACAGAACTTGAACTGCTAAGCACTAGACATCTTTAGTAATATAAAAGGCCGTACGCAGAGGGTGAGATAGAAGAGGGTACCTCTAAAAGCAATTACTGAAGGAGTCTGTTAATAATAAACAATTCTAAAAGTACATGGAAATACTGTAAAAATCCATAACAGTCTGGAGTGTGAAAATGAAAAGACTGATGCCCACTAATATTTGCTGAGAAAGAATGAAAACTATGCTAGATGAGAATTTGGTGGCCATAGAGTTTGATTTGCCTTTAATTCACATTGATACAAAGGAGTAGTGACACTCAGTTTGGTAGAGGTGCACTGGAATAGGAAGATTAGCAGCTTTATTAAGTGTGAGAAAGCTGAGAAATGGCCAGAATGTCACCAACGTCTCTCTTGTACTGATAGGACAACCCTCTCCAGAGAATGATAATACAATAAAAGATCTGCTGCCAGAGGATGCTGGGATTGATCACCAGACTGTCCACCAGCTCATTACTGTGCTCATGAAGTTCATGGCAAAGGATGAGAGCAGCGCTGAGTCAGACATCAGCAGCGCTAAGGCTTTCAACACAGTCAAGCGCCATCTGTATGTACTGCTTGGCTATGATCAGCAGGAAGGCTGCTTCATGATTGCACCACAGAAAATGCGTGTTTCAACCTGTTTTAATGCCTTTATCGCCGGAATAGCACAAGTAGGTGGAGGCGCTTACTACCTTTTGCAGCTCTTTCTCTTTGCAGTTGCACAGCCGTTCGTACCAAAATAATGGCCGTGTCTGGTAGTTGTGTTTTACTCTACTGAACATTTCCTCAACCTGCTGAGGTGATTTTGGGAACAAGGAAGGCTATTTCCATCTTTACTGTTCAGAAAGCTCTGTCTAATCTAGTCAAGTGCTTTCTGTAGAGTTTTGTTTGAGAGTAAATTGTTACAGAGGAGGGTGCTAAATACCTTCATACTCGTGCTCTAAACTTGCTGCGTTGGTAGCATAGTGGTAGCATGCATGTGCGCGCAAATGCTTCTATGTTTGAAAAATTAGAGACTGCTCTAAATGCCCCTTACACTCCTTCCATAGCCTTTGAATGCCTCACTTTCCTCACGTATTATGTCCTGCTTTCCCACTGAGGA
Organism: Rhea pennata; assembly: GCF_028389875.1. Taxonomy (NCBI): domain Eukaryota; kingdom Metazoa; phylum Chordata; class Aves; order Rheiformes; family Rheidae; genus Rhea; species Rhea pennata. The sequence goes on from NC_084667.1 coordinate 53,469,450, forward strand.
AGACCTGGAAGCCATGAGCCATTGCCTGTCCCCTGTGTGAATAATCTGTAAGATTTCTGATGTTCCTTACTTTGCAGGAGACTCACTGTGCTCCTTCCTTAAACTGTGCCAGAAATTTCTTTTCCCTCTTTCCTAGGGAGTGATGCCCCTTTCATAAAATCTATACTGCTATGATAAATGACTTTGAGCACTTGCCATGTACCTTCTTTTTCTACTTTTAAAGTAGGGACGGCAGCTATTCCTTATATCACGAGCCACTTTTGAGGCTTAATTCTTACTGGAAGAGCATTTTGTTGATGCTGTAAAGCATTGCACACTTGTAGTATATTGTTACTGTTTATGATGAAGAAGCTTCATCAGTTCTGTAATTCTACAATTTATCACAGTATCTAAGGATTACCTTAGAGGAGAAGAGAGTATTACTGATTTAGATATCCACTAGGCTCTTAAAATGCCTGTTGTAAAGTTCAAACATTGCTTAAAGGTGTCCTTACTTCTCCCATAACCTTACTTTTTATTAAGGTTTTCTGATTCCATACAGTGGAAGGAGTGATATTTTTGAATATCTTGAATCTTCATTGTAATGAAGATAACTTGCACAGACTTTCATAGTTATGGAAAAGTCAAGTATCTATGTTCCAGCAGGCAAAGAATAAGGTGTCAGTGCAAGCTGGATAGCTGCAAATGCATCCTGATCCACTGTCTTCGGGCAGCATTACTGTATGTTGTTCCTGGCTCATCTTTCACTTGTACAATTTTAAGCTGAAGAATGTGAAAGGAAGTTCAGGCTGTTATGTTGTACTGAGAGTCCAGAAGTGGCGGTTTAGATCACAGGGCAGTATGTTCCACACTTTTCTGAACACTTTCCAAGTCTGAATGCCCAAACTTCAGACAAAGATCTCAAAAGACCTGATTTTCAGAAGTACTACTTACTGCCCCTGTAAATATCAGTCCTGCCGTTCCTCATCTGTTTTTAAACTATCTCAAGGTAGTCAAATTCACCATTTCTGTTTGAAAAGATTCATGAATGAATGCTGGCTCCACTAAAGTCAAGTGGAGTAGAGGACTTCAATGGGCTAGGATTTTTCCTCCATGTTGTAGATGTCAAAACTCTAATTTGTTTTTTGAGGGGATTTTTTTTCTTAGTTGTAAGGATGTGTTCTGTTGGGAATCTCCTTTGCTGCAAAAGAAATGCTATTTGATGCAATCCCAGTATACATTTGCAGAACAAAAAGTCTGTATGGAACTTTTTATTTAAAAAAAAAGAAAAAAAATCTGTTTTAATTACATCCCCCTGACCCTCCTTCAGGTCCTATCTACTTGCTTTCCTTTTCCTTGTCAGCTCTGCAAAGATTGGGCCTGGACTAATGTGCTGGTTCCTTGGTTTTAATAGAAGCTTGACTGGAATGATCAGTTCAAGAGAACATTATCAAAGACTTCTTTTAACATTTTGCATCATAAAATCTGAGTATTTGAAATTTTTGAGAGAGTAAAATGCCCTTTTCCCTCCTTAGCAGGAAATGTGGAAATGCCTTGCTGCTTGAAGTCAGTTCAGTATTGCCCCGCATGGTGGCAATATTGTACAATCCTGTCTGAGGGGGAAGGACAGCATGTGCGGGAACGTAGCAGTGCAGTGTTCTGCTCCAGATCCAAGACTGAGTTCTGCTCAGGATTTGTAGCCTCATTTCTTCTAAATCTGCCTAAGATGTCTTAAAAATTGTGTCTGCTTAACTGAAGGCCTGTCTGCATTACAGGAGGTACTGTGTTAAGGCAGGGCTCTGTCTTCCTTGTATGGATGGCTTTGTCCGAACCATGCTATATCACCAAAGGTCAGCCTGAGGGCACAAGGGCAGGACCATGTTTGGTGATATGTGCCATCTGATTGACAGGACAACCCTGCATGGGTAGACATGGGATTCATCTCTTAACCTCTCTGCGTGCAGCAGGAAAATCTGAGACAGTTGGACATTGAACTAGAGGATTTTATAGGGAGAAACCACTAATCAGCCTGTTCAGAAGGGAACTTGGGAGATGAATTTTGTGTTTGCAAATTAGGTATGTCTCCACGTTCTAATAAAAACAAAATCAAAAAGCAGAAATACAGTTCTAAAGGAGATGGATGATGTGGATGATTAGCAGTGTGATAAATAATGTCTGTTTAGGTGTACAGGGCTCCTGATAAAAGGTGAAGTCCATTTAAACTGTAGATCATGAGAGGTGATAGATTTTAGGGGATGCACAAGTGTTTGCTTGCTCTGCTGTTATATCTCTCTAGGTATCAACTACCTGTCAGTGTCAGAGGCAAAGGCTTTGCAGATCCTAGGTATGATCTAGTCCAGCTGCTGATTCCAGGACATGCAGCTTTAAAGCAAAGCAGCTAATATTGCAAGATTGATGAAAAATAATAAAAGTTAACAATGCAGTGTCCTTAGAAAACACAACTGTGTCGTGTCAGTGAGGATTTATGCCCACACTGTAGCAAACTGTCAAGATTCAAGCCGATAAGATAGGCACCAAGTGGCATGATGCTCTTCAAAGTTCATTAAGGAGGCAAAGCATTTATGGCTAGCAGTAACAATAGCAACCTGGCTACAGTAACACCACAACTTAAAAATGATGAATATTTTCTATAGCCAGGTATATTTTATTATCTTTATTCATAGATCCTTTAGGAGTTAAATATTTAGACTTCCTTCACAACTTCTCAGCCACATTCTTACCCTTGGGATTCTTGGCTGATTATGTAATTCCAGAATATGTGGCTTAAGAAAAAAACAGCTAATGTTACAAGGCTGGTAAGAAATTAATGAAAACTGGCAATGATAATTAAAAAAACTCTCACGATTGTTCATGTCTTTTAAACATATATGGTATACCATAATATGATTTTGGCTGTTGAGGCATGATCAAACTATGCTATAATACTATGCTGTTCCAGCAAAATTTATTCTATAAACATTCCAATAAACCTGGCAATATACACTGTGCCAGATAAAATGCTTTTTTTTAGAACACATTTTCTTTTGTTTCATTTTGCATATCTAGCTAAAAGAAGACTTATCTACAGTAAAATAGTGTTATTTAATTTCATAGCATCAAGCAATTTGGGGAAGTGTTTTATAGCAGTGATTAGGTACTGGAGAAAAGTTTTTTAAGTCACAGAATTAATGTAGAAACCTATTTTTCCTTTTCATAACTGGTGCTGGCCATGAGCAGTCCATTAACTTTCAACGTAAAATGATTTGAATAGTAATTCTCTCATGGAATAAAATATGCTGAAATCTTTCAGTACAAGGAGAGTATTTAAGTGAGAAGTATGCCTGTCTTTTGTTTACAGTTCAACAATTACTGTATGGTTAAAATGAATCATTAAACAGTTGAACATTAAACAGTTTAGTTAATTTGTTACTTTGCAGCTTAACACAAGGCTGTAAGAGCTCACTTTTCCCTTTTCCTTTTTGAACAGCTGTGTTGCAGAAGAATGTCATTAAAAACAGCAGTTTGATCAGCTGAGTCACATTACCTAGCTTGTGTATGCATGCAGATTGGCAGTTATAAACATTTCACACAGTTGTGCCTGGCTGGATTCACTGTCTCCCAGAATGATGCTTTAAAAAGCTTTGGATTGAATGTTGATGCATACTTTGTCTGTAGGCTCTACTGGGTAGAGCTTGCAGGTGCTGTTAAGTGTGTCTTTTTGCAATGGTAAGTAACGAACCAACAGTTTCACTGCAAAGGAATATATGCAACACAAAGTCATTACAAGCTGGCAAGTTTCTACTTAATAGTGTAAGCCATTAAGCCTTAAAAATAAGCTTCTTTTTACTTAACTAATATCTAAACTGTATTAGATATTTTGTTTTTCAACATCAGCATTGTTGATTTTGGTAAACTAACTCCAGTGCTAATATTCTTTTCAGGTGATGGACTATAACATCAGCCTTGGAAAACACCTTCTTCCCTTGGTAGTGCAGGTGTTGAAATATTGCACTTGTCCTCAGTTAAGGCATTACTTTCAGCAGCCTCCTCGCTGCTCCCTCTGGTCTCTCAAGCCTCACATTCGGCAGATATGGTTAAAGGCAGTACTTGTCATTCTTTATAAGGTGAGTGGCCTTAAAAAGATGCCATCTACCTTAAAATTCACACTTCAAAGTGAAATTTATTAGATAGAGCACCAAACTGCACTACAAATGAAAGGAACTATAAAGAAGAGTGTTCCTTTCTTTGGTTTTCTCGCTCTGTCTATTTAATTTTAATTTGTCTGAAGTAGTTTACATTTTCGTCTGTGCTAGTGACCTGTTTTTCTTGCTGTCTGTATTGTCTTTCATAGTTACCTGAGAAAGAAAAATACGTATTTGAAAATAGGAAAATACTGTGTAAAGTTTCAAAAGCTGATAGACAGGAAAGGTCATGGATAGTATTCTGTGGAACTGATTTTAAAAAATTGGGTAATTTTTAAATGGAGTGAGTTACCTTAACAACTTGTATTCTTTAGTTACGGGATACTTTTAGGAAATGTTATTAAAATACAGTGTGTTTACATGCAGAAATGAAGACATGAATATGTTTAACAAAGGTCTAGCTGGCATGTAGTGTGCAATGAAGCAGAGACACTAGCAATGAATGTTAACATGCAGATTGAAACAGTATTTGGAAAACATTTCTGACATGACCTTTTGCAGTATTATTAATAATCGGTTTTGTAATTAAAAAGTCCTGCTTCTCTTGATGTATTTAGAAATGTACAGTCAAAGTAAGGCAAAGCGCATCAGCTGGCAATATTCTTGTCATTTTTTTCTATTTTACTGCCTAAATGTTTATCCAAAGTTAGTTTTTAAGCTGAGGTTTTTCTCTTTCACTGAACAGTACCCCTACAGAGACTGTGAAATCAGCAAGATTGTACTTCACCTAATCCACATCACAGTCAATACCCTCAACGCTCAATATCACAGCTGCAAGCCCCATGCAACTGCTGGTCCTTTGTATAGTGACAACAGTAACATAAGCCGATACAGTGAAAAGGAAAAAGGTATTTTAAACACTCTCATGTTTTATGATACTCTTCAATTTAGTTCATTAAGTCTCACTGATGTCGTAGGTAAAGGGTAAGTGTGGTCTGTTTTTAGAGCATAGGTCTCAGATTGAAGGCCAAGGTGTGATTCATCTGACCAACTATAGGAAAGAAGTGCACTATTTATCTGAAGGCTGAGCGTGGTATAGCAGCCTGACTTGGAGGGAGTGTGCCTAAAGTAGTGCAGTCACCATGCCTGGCTAGTCCTTGGTCTGTTTTCATGAAAATATTAACTGCTTGCAAATTTGGTGATGGAGAATCATGTCCACACACAGGAGACACAATCAACCTGTTACCATGTTGTAGCTGTTTTCAGATATTGGGAGTTAGTTTCTTCAGACTAAGTGTAGACATCTGTATGTGCTAGCTCTCTAGAATCTAATCAGAGTTAAGAGGAAAAACAGGTACTTTTGGAGTGCATATCATTGCATTCCAAAGCAGGTGGTCAAAATAGTGAATGCTATATAGTACGTAGTGTATAGGGACATGTATAGTAGCGAATACTAGATGTTGAAATAAGAAAATGATAATTCAGTCTATGATTTGTTTTTTTTCTGACTGTGCAAGGAGCTGAAGTTGACCTGGCTTAGATACAAACATATATTACGTAAATGTCTAAGGGTGGAGGAGGACGCCTCTACCCTCCAGAATCTGTGTCTGACTGTTAACTTTTCTGTATTTGCTTGCCAGCTATAATAAAGGTACTGTGATGTTGTGAACTGGTGTAAGTTTAGATCCTGAGAAGTAATATATGTCACTGAGTGTGATTCTCTACAATTGTAAAGTTTATTATGTGATAGGTTCATCTGATCAAAGCTTAAAAGGTTCTTTTGATATTAAACTACAGCTACCTTTTAGTCATTTGTTATTTTTATCCTCCTTTTCACTCTTCCTAGTGTGCAGCAAACTCTTCTTCCTGAAGAAGAAGAATGCAAGGAGCACTCTGTCCTTTTATGCATATCAGTACATTTTCCCTTTTGCTGCTTTTTGCTCAATGAAAAGATACCCAACAGAACAAAGACCTGAAATTTTGTTTACCTGAAGAACATATCAATCGGCTCTAGCAAATTAAAACAACCTTAAAATGGATGTAAATGATGCATTACATATTCTAGCTCACATGAACATTTTATATTGATAGAGAAGGATTAAGAGGCTTTGGTTAAGTGTGAACTTGCCATGAATTTGTCTTTGCTTCAAGCTACAGAAGTTATTTAGGGTGATTTCAGAATGTTGAGGGTAGTAGTAACACATTTATAAAACAGATTCAGTGTCTAGATTGATTCTGAGAAGTTTCCAAAACTAAGCGAAGTGCATAGATACTCAGCTTGCTGTTCAGTGAGTACCAAATTAGGTTTAGAAAATCTGGTGTTTCAATCCAGTATCTGACAGTAATTTCTTGAGTGGCCTTTTGTCTCACTTCGTCACTGTTTCCATGTGTTTAAGGTAGGGTGCCCAAAGCTTATTATGAAGGGTTTGGGGCTGCTCAGAGGTAAAGGACTGTAAAAGGTAAGACTCTTACTTTATAAACACTGACTTAATCAAAGGAGTGAATCTCCTCCTTTGCTGAAGTTGTACAGAAGGGCAAAAAGAGGATGTAGGGAAGTTTTCTTCCATCTGCAAGAAGGAGCCAGCATCATTCCATAGGCATGTGGAAAGCTGAAGCCCCTTTCATCTTTCTTAAGAAGGCTGGTTTAGTTTCTAGTTAGGTAGTATGTGAGGTGCTGTCACCATTAGAGATGATATTTAAATGGTCAGCATGAGAATTTTGTTACTAAGCAGCAAGAATCCCTGTGCCAAGGGTAGATTTTCCCAGTATTGAACCTCTGTCCTAATTTTTCTGCTACACTTTGTGACTGAGGTCATAGCAAGTGTGCAGATAGTTGTAGAGCTGATGATGAATCCTGTGAGAAGGAGGGGAAATATTTGATACATATGACAGAGCTAAAAGTGATCTCCCATCTTATTAAGCCCAGTCCCTGCAGAAATCTGTATTATTAACTAATTCTGTTAATTTTCTGATTTTATCTTATCAGTTGGGTTTCTTACCCTTGATGCTTTTAGGTGGCTGTTCCACAATTCCACATCTAATAGAAACTTTCCACCAGTTTCAGTTATATTAATGTCTAGTGTATGTCCTTGGTTTTAAGCCATTGTTACTCTTAGGCTTACTTGTCTCCTCTTCATTCCTAGACGTCTAACACATTTTCTCTCAATGTTTGTTTACCAGAATAAACAAGGCAAAGTCGTCTTGCTTCTTCTCTTGAGTGCTTTATTTTCTTTAATGTCCTAGTAGTGTTTCTTGTTTCCTTGGAGATGCCTCACATGCCACATGATGGACTTGGATTTTTCCTTTTTTCACTCATTTCATTCAAGTGACATATGGTAATTATTTGATGGATGAATAGATCTGGATCTTTCTTCCTCCCTGACATCTCCAACTGCAAGATCTCAAATTGGAGCGTAATGTTTTGCTATTACATCCTACATCAATAATCGCATTATTCATAGTTAGATCTCATTCATAGTTAGATCTCATTTTATTACTGGCTTCCCAAGATTATCTATTTCTTCTCAGTTGTTATTCTGATCCTCGTCATATTGGTCATATTTGTATTTTTGTATTATAGATTTAATAACACGCTCCCTTATTTTCTCTCCCAGTGGCTCATTGAAATATTTAAAACTGGTCCTAAGACCATTCATGCAGAACTCTACGAAATAACTTCCATTTTATTTTCCCTTTCCTATTTCGCTAGTTCATTACTCTCTTTGTAGTTCTTGCACTAATTTCTCTCTCTTTCAATGTATTAATTCTTATTGAGCACTATAGCCAGTTGTATACTAAAGTCAGTGTCCAGATTTACTGTTGTTCTTCCTTCTAAAGAATCTGTTGTCTTATTAGTAGAGAAAATCAAATTAGCATGGTAAAAGTTTTGGCATACTTCTGTTGCATTCTATCCCATTTTTCCATTTATCTCTGTCCTTTCAGACCTTAAAAATTCAAAATGTAACAAGAATTGCAGAAATGCATATCCCAACTATATCCTTTGCCAGTTTCAGATAATTCTTCGTTTTCCAATTCAAAGCTAGTTAAAACTAGCTGAGGATTTGTTATATAGACCGTTTTTCATTCAAGGAATTGCACTCTCTTAAGAGTATTAATGTTTTTTCTTTCTCCAGCAGAGGAAGACAGTGTTTTTGATGAATCTGATATTCACGATACACCAACTGGACCTTGCAATAAAGAGTCTCAAACTTTCTTTGCAAGACTGAAAAGAATTGGTGGCAGCAAAATGGTGAAATATCAACCAGTTGAGATGAATGCTCAGAGAAGTATGAATTTTTATCAGCATAAACTTATGTAGAAATACATGTTAGATTCAAGCTATCACCTTTTTTTTGAAAAGTTTGTTGCGTTGCATAATTTAAATGCAAAGACTCTCTGATTTTTGACAGGAGGTACTCTCCATTTCTCTGAAATGAATTCTCTTAAAGGAGTCACAAAATAGACACTCCAAAATGAAATATGTAAACATGTTTCGTGAAAGCATGTAAAATCAACTGTTGCTTTCTGAAAACTTAAGCTCTTTTGAATATCAGAAAATTTCTTAAGAAGACTTGTTGTAATCTTTACTGTTTGGTTGAAAATTTTTATTCAAATTAATTTTTTTCACAGAAATTTGTTTTTTCATTGTGTGAAACTCAAGCGATTTTTGTTGCTACAAATATGCTAGTTTTTCCACTAGATAGAAGGGTCAATTGCTGATTTCCAAAGATAGAAAGGATTCTGTTTATAGATTTAGGATTCTGAAATGAACACCCTAAAATTAGGATTAAAGCATCAAAGAGCTTCCCTCCTCTATTTTTTTTTTCCTTCCAAATATTTACATGGAGAGAAAAACATTCTGACTAGAATAAACATCTACTTTAACTTTTCTTGTTACTTTTTCACATGGTGATTAATATGTGGAGTGTTTTGAAATATGTGGTTGATAATGGTCAGGGATATTATGCGTTACTTGAAAACATGTCATTAATGATAATGGTGACCTTTTAAAATGTTCACATGGCAGAATAGAAGTCCAGTGGTAGCAGCAATGGGCAGACTTGCACTCACTTTACCCCTACTAAGATGGGGAAGCTATGACTCTGTGATGAGAGACTCCGGCAGTGACTAGCAACTAAGATTTTTGGAGGAATAATTTTCTGAACAGTTGTCTGTCCTGAAGCTTGTGCTGCCATGTCCTCACTGCTATTAATTACCCTTACTTCTTGAATTAGAAGCACCCTGGTTAAACATACCTGTGCTGCCATAAATAACTCTAATATACATTGTGCACGGTGCTGTTAATCAAAGATTATATTGAAAACTCTTTGAGGTTATCTGTGTAACTCATTTTTTGTTTCACCTCTCATGCATAATGCAGCCATCTCAAATGGCTGCAGAAATTACTGTTCTGTGCCATGTTCTGTTTGATGCATAAGATCAAGTGGACTATTTTCAGTGTACGTCTGTCCACGATGAGTCGAAGTATTGATATAGTAGCATTTTTGTTGTTCATTGTAAAAATCTATGTGATGTGACTCTGAGGTTAAAACAGATCTTCAGGAATTTTGACTGATATGTGACTAGTACTGGCTTTCTATCTGAAATGCCGGTGATGTGCTGAATTGTGAGATGAAAATGAACATACCTGTCAAAAGTCTCCAGCTGAGATAGTATCAGCTCTCTCTGTTTTAATCAGGTGAAATAGAGCTGGCTGAATATAGAGAGACGGGGGCCTTACAAGACAGTATTCTACGCTGTGTGAGAGAAGAAAGCATTCAGAAAAAAAAACTGCGCTCTCTAAAACAAAAATCTCTTGATATAGGGAACGCAGACTCCCTGTTGTTTACTTTAGATGAACATCGTAGGAAGTCCTGCATAGACCGATGTGACTTAGAGAAACCACCTGTCCCTGCTGCTTACACCATGCACAGGCAGAACGATTATGGACGACCTCGGCAGAATTCTTCTACCAAAACTGAAAATACAGAAGCACAAGAAAATCCCCCTCCTACAGAGAGTTTTCAGGAAACAAGAAGACCTGTCATACCAGAAGTCAGGTTAAACTGCATGGAAACCTATGAAGTGAAAGTGGACTCTCCGGTTAAACCTTCCGGTCCCAAGGAGGATTTAGATCTGATCGATTTGTCCTCTGACTCAACATCAGGTCCTGAAAAGCGTTCAGTACTCTCTACTTCAGACAGTGACTCTTTAGTCTTTGAACCACTTCCTCCACTTAGAATAGTGGAGAGTGATGAAGAAGAAGAAACAACAAACCAATTAAATGATGAAGTCTCTGGCAAAACTGCTGTGTCGTCTCCCTCAACTCCTATCAATACCTCTGCACTCAGCCTCAGCACAACCCCTTTGGTCCAGTTCAGCATTGAAGATTGCTCCAAAGACTTCAGTTTTAAGGATGCAAGCAACAGTGCTTCAGCAGGAAAAGAGGAGATTCCTTACACTTCTCCCAGAGATCGAAAGGACTCTTCAGATTTAGCTAAGCCAGAGGAACTTCAGGATGTGTCCTGTGGGAACTCACTAACACTGAAGCAGAAAAGGGACCTACTGCAGAAGTCATTTGCCCTTCCAGAAATGTCCCTTGATGATAACTCTGAGTTCAGTGTGGAGGAAATTAGACCTAGTGGTGCAATTCCAAGCCCAAATGTCAAAACAGTCCTTATTAAAGTTCCTGAGGATTCTGAAAACCAAATAGAAAGCGATAAACTCGACACCAACACAGAGTCTGACACTGAACAGAACATGGAGCAGAAACAGGAAGAGGAGGCTGAGGAGTCAGAATTTAAGATTCAGATTGTTCCCCGCCAGAGGAAGCAGAGGAAGATTGCTGTGAGTGCTATTCAGAGAGAGTACTTGGACATTTCCTTTAACATCCTAGACAAGCTGGGAGAGCAGAAGGAGGCAGGTGAGCTCAACCACTGATACCATCAAAAGGCTTAATATTGTGTGAAGCTTTTAGCAGTAGACCAGCATAGAGACAGGTGTCTATAGAGCAGCTGATGTGATTTGAGCTCACTGAATACTTTCAGGGTTTCTGTTCCTTACTGCTGATACAAACTGTCATGGGAATGTACTAGATAAACAGTAACTGATTTAAGCAAGGATCCATTTAAAAGGAAGTTCAAGCTCAATCACAAAATTTTTGACCCTAACATCAAAGTTAGGGATTGAAACGCCATATATTAAGGATATCAGAAAAATTGTCCTATTTGTGCCTTTTATCCTTAAAACCTCTTAATCTAGTCCATGCTACACTAGTTATCTTTTGTATGTAGTGTTTTTGGACTGGACTTTTCTTCTGCAGACAAAAGGCAGTAGAAAGCAAACTGGATCTAAACTGGGCAGGCTGTAGACCTCTTCACAACTAAGAGTAGTTGGAACTGACTCAGTTCGCCTTTACGATGAGAGATTTACTCTCTCTTTTTTTTATATACACTGAAGAATTTTTCAACCTTCTTTGTACATGAATATCTACAAAGTTTACAAGGCTTCTGTTTATTAAAGATTTAAAGTTAAAGCATAGCTTATGGGGAAAAACATACAGTATTTCCGTGTATCCCTAGTTAGCGCAGGTCATTTCAGTGCAGGATTTGATTAGTTTTTCAGGTGGAAAAGGAGTGTATTTTAGCTGTTCATTCAGATTCCAATTAGATATGTCAAAAATAATTTCAGTAAGTGTATTCTGCTGACTCCTTACTTCTGTGGCTGTTTATTTCAGGAGATTTCAGTTACTGAAATTTTATCAGTCACTTTTGCTATTAATATAAAAAAGAAAACATTCCTCAGGCTTCAGTTCTTCGTTGCCAGTAAAGTGAGGAGTAATACTTTTGTATTCTTGACATCACTTCTTTCTTAATCACTTTGGAGGGAACTGTACTGTAATTTCTTACTAAGATTCATGAAATTGTGATATTCCAATTTTGCATGGACAAATCATTAAGTATGATCACAGTTATGCTGTTCCATTGTGGTACTAGTAAGCTAAAGAACCCCTGCAGCTTTGTAAAACAAATAAAAAGCAAAAGCCTTTGAACCTTCCACATAGGTTCTTAGAGAATAATGGCCATAATAGTACAGCATGTTTAGACTCAAATGTTTTTTTGACTAGTATATCAGAAGGGACTAGTTTTTGTGTATAAGTTTGTTAACATCCTTGTAACTGTGCTAGGAAAGGCTGCCCCAGTTCTGACACACCTCTGGAACCTAGAATTATAACTTTTACTCATGTGATAGTTGTCTAGTTACATGCATCCATCATCCAAGAGAAGCATAAAACATTCACAATGACTCATTAAGTATTTGTGGATGTTGTAGGTTGATACAGGCAATTCAGATAACTAGGTTATTCAGTGATTTGGACAGTTTATCTCTTTATAAGTTCTGTTTTGCTTTGTTTATCTGTATTGATTAGGTTATTTGAGTACATATCTGTTGTAATCCATTTATGTAGCCTTAATATCACCATTATAATTTGCCAATTATAATTTTGAAGTCTTATGCAAGCTTTGACAGCCTATTATATTTGCATATGGTTTGGAAAGGCTTCTGATCTATGAATTAAATATCCTAATGCGTTGTTTCTTCAAGTGAACAATTCTAGGGTCCAGAGTTCCCTGCATGAGACTTTCTACAAAACAAATGCATGTTAATTTTGTATTGGATATGTTGAAATCAGGCAGCAATACTTGAATACTTTTTTGCTTTCTTCTTTCCATATTGACAGTGTCTGTTATCATAAAATAAAACATTAGCTTTAAGAGTGCATTTGTTTAATGAATCCTTCTCTTTGAATTTTTATGATCAACTGCTAAGTCAGCAACCTTTTGAATGAAAACCATTGGAGATAAAGCTTTCAAAAAGTGCAAATCTATCACTTAAACTAGGTTTACATCAGTGGTACATCTCTTATTTCTGTGTTGGTGGTCCTAATGGTCACTCTCTGAGTGGGATCAAAATTGATTTCTATGTGCATTTATTAATTCTGAACTCTGAGCCATAAATACATGACTCCTTTGAACAGTGATTTAAGTAATAGACCCCTGTGCCTCTTTAATAATTACAACACACTGAATCATCTTAAAACTATGGAGAATGCCAGATTGTAAAAGGAAGATTGAAAAGATATGAAAAAGGCATCCAGGCAGAAAA